>NC_136059.1:1956676153-1957039883 GCF_964261635.1 Lissotriton helveticus | reverse complement strand
AATAGCAAGTGACCGTGGAGTGCTGGGGTCGGGAAGGGATATGCCGCTCAGCGTATGTCGGGTAATGAGACATACGTCGTGCGCCGCTCTTGTCCGCCGCCAGTCAAATGCGCTACCGCAGGAAATGCCCTTCTACTTTCTGATCAAACCCGGCGGGTTGTTTATGGTTACTTATTTAAATTTATGGCGTACGGCGCAAAGTAGCCGTGGTCAGTGTGGCGCGCTGCCGGCAGCGCCGCCTGTCTTATGCTGCGGTTAACATGAGGGCCCCTGCACAAGCTCTGGGGTCGGGGATCGGGGAAGTTGTGTGGGTGGTGCGGCGGGAGGAGGGAGGGAGGCGGAATGCGCGGTAAACCTGGACCCTGAACCCAATGTGTTAAAACAAGAAACCGATTGTGATGTAATTCGGTTCCGGATATGCCAGACATGGCGGGGGTCCGACTACAGTGTAGCCACAACTCTCTCATCAACCCACACGTAACACTTACTTCTAAATGCCTGTGCCGAAGCCTGCTACGCCTACCCTTCACGCCGGGTCCGGATAGTGAGGACCCGGTCCTTAGCTTCAGGATTAAGTAGGAAGCCGGGTTACGTGAAAGGCAGGAAGTTGTAATCACACCGGGTCGTGTGATCGGTGTAGTCAAGGTGGCGGCCATGATGGAGAGGTATAATTTTACCAGGAAGAAACCTATAATGGTGGATCAAACAGTGTATTTCAAATTGTCACAAGGGGGAGTAGATGGTATTGGATTAGGCGGGGTCTGTCCCTAGCCCGATATGTCACTGCAGAATATTGCAATTTTGTGGAATATGGTGGGGTTATAGTTAACCCAATTGCCCGAAGACCGATTAAACGGGGGTCTGTCACATCATTAGACCATATCCCGATATGCCCCTGAAGGCGGAGTACTGCAATTCTGTGGGGTATGGTGGGGTAGTAATGGACCCAAAATCCTGGTGCTGAACCAGTTAGTGGGAACAGGATTCTGCACTTTTCGTTCATTTAGTCAAGTCAGTGGTTATGGTGATTGGTTCACAGGGAGCTCCAGGGGATATCCTCATTCAGTCCCCGGCTATCAGTAGACAAACGATGTATCCATCTTTGTTCCTTTAGGAATAGATTGTGTTTTGATTTGTTTGGGGAGGCCTCAAGAATTAACCAGGATATTGAGTCAGCTGAATGGTTCAGTTCCTGAAAATGCCTGCACATCTCAGTGTTAGTCTTCTTGCAGCGGAAATTACTCCTATGCTCGGAGATGCGGACTTTCACAGGACGCGAGGTCATGCCCACATATTTAAGCCCGCACGGGCATATCAGTAGGTAGATGCAGTTCGGGGTGTTGCAGTTGGTGTGGCCCCCGTATTTCCCAACGAAAAGTATCCGTCAGGAGAATGGTTTTGTAGGTACTGGTAAAGGGGCACACACTGCAAGAACCGCATTGATAATGGCCCTGTACAGGTGGTAGTTGCCACAGGGTGGTTTGTCTTGTTGACTCAATCTTTTTGGGCCTAGTATGTACCAACATATCCTTTATATTACTGGACCTCTTGAAGGCAAATCTAGGTATTGTGAGATTGAGTTCGCCTGTATTGAGAATTTGCCAATGTCGCTTAATTATCTTTTTCAATTCAGTAGAAGCTGGCGAGAAGGTGGTTACACAAGTGAGCAGGTCTGTCTCCTGTGCGGCCCTTCTATTGTATTCAAGAAGGGCACCCCTGTGGTTGTTCTGTGCACGTTTACGTGCCCTGGTAACCTCTCTGGAGGGGTATCCTCTGTCCCTCAGGTTTCTGGACAGAAGTGAAGACTCGGTTCTGTAGTCTGATAGATTAGAGCAATTGCGCCTGACTCGCAAGAATTGTCCGAAGGGCAGGTTTAACCTCAAGGCCTTCGGATGGTGACTGGTAAAATGAAGCAAACTGTTACGGTCTGTTGGCTTGCGGTACATGGTGGTATCAATTGTACCCCTTTCTAGTCTTATCGTGAGGTCCAAGAAAGCAATCTTGGAGGCAGATGCTGTGATGGTGAAATGTAAGAATTCATTCTGCGTGTTCAGCCAATTAAAGAACTCCTTGTATAAGTCTTCCGTCCCCCTCCAAAGTACCAGGATATCATCAATGAACCTTTTCCATAGCTTGATGTTGGGATGGTAGGGGTTTGTAGGTCCATTGATGTATCTTTCTTCGAAGTCTGCCCTATATAGACAGGCCACCGAAGGGGCAAAAGTACTGCCCATGGAGGTCCCCTGGGTCTGATGATAGTGCTGCCCCTTGAACTCAAAATAGTTTTCAGTAAGAGCAAGGGTCGCACATTCCATGATAAAGGAAGGTGGTGTGGGGGAGCTCCATTCCTCCGTACTGAGGATTCTCTCAATCACCCCGAGTGTGGCCCTCTGAGGAATGTTGGTGTATAGGGCCTCTACATCTAGGGTGATGAGGAAGTCGACCTGGATGTCTTCCTCTAAGTTGTCTAACAGGCGAAGGACATCTGTAGTGTCCTGAATGTATGAAGGTATATGTTTGACCAGCGGTTGTAAAAAGTGGTCACAAAACTGTGAAAGGGGCTCAAGGACAGAGTCAATGCCTGAAACAATCGGGCGTCCTGGGACGGGGGTGGTCCCCTTATGTATTTTCGGGAGGATGTAGAAGTAAGGCACTTTGGGTTCCCTTTTTGATAGAAAATCAGCCTCCTTTTTGGAGATCCACTCCTGACATTCTGCTGAGTGGACCAACCCAGTAATCGTAGTTGTTAAGCGATCGGTGGGGTTGGACGGGATTGGGGTGTAGTAACGCCTGTCCCCTAGTTGCCTTAGACATTCAGTTTCATAGTCTACAGTATCCATCAGGACTGTAGCTCCACCCTTGTCTGCCTGTTTTATGGTGATGGTCCGGTCATTGGCTAGGGAGTCTAGCATCTGTCTTTCAGGGTTCGAAAGGTTCTGATGTTTCTTACTTGGTCTCATAGACCCAATATCCTTGAATACAGCTTGTTCGTACGTTAGAATTTCATTGGGGACCAACCCACTGTGGGGGGTAAAGGTCGAGGGATTATGAAGACCAGAATCAGTAGGAGTCTCTTGTGGCCTGCCATCAAAGAAGGCTCGCAATCTAATCTTGCGGAAGAATTTCTGGATTTCGCAACATTGTTGGAAATGGTCAATTTGGGGTATAGGGACAAACCCAAGTCCCTTTTGGAGCACTTTTTCTTCATCAGCAGTAAGTTGGCATGAAGAAAGATTCACTACCAGGCTTATTTTCGTGCTGTCTTGCTCCTGGTGTCCATCCCTTGGCCCTGAGTGTCCTCCCATTGCACCCTCTTGTCCGGACCGGACTTGTTTCCTCGCTTGCGCCCGCGCCTTCTGCCCCAACCTCTGTCTAAAAAATGCTGCTGGTTGGCGCTATGGGGGGCAAATTGCGGTGGATACTGTGGCGTGTAAGGCGGCATCGGGTGTGGAAATTGGGGGTATTGCCATAGAGGTGGGCCCTGGAAAAGAGGTTGTGGGTAAAATTGTTGTCCACGTCTCCCTCCTCCATGCAATTCCATGATCATCTCGCTTCGCTGGTGCTCACCTTGGAAAACCCATTCATCTGATCTGAAAGCAAATGTCTGTGTGGGTACGTGCGCAAGCCTTATGTAAGCTACGCAGATGAATATTTCTTTATATCCCTCAATTTCAAGTGTTTTACATTTAGTGAGCCATGCTTGTCCGTATGCATGAATTGACTTTTTTCCCCCGCATAACTCTGATCAATATAAAACATGATTTGTGACTTTACCCATAATGCTTGCAGGCTTATATAAAAAAATGCACAATACAAAGTGATTTCTCTTCAGGCTTTAGATATTAGGTTTTATGATTTCCCAACATAGTGGTGTTAATCACCCTTGAAAGATGAAGGGATTAGCCTTGGCCAGTTCAACCCAGCCATTTACAGGTCTCTGGTGAGCCATCAGACAGTGAGGGAATTTACTGGATCCAAAACATTATTCTTTAATTACTTCTCGGATCTTCAGCAGATGTAAAGGAAGAACAAAGCGATTTGCAAATTGGAACAGATCTGCAACGCATTAAAAATGCTAACAAGTAAGAAACACAATGAAGATGAAGTCCATTCCATAAGGGAGAACATTATACAGCAAAACATATGGTAAATCTTGTAACTTGTTCATTGGGGACGGTAGAAAAAGGGGTTAAGTGGACTGTTAACACCATCCCAGATGGCGCCTATGAATGTTAGTAACCAGTTAAGATGGATACGGTTTAAACCCATAGAAATAATTAAAAACAAAGGCCATCTTTTCGGGTTTAGTGGCTTGGGAGCCCTGCTGCATATAGGCAGAGCACCTGCCCTGTCAGAACCACAGTTCCAGACTCAACGAGAAGTGAGGGAGCAATACATTTCTAAAAGACGCAGCTTATTTGCCACAGAGCTGCCAGGGCAATGCAGGAGAAGGTCCAGTGTTGTGGAGTGCCTTGTGTGTGGGTGAGGAGCTTTGAGGTGATCCTCTTGTTGACGAGGAGCCAGTGCAGGTCTCTTAGGTGGCTCTATCAGCCAGAAAAATATTCCATGGCTCTCACATCCAAGGGGAAAACTCTTTTGTGTCAAGGCCTTTGATTTTTAGTTTTTCATAGACAACTCCCTGAATGGGGAGTTGTTTCGTGGGCACACACTCCTGGTGACTGATTAACCACATGCGCACGGCGGGTTTTCCCGCTGCGCGCTGAAGTTTTTAAAACCCCGCGGTTCATGACGAGCTCAGCTCGTCATGAGCGCACGACAGGTAAACCCTTATGACGAGCTGAGCTCGTCATCAGCGCAGAAGGGGTTAAAGATGTGATAGAAGGGCTCCCACCACACTGATGAAAGCTCTTTTACCAAAACGAACCCAACACACGGGCAAAGATCTTTTAAATGAACAGACAGTCTGCTGGATGGGCAGAGGTGAAGGCCTCTATTGCACTTGTAGGCTGCTGGTAGATCAACTGATCAGACTGTAATGACCACCAAAATATTGAACATTCATTTTGCTTGCTAAACCCCATTGCAGGTAATAATAATGATGGGCTATGAGGGAGAAAAGTCAAAGTCTCTAAGTTAACTTAGATTCTGCCCCCTTGATATCTAGGCATAAGTAGCACAGCTAAAACCATGCTGTGTCGCCAGTTGAAATGGTGTTGCATTGACAGCAAATTGTTGAAAATATGGCACTGGAGCAGGCTCTTGGAAAAGGATAAATTGGAGATTCAAAAGGTTTGAATGACTTTTCGAGAACATTTAAACAAAAAAAGTCTGTGCTTACATATTATCCACCATTACACATCTCAGTGGAATTGAAGGTCTGATGAGGTAGTGTTAACCATTACATCAAATGATACTGGATCAGTTGGTTCAATCAGGCTGAAGAAAACTCGAAGTCTTGCGCTTCATATGACGCTATCCATACGTGCAGTGACTGAGAGTAGATACCTCTTGCAGGCATTTCTCTTGATGCTGGTTTGTTGGCATGGTTTGCCTACACAGCAACAATATTAATTTGTCACAGATAAGGTGCAAAATCCCCATTTCTGTAGCAGGTTTCTTCAAGGCTATTTCCAGTGAACCAAGGACCATTTGTTAGACACTTTCATCAGCCCCCTTGTAGAAAGCTTTTATAAGCCCACATTGCACAATGGCTGGATAGGGCAATTTCCTTCATGGAATGCAACAACTTCTTTTAAGTAAGCAGTCCCCTCTTTAACTCCATATCACCCATGCTTCTAAGAGGCTGGCCTCTCTCAGAAAAGACCAAATATGTCTGTGGACCAAAGAGCTGAAACATTGATTCTCAATTCTGAAGACAAGTGTTGAAGGCATAGATTCTAGACAGATCAAGGGAAAGTTCTGCCCACTGGTCCTTGAAGTCAGGATTGTACCAGTGAAAAAGCAGGAAATATGACCCTAGCACAACCTCCCTATTAACACATACCATACTGACGGTGTAAGGGTCAAAGTACGAGGGGAATAATTTTTTCTCCTCAGTTTATCTCACCCACTAGACACCAAACATGTATTTTTGTTACAGAAAAAAAATAGGGTGTGGGCAGGCCACCTAGCCATTGGGCTGAACCCCCTGAAGCCACAAGAGTCTTTCTGCCTAACTCGGGTCTAGACCATCCCCATGGTAAGTGGAAGGATTATTTTGGGTTTAGTTTTGAGATATGGGCCGGCAGAGAGGGGATGAATCAAAATACCCTCTAACTCACCCAGCTGAATGGTTGCAGTATTCAGACTCGGACTTAGCCTCCACCCATAGAATCCACTCAGTCGTTTTACCCATAATGCCCAGAAAACCTCAAACTTTCACACATTTTCTTGACGCTTCAGTGAGGGAAACTTCTGGAATCGACGCAGATCCATATAATTTTTACCACCCAGCGTTTCCACACTTCTCCAGATTAAAATGGTATCCACTATCGTGGTTGGGTATAGCGCAAGTAAAAGGTTAAAATCACTGTTAGAAATGGGGGTTCTGGTTGGCTAGGACATGCGCCTAAGCCAGGCACAACACACCACTCTAGTCAGCATAAGTTACACACCAAAGGTAACCTGTGCTCACCCTTTGGTAGCTCGCCGCACAGCAGTTAGGCTTATCATCAGAGGCAATGTGCAAATCCCAGCCCTGCTTCCAGGCATCAGTAGGGTGTAAACCAGCTCTTTCTGTGAGGGCAGGACAACGCCTATACAATTGTAAAATGTGAACACCTCTCTCGATCCAAGCCCAGGAAGACTATCAGTATGCAGATGAATGCAGATGTAACCCTGTCACACCTAATCCTTTCTGTGTGATGGCTGCCTGGAAAGTATGCACAAAGTGTGGCTGTCACCCGGGCCCAGACATGGTTTGGAGTCAGGCTGCAAAGCATAAAGAGTCATAAGAACAGAGAAATGCCCTCTTTCTAAAAGTTAAACAAGAGAAAAATGTCCTAGCCATCTCATTTATTTGCTGTTAAAGTGATTTAACAGACTAAAGACCATTAACTCAATCAAACTGGACTTGACGTATTTATTTGCTAAGTCATTCACTTTTCTGTAGAAACGAAAAACCATACTATTTCTTAAGTCAGACACAAGTGGATACATATGAATTAATATATGTATTGATGATACATGTAACAACACATGAAAAAAGGATGAAACTTAAATCAACATTGTGATGTAACTATACAACAATACATAGTGACAATAATACACAACAGCGGTTGTGTACGATAGAGCCGGTCGAAGTTCATGATACAATAGCAGCAACTTGACAATCATTAACAGTCTAATTGTCTATAACATTTTCAGTGCTGCTAAACATATGGAAGAAGCTGTTATGCCTAGTAGTTAAGAGATTTGGAACATTTCTTCCAGGGCAAATTTAATTAAATGAAAAAAATCCCCGCGTTGTGGAGGGCTGACGCATTTCGATTCCCAGAGTTATTTACGGGATTCCCTTCAGGGCGTGGACTGGGTTATCTAAAAAGAAAGGCTTACTTAGTTCAAAGAGGCAAGGAGCATAATCCCATCATGTTTTCTCTTTGGAAATGCGTGTCACTTCCGGGCTTCACCCGTTAAGAAAATTCTCCCTATCGGCTGCATTCTGGTAAAGTTAGTTAACAGCTACACGTGTTGGTTAAAACGGCCTAACGTAGTGGCCAGAGGAGAGTCTCCGCTACATTTCTGTGGAAATGGCACAAGGCAGTGTCCCTGGTCTAATTATCATGATGAATACAGAATACTGTTGTAGATTCCTTCATGGGTTCGGCAGATAAAATGAGCTGTATTCTGGATCATGGAGTTCAGATATTGAATGGACCAACCATTTCAGGGTCTACCCAGTTACGACATTTCATTAAGCGCTTTCGTGATGCTATTAAATCTTGCAATCATATATGCCTCATTTCTAAGTAGCATTTAATCAGTGTCATAATGGCGATCTTGATTTCAAATGGACTGTTCTATCGGTCATCAAACCCTCACCAACAGGTGGTGACACTGATTCAATGCTACTTAGAAATGAGGCATATATGATTGTAAGATTTCATAGCATCACAAAAGGGCTTAAAGAAATGTTGGAACTGGGTAGACACTGAAATGATTGGTCCATATCAAAATAACCCAAACAGTGCCTACATTAAACAATGGTACAGTTACATCGACGACGTGGTTGCATCTGGGAAGGTTCAGTACCAGTGTTGAATGAGTTCCACGAATGGCTTAACAATCGCAGCCATGACATTAAACTTAGTCTAACGTACAGCAAAAAAAGCTTGGCATTCTTGGACGTAGAGGTTAAATCAATGGATGACAGATTAATAACCACCCTTCACACGAAACCTACAGACAAGAACAATGCCCTCCACAATCAGAGTTATCACATTAGGAGTCTGAAAAACAATTTGCCATATGGGCAGTTTCTAAGAATCAGGTGCAACTGCTCCAGAAAAGAGGACTTCGAACTCCGCTCAGAAGAAGTCCTGGCTAAGAAACTCATGGAGAGAGGATATCCTCGCAAGCTTTTGAGTCATTCATTAAAAAGAGCTTGGTGGACACCAAGAAAACATCTTTTTACAAAGAAGTTGAAACCACCTACCCAACGCATTGTTTGCGTGTCTACATTTGGACCCCATACTCAGTCTATGAAGAAGATCATTTGCAACAACTGGCACTTGATTGAGGGCGCCATCCCAGACATTGACCCAACACTGTTTGCCCTAAAGAAGAATCGCAGTATTGGCCAACAAATCATCAGCTCTGCCTTGCTCACCACAAAAAAAGACAACCTGCTTACTATGTTCAACCTTCAACCCATACAAGGCCACCACAAATGTGGCACATGTTGTGTGTGTGGTTCCACAATGGAAGGAACGCTATTTACTGATGGACATAAATATTGGCGTCATAACGACTTTACAAATTGTAAATCGAAGAATTTCGTATACGCCATCATTTGCCCCTGCAAAAAAGTGTACATTGGTAAAACTAGCCAGGAAGTGTGCCAACGCATAGTTCAACATTGCTACAGGCTAAAAAACAAGACAACCGCCGCTCCATTGGTGGATCACTTTGTCGTGATGAATCACACACAACATAACTTCAAGTGGACAGTATTGGCAGCCATCAAAACTTCTCCCAGGGGTGGAGACCCAGCGATCCAGCTTGCATGAAAGGAGGCCTTCTTGATAATTAAATTTGATACTGCCTCAAAGAACTCTCTGAAATCACTCACTTATAAAATGAAAAACTACGGAGCCCAGCATGCATTGGGGCTGGAATTCCATTTCATGTTTTTCAGTTACAGGCACGACTTCCAGGCTCCTCCCAACTCAAGTCGTAGAGGTTTGAGGAACACACCGGCACTTGGAAGGGAACCAATTTCATCAAAAAACAGAAGGCGAGTGGTTACTGTGGTGCAAGCGCTGTCAGCCACCTTTATGGAAGCGCAACTGTCTTATCGATGCGTGAGTGCCCCGGGCTATGTAATATGGATCGTGTGGGCTAATTAACATCCGCGCTTCACAGATCAGCGTGGAGAGCTCGCCCTTACCTTTTAAAACTGTACAGCCAATCATAGCGTTAGTACGCTCACTTGAGGGCCCCAATTTGCAATATTCAAGGCGGTTTTGTCTCCTACAGGGAACTACTGAAGGAGGAATAATCGGAAGCTTTCCTTGCGAGTGCAGCATTTAACTTGCATGATGACATCATGGGCACTGTTAATAACCCGAGAGACAAGTACAAGGTACGATCCTTCATTTCATAGTGGCTCCATTCAACTCTGTGTTTACCATACTTCTCCATTGTTGAGTTTCCACAATTTACTCTTGTCCCCACTGCTTCTGTAAATAACGAACAGGTTCATCGCTGGTGCCATGACATACAAATGTCTGGGTATCCACAATACCAGGTACTTTCTAATTGGTTAGAAGGAAAAATCCCTTGGTGGATAAAAAATGCAAAGATTAGTCTATGTACCCCCACATTCTGGCGTTTTTTGACGACAACACGGCGGGCGTGATTCGCAGGAAGTCGATATATCTGAGAAGATAAACTTTAGAGGGTGTTTTAAGAGGCAAGACCACAGCTCGAACCGCAGAGTGAGGGAAAACTAATCGCACGGTTCCTTCCGTTTGCCTATACAGAACACGTTTGAAGCTGGGCGAGTTACTGCCCAGCAAATAACTATCTCTGCATTGTTAAAAACAAAGGGAAGACTGTACACATGTGGCCTTGTAGCAGATGGCAACTGGATTTTATTGGTTTTAAATGCTGGTCATATCTTTTGATCTAAGAAATTATAAGAAAAGTCGCTCGAGGTGTCTATACACTCAAGAAACCTGTTGGTTAAAAAACTAAAATATGCTGACAAGTGAAACCCATGAGAGGAAGAAATAATATGGGATCAGGAATCAAGTGAAAGTGGCAACCAATCAGTGCCTTTTAAAATAAGAGAGATGTATATAAGTGTCTTCAAAAAGATGGAATATTATTGTTAACCATCGAAACGCGTCGACGCTCCATTTTACATAATCGAGGGGAACAGCTCATCCTATAGATATTACAAGCTAAATATATCAAGAATTAGCCAGGAAACATTTTTAACCCTGATATGTGACTTTATGACAAAAAATAGTGTCTGTCTTTTTTCTCTCTTTGTTCCTTTGACTGTTAATATACATTTGGTGCAATGGTAGTATAGAATTATTGTTTCCTTTTATGTGATAAAAGTACAGTAATTTGATGCAAATTTCTGTACGGATGAGATAATGCCCTATGTAGGATTAAATGACTGTACATGTTTTTATTGACAATTAATTTTTAAATGTATGTTTGTATGTAGGATGTTTATAATTTCTTTTAAAAAAAAATAATAAAATATTAGTATTCATTTACTTTGGAATGAATGTTGTTTTAAATATGAACCTGTAAGTTCTAACACATGGGCTGCAATTTATGTGGGGGTACATAGACTAATCTTTGGATTTTTTGTCCAGCAAGGGATCTTTCCTTCTAACTGGTTAAAAGTACTCTAATCCCCTGGACTGGTAAAAAGGGGTCTCTCTTGTCTATTTCATACTTTCTAATTGGAACAGTTCACACTCTTGCAACCTAGAAATAGGGGTCCACATCTTTATTGACGCCACGCTTTGTAATTTTTTGTTTTGTAGTCACTGATCCCCATTCCGAGTCCTGAAAAGAACCCTAGAACCATTCAGGGTTTAAAACGCGTTGACATCTGGGCAAAGGCGAATGTTCTGTGGGGGAGGTGTATGGGAATTGTTCAAATGAAATTTCTTTCCCAGTGGGCAGACAACCCTCATGACAACTGTGTAGCCCTATGCCCCACACACAGTCACGACCTCTGGAACTGTCAATGGTCCATCACGGAACATGTTCAACATTGTACTATTCCTGGGAGTTTTGGATGATGTTAGCATCACACACCTGAAATGTTTTGGCTAATTGTTTTCACCTGCATTCCATGCTCTAAAATACACTCAATTTCAGACCACCATCCTTTGCCATTCAAACATTATTCATGAGAATTTTTTCAGGGAAGACAGGATGTTTCTTTGTTTTCTCCGTTTCTTGTTCATTTTTCTTTCTTTCTTTGTTTTCTTGTGGGTTATCAAATGTTTTTGACTTTATTGCTTGATAATGGCAGGGAGGAGAAATTCCCATTTTACTGAGTGAGAGTTGTCAGTCATGGTGGATTATATTATTAGAGTAGCGCCACAATTTTTTGGAGCCCAAGCAAAAAATACAACTAAAGGTCAGAAAAGGCAAATGTGGGCCAGAATAGTTGACAGAGTAAATGCTTTAGCAAGCAACCTGCATACAGGAAATTAGGAAGAGGTAGAATGTCCTGCGGGGGAGAGTGCATCACCTGGAGGCCAGAGGACTGGTGGTGGCTCTCCCAGCCCTCCCTGATAACTATACCCCTGGGAGGAGAAGGTCTAGCAGATCATACATCCTGAAGGCTTGACAGGAATCGCTAGTGGAGACTGGTAAGTTAAACTCTTGAATGTGTAACTAAACCTAAATGTTGTTTTTGCTTTTAATTTAGCTGTTGCTAATGTGTTTTGCACCTTTTTTAAACACATATATATATATATATATATATATATATATATATATATATACATATATATATATATATATATATATATATATATTCAACCCCTCCTCACTTCAGATTGTAGCTGCCGCCTGCCAGAACAGCGGGTATCTCGTCTCAACAACAACTGCTGGTCAGGCGAAACGCGTCCGAGGGCTGTCTAAAATAAAATACTTTGGCCAGCACACAGTCTCGTCAACTTGTGGTTTTACTACTTGAGAGGTGCAGTGTTGTAAGGACCTGACTTCGGAGGTCCCTTTATTGAGAGGGTGAACAAGCCTGCTGGTCAGGCGAAACGCGTCCGAGGGCTGTCTAAAATAAAATTCTTTGGCCAGCACACAGTCTCGTCAACTTGTGGTTTTACTACTTGAGAGGTGCAATATATATATATATATATATATATATATATATATATATATATATATATATATATATCCAAGTTGCTCCGTCAAAACTGCTTGTGGGAGGTGGCGTGCATGCCGGTATTCAAAATCCCAAAGCAACACCAATAGCAACGCTCTCAGAAATCAGAACATCACGCTCAAGTCAAAGTCCAAGGGTGTTTATTACACCTACCTCCAGTGAAGATTCCTGTTACGGTGCCCCCAGTCCCCTGCACGTCTTCCGGTCCAGCGCTCTCTGCATTCTGGTGCTGCAAACTGATCTCCGACATCCTGCAAAAGATAAAAGAGACTCGTAAATCAGTCAACAAGCAATTGAAGGCCAAGCTTGGTAATGTTTAAAATGCAATTCTAGACTTCTACAATAATGCGGTAAGAATTCATCACCTATTCTTATAAGAGACTTGCACTCAAGGAATTATTTCATCACAAACTAAATAGAAAGTGCACTAAAGACTCTACGAACATCTTGCATTTTATTTATAAACGCTAAGAAAATGCATAAGGCACTTTGAACTATTTAGCATATTGAAGTCAATAGGAAAGAGAAAGACTTTGGGGCCGATTAGGATGGCGAACGGAAAGCGTCCTGACCACCAGTTCCGTGGTAATTGTCTGTCCGACCACACCGTGGGTAAACCGGCGGTGCAATTAGGATTCTCCTCCAGCAAAACCCAACCGCGGCCGATGGATGTCACCAAAGACCGCCGACCGCGGACGGAAGCATAAAAAACCCGTCCGCGGCGGAGGGATGCCACCAAACACCGCCGACCGCGGACGGAACTATCGAAAAAAACAACCGCCGCAGACGGAGTGGCCGCGGTAATAGGCCCAACCGCCGACAGTGCAGCGGAGAGACCGGCCGCACGATTAGGATAACACCGCCTGGGCAACGTAAAGCTTCCCCCTCCACGACCGTCGCGGAAAATAACATCGACAAATGTAAGTAACAGCGGAAGGGCCAAAGCTAATCTCCCACGGCGGAATGACCGCTAAAAAAATGGTGGTTGCAAGGTACCATGCAATCCAGCAAATCAGGACCAAAACCTACCATGAACTCACCCCTCCAACAATAACCCACATCAAAAAAACAGCCCCATGGTGGAACACCTGACAGACAAGTGTCCACACCCACAACATACCTGACTGCAAGATACCATTGGGACACAGCCACAAAGAAGCAAACAAAAGGAGCCCCTCTCATCCCCACAATCCTTTGCATCACAGCAGAACTGAGAGGAAGAGGCACACAGAATAGCACAGCACCACATATACCAATAGCCACACAACAACCTGCACATCAACACACACACCTCACCATCCACCACAACACCATCCCAACAAACCACACACCTGCACCCCCAACACCCTGCACAGCACACACCATGGGCCACAAGAAACAGCCCAAATTCACAGAGAGTGAGCTGAAAGGCATGGTGGATGAGATAATATGTGTAGAACCCAACCTGTTTGGAACCCTTGTACAACAGACCACACTGGCCAACAAAACCAGAATGTGGGAAAGGATAGTCACTAGAGTGAACGCATCAGGGACTGCGCCACGCAACAAATGAGACATCCAGAGGCGGTGGCACGACCTCAAAGCAAAGGTGAAGTCAATTAGAGCCAAGAACCGCTTGCGGGCCGAGCATACTGGCGCCGGCAATCCCATACAGCCAATACCATACACTGAATGGGAGGAGAAAGTGCTTGGAATACTGAACCCGGAGAGCCTGGAAGGAATAGCTGAGGGAATGGAGGCTGGTAAGTACAACCTAATGACCAAAATCACAATGCCAAGTACTGCCTTGCTAAACTGCTAAGATACTCAGCCTAGGCCCCACACCATGCATGTTGAGCACACATACATCTCCACAGGAAGGGGTGTCCCTGGGTGAGGGGCCAGCACTACAACTCCCAACAGGCCCCCTTAACCCACAGCCCAGCAAGATGGAATCCCTCCACCATGTGCTAGCCTCACCAAAGTAACAGGTAGGTAGCCATCTTCACAGGGAGGGGTGTCCCTGGGTGAGGGGCCAGCACTACATCTCCCAACAGGCCCCCTTCACCCACAGCCCAGAAAGATGGAGCCCCTCCACCATATGCTAGCAATGCAACCCCTCTCACCAAAGTAACAGGTAGGTAGTCATCTTCACAGGGAGGGGTGTCCCTGGGTAAGGGGCCAGCACTACAACGCCCAACAGGCCCCCTTCACCCACAGCCCAGCAAGATGGAGTCCCTCCACCAAGTGCTAGCAATGCAACCCCTCTCACCAAAGTAACAGGTAGGTAGCCATCTTCACAGGGAGGGGTGTCCCTGGGTGAGGGGCCAGCACTACAACTCCCAACAGGCCCCCTTCACCCACAGCCCAGCAAGATGGAGTCCCTCCACCATGTGCTAGCCTCACCAAAGTAACAGGTAGGTAGCCATCTTCACAGGGAGGGGTGTCCCTGGGTGAGGGGCCAGCACTACAACTCCCAACAGGCCCCCTTCACCCACAGCCCAGAAAGATGGAGCCCCTCCACCATGTGCTAGCAATGCAACCCCTCTCACCAAAGTAACAGGTAGGTAGTCATCTTCACAGGGAGGGGTGTCCCTGGGTAAGGGGCCAGCACTACAACTCCCAACAGGCCCCCTTCACCCACAGCCCAGCAAGATGGAGTCCCTCCACCATGTGCTAGCAATGCAACCCCTCTCACCAAAGTAACAGGTAGGTAGCCATCTTCACAGGGAGGGGTGTCCCTGGGTGAGGGGCCAGCACTACAACTCCCAACAGGCCCCCTTTACCCACAGCCCAGCAAGATGGAGTCCCTCCACCATGGGCTAGCCTCACCAAAGTAACAGGTAGGTAGCCATCTTCACAGGGAGGGGTGTCCCTGGGTGAGGGGCCAGCACTACAACTCCCAACAGGCCCCCTTCACCCACAGCCCAGCAAGATGGAGTCCCTCCACCATGTGCTAGCAATGCAACCCCTCTCACCAAAGTAACGGGTAGGTAGCCATCTTCACAGGGAGGGGTGTCCCTGGGTGAGGGGCCAGCACTACAACTCCCAATAGGCCCCCTTCACCCACAGCTCAGCAAGATGGAGTCCCTCCACCATGTGCTAGCCTCACCAAAGTACCAGGTAGGTAGCCATCTTCACAGGGAGGGGTGTCACTGGGTGAGGGGCCAGCACTACAACTCCCAACAGGCCCCCTTCACCCACAGCCCAGCAAGATAAAGTCCCTCCACCATGTGCTAGCCTCACCAAAGTAAGAGGTAGGTAGCCATCTTCACAGGGAGGGGTGTCCCTGGGTGAGGGGCCAGCACTACAACTCCCAACAGGCCCCCTTCACCCACAGCCCAGCAAGATGGAGTCCCTCCACCACGTGCTAGCCTCACCAAAGTAACAGGTAGGTAGCCATCTTCACAGGGAGGGGTGTCCCTGGGTGATGGGCCAGCACTACAACTCCCAACAGGCCCCCTTCACCCACAGCCCAGCAAGATGGAGTCCCTGCACCATGGGCTAGCCTCACCAAAGTAACAGGTAGGGAGCCATCTTCACAGGGAGGGGTGTCCTTGGGTGAGGGGCCAGCACTACAACTCCCAACAGGCCCCCTTCACCCACAGCCCAGCAAGATGGAGTCCCTCTACCATGTGCTAGCCTCACCAAAGTAACAGGTAGGTAGCCATCTTCACAGGGAGGGGTGTACCTGGGTGAGGGGCCAGCACAGGATGACACCCAGACAAGTGGCGTATGCCACCCTAATCCATCCTGATGCCCAGTACTGTGTACCACAACAATGTGATGAGTTTGTCAATCTTGTGCTGCATGACATGACATCCCAATTGTCACAACAACCAACCTGTGCAGTACACATCAATGACTCTCTATCCTTTGTACAACAGGTGATCGTGTACTGGCAGGAAATGTCAGCAACCTGCAACACCAGGCACCCCCCTCAGACCATGAACTCTCTGGTGCAGATGACCTTGACGCCTCGGATGCTGTGAATGAAGCCAGTACACCAGTGTCGCCGGTGCCTTCACGGTCCCAGGACATTGCTGTAGTCGGTACCTGCACTGCCACTACCACCACCACCAGCACTGCAACAAGTCTTCCCTGTTCCACCCTCCCAGACCCATTGGATAATGAAACACCCTCCACATCCCAGGAGAGCAGGGAGAGTATCCGGGCTAGGACCCAGGTGAGGCAACAGGTTCCCAACAGGAGGGCAGGTGGCCAGCAACACCCACCCAATTGTGGTGCCGAGGCCCTGGATGCCATCAACAGGGTTGCGGACATATATTAGCGTGCACAGGCACAGGCACGCCAAGGCACACTGGAGCACCGGCAGCTGTTGCCCTCCATCGACAACAGGCTGGCACAACTGGTGGACATCATGGGGCAGCAAGCAGCGTCTCGGAGGGAGCAGCCTGCAGGCCATATACCACCTCCCCCTCCCCCCAGTGGCCTGCAGGATGTCATTCCACAAACATCCCCTGAGGCCACTAAGAGGGATGTGTCCCCCGAGCTAGCTGCCCCCACAGTAGTCCCCCCTCCGGCCAAAATACAGAGGGGACGTCCGAAGAAACAGCCAGGTGAAACCAGTGGCAAAGCACCAGCCAGCCGCCAGGCGAGGAGCCAACGCTGACTTCACTATACTCTGAGCCTGTGATTCACTCTGCTGACTATCCTCCCCCACACCGCCAGGCCATCGCATAGATCTGTTGTACTGGGTTCGCACAACAATGTGGGTTCTACACGATGTTCTCATCCTCCATGACTTTCAACTTGCTGATCCCCACCCCCATCTTGTAAATATGCACTCCACCAACACTGCCACCATTGTAAATAAACACCCTTGAAACACTCATGTCTGTGTGTACTCCATGTTTTAATTACAGGGTGTAAAATGATGTAAACATTACCATGTCCAAGGAGCAATGCCTGTCTGTACTCATGGCGAAAATGAAGCGGCCTAGGGAGAACAAGAGAACAACATACACAAGTCAGGAGATGGCATCACAGCCTTCACACCACATCGCAGTTCACAGCTGTGATATCTATCCACTCCACAATTTGCACCAGTCACAACATACCCATTCGTGAGCCGTGCATGACTACCATGTCCCACACACATTTGCAACCAGCATGGAGCCAACCACAGGCAGCAATCACAACACACATCCAGACATCATCACCAACCACCCCTCCCACATACCATGTCAACACTGTACGTTGACACCCACCGTCAAGAGAAGTAGCGCTCAATGAGCTAACGTCTCTAGTCAACACCTTCCTCCTCTCCACTATCATCATCACTGGACACGGGCGGGATAGCATGCGGAGCCACTTGTTGATCTGCAGGGTCCAGGATCAGGGGGATCCCCTTGCGCAAGGCCAGGCTGTGGAGCATGCAGCAGGCAACCACGATTTTGCAGACCTTTGCGGGTGAGTAAGGCAGGGCCCCTCCGGTCTTGTCCAGGCAGCGGAACCTTGACTTCAGCAGCCCGAATGTGCGTTCCACCATCCGACGTGTCTTGTCATGTGCCACATTATATCGCTGTTCGCCTGGGGTAGTGGGATTCCGTAATGGGCTCAACAACCATGGGCGGTTCGGATACCCAGAGTCACCTATGGGCGAGGTGGACAGGCACATCCAATATTACCACTGTGGTGGGGGTCAGCAGGGCACACATACAACACAGTGTTTGACACTTGCAACTCACCAACAAGCCAGCCACGTTCCGGATGCATATTCACCATCAGTCGGGGCACAATGCTGCTCCGCAGGATGTGGGAGTCATGTGCAGAGCCTGGATGGCACGCACATGCAAGATAATCTGATTGGCCTGGCACACCACTTGGACGTTGATGGAGTGGTAATGCTTCCTATTACGATAAATGTGTTCACGTGCCTGTGGTGGAACCAGACCAATATGTGTGCCATCAATGGCACCCACCACATGTGGAATCCGACCCAGAGCGAAGAAATCAGCGTTCACAGCTGGCAATTCCGCGGCCCCTGGAAAATGGATATATTCATCCTTAAACAGCATCATGGCTGCCAGGACATCATGCAGTACCACACTAAACATGGGTTGGGACATCCGCCCTCCTGTACCAACTGTGTGGTGGAAAGTGCCAGTAGCGAAGAAGTGAAGTGCCGCCATCACCTTGGCTGTTGGTGTGATTGCCCCGGGATATTCCCGGCGTGGCTGCAGGTGGGGCTCCAGTTGGGCAACCAGGATCTGCAATGTGGGACAGTCCAAGCGGAATCTGTGTATCACCTCGTTGTCCACAATGTCCTCCAGCACAGTGTATGGCCGGTGCACAATCGGAGCCCTCCTAGGATGGGAGCACATGTCGTTTGTAAAAACAACACAGCTCTACCACATTTGTGATCATGACAGACACAGCAATAACAATGACTGACATCCCCAGTGATGTTACCACAGACTACATGTGGGTTGGCCCTGGAACACAACAAAGGCACAGCTGTAGACTTGCCACACATTTACATCCCCACAATGACGTCACAGCCATGTGTATGCACAAAGGCACGTTTCCACATGTAGCACAGACAGCCTTGATTGTGCTACATACACCTCATGTGTGGATCTGCATCCCCACAGGCACCAATATTTGTGCTGCACCATGCCAATACGTAAATACACAGTCCATGAGGTCATGCACCTCTGACTAGACTTGCATAGGCTGGACAAGGACACATGAGAGGGCAAACCATCAAGCATACATCACACAGCAAAGAAATTAATAGTGCATCCATCACATCATCACATGTCATTGCACAGACCATGCACAGACTCACATGTAACACAATCTGCAGGTCCATGGTAACACTTAACTGTGTAAATGTTAACCAACAACCTATGTCACATGTGAGCCACCACATCACTACATTGTCACAGATGTGCACTGGGCTGGCATGTGCACTCAGCACTGGGCTGGGTGGGTAACTTGCAATGTTTGCACTGCCCTGTTGCATGATCATGGTGGCCAATGGACACCCTTGGACAGCGCCCTCACCACAGCATGATGTGTTGGCAGGGGTATGTTACCATTACAACGAAACTTTTACAACGGACTACTTTTACAACGCAACTTTTACAACGCAGGAACCATTACAACGAACTACCATTACAACGCATTTTTTTACAACGCAATACTTTTACAACGCAATACCTTTACAACGTAAGTATTGGTAAGTATATTATTATAGTAAAAATGTTATAAGTTTGGGTTTTTGGGTAAAGGGGTATTTTTAGGGTTCAGGGCAAGGTTTGGGTTTTTGGGTAAAGGGGTATTTTTAGGGTTCAGGGTTAGTTTTGGGTTTTTGGGTAAAGGGGTATTTTTAGGGTTCAGGGTCAGTTTTGGGTTTTTGGGTAAAGGGGTATTTTTAGGGTTCAGGGTCAGTTTGGGGTTTTTGGGTAAAGGGGTATTTTTAGGGTTCAGGGTCAGTTTGGGGTTTTTGGGTAAAGGGGTATTTTTAGGGTTCAGGGTCAGTTTGGGGTTTTTGGGTAAAGGGGTATTTTTAGGGTTCAGGGTCAGTTTTGGGTTTTTGGGTAAAGGGGTATTTTTAGGGTTCAGGGTCAGTTTTGGGTTTTTGGGTAAAGGGGTATTTTTAGGGTTCAGGGTCAGTTTTGGCTTTTTGGGAAAAGGGGTATTTTTAGGGTTCAGGGTCAGTTTTGGGTTTTTGGGTAAATGGGTATTTTTAGGGTTCAGGGCTAAGTTTGGGTTTTTGGGTAAAGGGGTATTTTTAGGGTTCAGGGCCAGGTTTGGGTTTTGGGGTACATGGATACAGGGTAAAAATAAATTAAAAATAATATTAAATTAAAATAAATTATATTCATTTTAATTAATTACATTTAAAAAAAAATATTATATAATTACCAATACAAGGATACAGGGTACAAATAAAATAAAAATAATATTAAATTAAAATAAATTATATTAAATTTAATTAATTACATTTAAAAAAATATTATATACTTACCAATACTTACGTTGTGAAGGTATTGCGTTGTAAAAGTATTGCGTTGTAAAAAAATGCGTTGTAATGGTAATTCGTTGTAATGGTTCCTGCGCTGTAAAAATAGCGTTGTAAAGGTATGCGTTGTTAAAGTATGCGTTATAACGTCATACATCCGTTGGCAGGTACCATGTACCTGCTCTGCCACCCATGTCCCCTTGCCAACACGGAATGTGTGCCTGACCATGCAGTAATTGGCCTCGCGCTGGCAGTGCACGCCTGCCGCAAATACAAAACTTACATTCAGCCTCCACTAATGCGTTTCCCATTGGCTGTTGAATAGGGTGCCATGGCGGGGACACACCGGCGCGGTCATGCGTGCTCTGATGCTAGGGTGCATCTTTTAAATGCATCCAGTTTCTGGCACAGTGATGGAGGTTCAGGCATACCGCGGGGCGGGGCAGGCTTTCTGCAACATTTAAATCTACATTGTGAAATGGCAGTTGGTATGTCCCTCCATGCAGATAGCGGTACCCACCGCCGTTCCGCAGTGCTGAGTCACCTCCCATGCCCATTCAGTCCAGGGGCCCACCATGCAGATAGCGGGACCCACTGATGTTCCGCGGCAGTGAGTCACTGCCCATGCCCATTCAGTCCAGGGGCCCGCCATGCAGATAGCGGTACCCACCGCCGTTCCACGGCGGTCGGCACCGCCATGGAACGGCGGTGGGTACCGCTATCTGCATGGCAGGCCCCTGGACTGAATGGGCATGGGCGTTGACTCACCGCCGTGGAACGGCAGTGGGTAACCACCCATGGCCATCCATGCCACGGTAACATCAAGACACATAGCGGCATGCACCGCCGGGTCCGGGCGGTGGGTGCCGCTATGTGACTGAATGGGAGGATACCAACTGCCATTGCCACTTGCACATTCAAATGTATCTGTTAGCCTGCCCCACCCCCCGCGGAATGCGTGCTCCGCCATTGCGATGCCAGTGAGTGATGATTTTCAAATGATGCATCATCGCGGTAGCACGCACATGTGGTTGGCGGTGTGTGACCGTGATGGTCCGTGCACATGCAGCCAATGGAAACAGGTCCCGAGGGACGCGTAAGTGAATTTGAAGAATGTGGAAGCCGTGCACCGCCACGGCGGGGCCAGTCATTGGCTCATTTTGAATGAGGCAGCCCGGGAACACCAATTGCTGCAGACGTGTGCCACTGATATCAGCTCAGGGCCCTATAAATGTGTGAGTCTGAGCACCACACATCCACTGCTTCCAGCCACTGCTGCCTGCACCCATCACCTCTACCTGCTGCTGCTGCCTACTCCACCAACTGCTGCTGTTGTGCCAGTGTCCTGGACCTTGCCATGCCGGGAGTTGGACAGATCCGGTCCCGTCCCTTCAGTGCAGAGGAGCTGGAGGTCCTTGTGGACGGTGTGCTCACTCACTATGAACGGCTCTACGGTGCCCCAGGACAGGTGGTAAGTGCAGTGGGGAACATGTTGGTGTTCATGCGTTGGTCCCTGACTCCTGGTGTCTGCAATCTGGGCGGTGTTCTGTGGGAGGTAGTGTGGATATGCCCCAGCAGGACAGGCATGCTGTGATGTGTTCCTGGTTCTGTCACTGACTGATCGACCTCTATGCTGCGCAGTGTTATCTTTGAGGGTTCACAAACATGACATGTGTAGTCTTGTGGCTGTGCTGGGTCACGACCGATCACAGCTATCTTGTGGGTGTGTGCCTCACCTGCTTTCCATGATGGACTAATGCCATATTGTCCTGTCAGTCACATATGTTGTACTGTGCATGGCTGCTGACAGATACGTGTACCTTCTATCTGTGTGAACGGCCAACTATTCACTGACTTGCTCCCTCTTGTCTCCCATTAAGGTAGGTCAAGCTGCACCATCGCAAGGCCGTGTGGAGGGACATAGCACGTGATGTACGGGCAGTGGGGACGTGCAACAGGCGATACACACACTGCCACAAGCAGTGGGACAACATCTCCAGGCTCAGCAAGAGTGTGGCGGAGATGACACTATGGTTTATTGACTGATCAGGCCGGCTTGCACGACGTACCATGACCCCTCTAATGCTACGTATCATAGCTGTGACACATCCTGACCTGTCCGCGCGCTTGAGAGGGGAGCAGCAGCAAACTAGCGGTGAGCAAACTGAATAGGTTTGTGACTTGGGAGTGCATGCATGTATTGCTGGTCAGACACAGTAGTGACATCCATGGTGTATATGGTGTGCTGCTATCGCATGTTGGTGGCATTAGCGGAGTGAGAGTCAGCATCCATGTCAGCCAGCTGGACATACCAGTTGCATTGTAGTGCAGGGGCCCAGGACATGCCATTCAAGTCTGTGGTCCCATGGCATCAGATGTGTGGTGGTCTGCATGCACTTGCCCTGTTTGTTTCATGTACATGTGTCACAGGGCCCACTAATTCTTTGACATGAGGATGTCTGGGAGGAGTTGTGCATGTGCAGGATGGGTGCGATATATTGTCCAGCAGTCAAGGAAGTTTGGATTTTGTCATTTGCAGTTAGTGAGTGTGGCACTTAGGTATACCTCTGATCTCTCTCTTTCAGCTTTGGGCGAAGGCACTGACAGACAAACGACCGAGGGAAGTGGTGGCAATGCATCCGGATCAGAGACCACACAAACACAGACTGAGATGGAAGAGAGCAGCCCCGGAGAGGGGGGCAGAACTATCCCTGAGGACTCACATGTGGAAACACCATTGTCCTCATCTTCAGACAGCGGTGGTGAGTCAGTACTGTTGGTAGACACAGGGAGTGGACAATCTACACCTTCAATCGGTACACAGCACACTGGGCCCACACTGCCACCAACTGCAAAAAGTACTCCTCGTGCTCGCAAGAGTAGAGTGAGCAGAGTGGCCTTTGGTGCCCCTGCCCTTGTGAAACAAACTTCCCTTAGTGCTGAGGCAGTTGATCTGCTGCGACAGCTGTGTGTAGGGCAAACAAACATGATAAATGCATTCCTGGACCACGACAGAAAGTTTGGGCAGGTGGTAGCATTCATGGAGGGGATGCATGGTGATGGTGCTGGTCTCCACAGCGCAGTACAGTCCTCATCCAACACAGTGTCTGCAGCCATTCAACAGTCACATGGACAAGGTTCTACTTCAGTTCCCCCATCCACACCACTTACTGTCTCAGGGGAGAGTGACACTTCTGAACATGCATAATTTTCAGGGTATTGCACTAGAAGCAGACACAGGCAGCAAGGCAGGGAACGGAGGCCACAGACACCATCCACTGGGAAAGGGAAATCTTTCACAGAACACGACATCAGCTACCCTGGAGATGACACACAGGACCCTCAAGGGGTGATGGGGGCACAGATTCACGGGACACACAGACATCCCCCTCAAAAGGTATTCACAAGGGCAATGCACATCTAATGGACAAGGCACAGACCAAGGACATGGCATCCGCAAAGGACAGGACACCACCCACGGACACGGCTCCTCCCAAGGAGCAGGCACCTCCCAAGGACCAGGCCCCTACAAAGGACAGGGCACCTCCAAAGGACAGGGCACCTCCCAAGGACAGGGCACCTCCCAAGGACAGGGCACCTCCCAAGGACCAGGCCCCTACAAAGGACAGGGCACCTCCCAAGGGCAGGGCACCTCCCAGGGACAGGGCACCTCCCAAGGACAGGGCACCTCCCAAGGACAGGGAACCTCCCAAGGACGGGGCCCCTACAAGGGGCAGGGCA
Source organism: Lissotriton helveticus (assembly GCF_964261635.1). Lineage (NCBI taxonomy): Eukaryota > Metazoa > Chordata > Amphibia > Caudata > Salamandridae > Lissotriton > Lissotriton helveticus. The sequence continues at coordinate 1,957,015,608 of NC_136059.1, read as the reverse complement.
CCTTCAATGGACAGGGCACCTCCCAGGTACAGAGCACCGCCCACGGATAAGGCACATTCCAAAGACAGGACACCTCCTAAGGCCAAGGTGTCTCCCACGGCACCTCCCAGGGAGCAGGCACCTCCCAGGGCCAAGGCGTCTCCCATGGACAGGACATCCACCAATGACATCCATCAATCACCCATGCGTCCCCTGAAGCTGGTGTTGGTGAAGGAACGTAAACCACATGTGTCAGAGGTGGAGGCCCCACACACCTCTAATCCCATCCACACCCCGGTGAAGCAGAGGAAGGAGTATACTGTTGTTGCATCCCCATTACATATGATGCAGAGGGCAGAAGGCAGGGCCAGAGCAAGCATCAAGCAGGTTCCAGCACGTCCCCAGAGAGCAGACCCCCACATGCACATGATCCACCTTTGATGGGTGATGTTTCAGATGAGCCCGCACCACTTACCAGTCCAGTCATGTCCAGGGTGCCCTTCAGAATCCCAAAGAAACGGAAACACACACCGGTGACACCTGACCACCCCAATGTCGCTCCAGTACAGCTGTCCCCAGACGTTGTGGTGCTTCCGCCATCTATGAGGTGGTGGTGTTTCCGCTGCGGTGTTCTGGTTTGTTTGCGACAACGTAATATTGAGGACGGTTGGGACGTAATTCCGCACAGCGGTGAGGCTGGATTGGCTCCGTCCGCCGTGGTGTCTTGTGTGTTACCGCGGCGGTTCACGTTTTTCCGTGGCGGACGGTAAATGTGCCCAGTTCCTCTTCCTCATATGGCGGACGGAAGGCCCGCTGCTGGCGGACGATTTGGTGCATTTTCCGCCGCCTCCAGGACAGCGGTCATGCATCTGTCCGCCATCCTAATGGACCCCTTTATTTGGAGAGTGTGTTTCTTTCATTTCTTCTTCCTTTGTTTTAGTTCTCATTACCTTTGGGGACATTTAACAGAGAACGAAAGGTATGGTTTGTTGAGGACTACAATTAAACCTAATGCAAAAGTATCCATGTAAGTGTTAACCTTGCTAATTGTGTTCAACATTGTGTTTAGATATTACTACTGAAGTTTGCCATAAGAAAGTAGGGCACAAAGAGAACCTGCAACTGAAAATCTACTTACCTTTTTATATCTCTTATAGGTGAACCATTTAACCACCCACAAATCTCTCCAAGAAAAGTGAATCCAGAATCACATCTCCCAGAAAGATTTCCCAGAGAGACACACCCGGCAACATAGACGAAGATATCTTGTTTCTCTTGTCTCTCACTCCCTTTTCCCCCTCCCCTCGACAACTGTCCGAACAACAAGAGGTAATCTTCCTTGTCGGTTTGGTAGTTTCTGGTGGGACTTGGGACCAATCAGTGTCAGAGAAGGAACAACTGGAGTACAGGTGGGTGACTCGTTACAACAGCACAATTGCTTGTAATTTAATTAAAGCACTGAGAAGTGGGGCTCCAAGTTCAGAATGTAAATGTAAATGTAAACATACTTGTAAAGCGCACTGATACTCTGAGTGTCCTGGCACTGTACTCATAACGCTAGGGAACCCTTCCTGGTTTTTCCCCGTGAAATGTCCACTCCTGGGCATCCCCAGGGTGCAACCAGGCATCCCTAGCACTGTAGGGGGCCGTTGTGGAGACTAAGCAAGCTATTGCCCAGAGTTGCAGCGTGGGACCCATGCTTAGAGTAGGCATCGAGGAGAGAAATCAGGTCCGAGGAATTATGAGCCCAAGATCCGCCGAGACCAGCCAAGGCAGGAATTGAACCCTGGTCCCGGGCCAGACCTCTGCATCAGGGACTGACGCTCTAACCATTGAGACACACTTCTCACACTTTTTGGAGTAGCTAAAAGTTATCTAAAAAAGTTGTTTTCCGTTACTTGCAATTCCTCGCATCTCTTGTGCCCCCTTATACCCGCCCCGTAAAGTGCAATACTAGTGCTCCCAGTGCCACCCTGCCTCCTGGCCCATACAGCCCTGTGGCTCATCATTTCAGTGGTCCTAGTGGGTCAGCTGTAGTTCACTCTCATGTGTCAGATAGTGGCACTGTGTCTGTTGTTCGGTGTCATGCCTCATGTAGTAGCACTGTGTCAGTTGTGCCCTCTCCTGTTTCAGGTACTGTCACTGTGTGTGTCCTCCAATCTCATGTCTCAGATGCTGGCATGGTATTTGTTGGTCAGTGTCCAGGGACAGGTCCTGGCAGTGTGTCAGGGTCTATCGCTCATGTGTCAGTCACTAGAGCTGTGGTTGTTTCTCACACTCCTGTATCAGGTCCTGGCAGTGTGTCAAGGTCCATCGCTCATGTGTCAGTCACTAGAGCTGTGGCTGTTTCTCACACTCCTGTATCAGGTCCTGCCAGTGTGTCAGGGTCTATCGCACATGTGTCAGTCACTAGAGCTGTGGCTGTTTCTCACACTCCTGTATCAGGTCCTGCCAGTGTGTCAGGGTCTATCGCTCATGTGTCAGTCACTAGAGATGTGGCTGTTTCTCACACTCCTGTATCAGGTCCTGCCAGTGTGTCTGGGTCTATCGCTCATGTGTCAGTCACTGGAGCTGTGGCTGTTTCTCACACTCCTGTATCAGGTCCTGCCACTGTGTCTGGGTCTATCGCTCATGTGTCAGTCACTGGAGCTGTGGCTGTTTCTCACACTCCTGTATCAGGTCCTGCCACTGTGTCCGAAACTAAGAGGTCCAACAGTCCACATGATTCTGTGCTGTGAGGTGCAGTTCCCATCACTCAAATCTCATTGTACTTGATGTCTGGACTGTTCATTGTGACCCCCTTGCAATATTCTTGTCCATGTGACTGTCCGTATGACACGTTCCTTGTGCTGCCTCAGATGTACCTGCTCTGTTGTGAACACTGCCCTGTTGCTGTTCTGATGCTGCGCTTTGCCCCTCTCATGTGCTGCCTCAGATGGACCTGCTATGTTCGGGCCACTGGCCCTGTTAGTGATGTGATGCAATGTGCCAATGACTTGTGCTGCCTCAGATGGACCTGCTCTGTTGTGAACACTGCCCTGTTGCTGTTCTAATGCTGCACTTTGCCCCTCTGATGTGCTGCCTCAGATGTACCTGCTCTGTTGTGAACACTGCCCTGTTGCTGTTCTGATGCTGCACTTTGCCCATCTCATGTGCTGCCTCAGATGGACCTGCACTGTTCTGGCCTCTAGCTCTGTGGTAACTGTGCTGCTTCTTGCCCCTTGGATGTGCAGCTTCTCATGGACATGCCCTGCACTCTCTCATTGCCCTGCCTGGAACTGTGCTGCTTCTTGTCCCTTGGTTGTGCAGCTTCTCATGGATATGCTCTGCGCTCTCTCATTGCCCTGCCTGGAACTGTCCTGCTTCTTGCCCCTTGGATGTGCAGCTTCTCATGGACATGCTCTGCACTCTCTCATCGCCCTGCCTGGATCTGTGCTGCTTCTTGCCCCTTGGATGTGCAGCTTCTCATGGACATGCTCTGCACTCTCTCATTGCCCTGCCTGGAACTGTGCCGCTTCTTGCCCCTTGGTTGTGCCGCTTCTCATAGACATGCTCTGCAATGTGTACTGGCCACTGAGCTGGCTCCTGGGTACATCAGAGTGCTATCTTCGTGATGTTTAATAAAGTCAGTTACTCATGTTGTGTACTTTGTCAGTGTCCGTGCTTGTTGTGTACTTGCATTGTGGATTTCTTGTATTTACTGCATGCCCTGTCTACCACGGATTAGTTCACACTGGTGACGCACCTGACAACAAATGAGGCGAGTTTTGATCATGCCCTCTGCACCGCTCAATATTCATATATTACTGCTCAGGCCCAGCAAGAGTAAGGGAGTGACACCTCTGCCATTGATGGGTGGGTGGCAATGAACGCACATTTACTTACAGGAAGGCCTCTCAGGCACCCACTGGGCCGCTGGCGGTCGTTTACAAATGCAGGGACCGCCCAAATCGGTCCACCATGGCTGCCAACAGAAGCAGCCGTCAGCTGGGACTGGACACCGCCCCCTCGGGCATTGCCCTAGTGCCCTCGTCGCTCATCCGACACTGCTGGTGTGAACAGGTAACAGTGTTCATGTGTGCTGTGGCGTGGTATGTGTGTATTGCATGCTTGCGTACAGCGGCAGCGTCCACGACGGTGCATCACTTGCTGGAAGTGAAGTACGAACAGGGCCGGGAAGGCGTGTAGGGCTGGGGCCATGGCGGTCGGGTCGGTGCGGTGGGTCTCGAGACACTGCTTTCCCTCTCCGTTGTGGTGCTTCCACCATCTATGAGATGGTGGTGTTTCCGCTGCGGTGTTCTGGTTTGTTTGCAACTACGTAATATTGAGGACGGTCGGGACGTCATTCTGCACGGCGGTGAGGCTGGATTGGCTCCGTCCGGTGTGTTCCCGCGGCGGTTCACGTTTTTCCGCGGCGGACGGTAAATGTGCCCAGTTCCCCTTCCTAATATGGTGGACCGAAGGACCTCTGCTGGCGGACGGTGAGGTGCATTTTCCGGCGCCTCCAGCACAGCGGTCATGCATCCGTCCGCCATCCTAATGGACCTCTTTATTTGGAGAGTGTGTTACTTTCGTTTCTTCTTCCTTTGTTTTAGTTCTCATTACCTTTGGGGACATTTAACAGAGAACGAAAGGTATGGTTTGTTGATGACTACAATCAAACCTAATGCAAAAGAGTCCATGTAAGTGTTAACCTTGCTAATTGTGTTCAACGTTGTGTTTAGATATTACTAATGAAGTTTGCCATAAGAAAGTAGGGCACAAAGAGAACCTGCAACTGAAAATCTTCTTACCTTTTTATATCTCTTATAGGTGAACCATTTAACCACCCTTAAATCTCTCCAAGAAAAGTGAATCCAGAAACACATCTCCCAGAGAGATTTCCCAGAGAGACACACCCGGCAACATAGACGAAGATATCTTGTATCTCTTGTCTCTCACTCCCTTTTCCCCCTCCCCTCAACAACTGTCAGAACGACAAGAGGTAATCTTCCTTGTCGGTTTGATAGTTTCTGGTGGGACTTGGGACCAATCAGTGTCAGGAAGGAAGGAAGGAACAACTGGAGTACAGGTGGGTGACTTGTTACAACAGCACAATTGCTTGTAATTTAATTAAAGCACTGAGAAGTGGGGCTCCAAGTTCAGAATGTATTACATAAGATGAAGTGCTTTTTGGAGTAGCTAAAAGTTATCTAAAAAAGTTGTTTTCCTTTACTTGCAATCCCTCGCATCTCTTGTGCCCCCATATACCCGCCCCGTAAAGTGCAATACTAGTGCATTTTGCCTTATATATTTGCAGCATCATTTCAGGGGGGTTCATTTCTAATCTACTTGCAAAGCCTCTAATGGCTCAGCATGCCCTAATAAACGATATATTTCTATTTTCAATTGCATTATTCCATGACCCATTCTTATCGAATAATACTCCAAGATAAGAGAAGGTATTCGTAGTATCAATCTTTTTTCCCATTTATCAATACATTTCTACATTTTACATTGCTCTTTCCACACTTCATGATGACGGTTTTTGATTGATTAACTTGGAGTCCCGGATGACTGCTATATTTAACAAAGTTTGAAAGCAGAGTCTGTAGTGCCTGAGGGGTGCGTGCCATTAGCACCGCGTCGTCGGCGTAGAGGAGGGCCGGGACTGGTCGTGAACCTATTTGGGGTAAATCTTTAGTAGTGGCCACATGCTCCTCCCCCACACTATTTATATAAAGTGACAATAGGAAGGGGGCCAAGACACACCCCTATCTTACCCCTCTCTCCATGTCAAAGGCCCTGGTGCACTCTCCTCCATCCCCGTACCTTATCTTGGCTCTGCATCCTGTATATAATTCCGTTAAAAAACTGATGATCGATCCATCTACCCCCATTTCTTCCATTTTACCCACAGCCTTGCATGTATCACACAGTCAAACGCGGATGAAAGATCGACGAAAGCTAGGTATAAAAACCCCTTCTTAATTCTTACATATTTCCCAATGAGCATATTCAAATTGTGACATTGCTCAATTGTACCAACCCCAGATCTAAACTCATATTGCAGATTTGTAAGATACCCCTCGCCTTCCGCCCAGTTCTGCAATCTCTCTAGGATTATACGTCCTGCTATTTTTACCAGGGAGTCAATGAAAGAGATCGGCCTGTAACATGCTGTGTCCTGGCGGTCCCCTTTTTTATAAATCAGTACTATGATTGACTCCCCCAGGATGCGAGTAAGCCTACTAGGCAAGAAACCCTCAGCACCGGTGTGATTAAGGGTCCCCAGAGATCTACATTATCCTTGTATAGATCAACCGGGATTGAGTCTGGCCCTGGCGCTTTCCTGCTCTTACTAGAATAGATTGCTCTAGTTACTTCCTCGTAGGAGAAGGGGGAAATAGTAGAAGTTAGGGGCTGTATTTCATTATTCTTTGTCGTCAGTCCCTGAATTTGAGGCTTTATTTTATAATGTACCAAGTAGATTCTAGCAAAGTGCTCAACTCATTTTTCCTCTAGAATTGCGATCTCAATTTTGAGGGTCGTATCTTTGCTCCAAGGTAAGGAGTTAATCATCTTCCAAACTGCTCTTTCATCCTTGCCCTCTGCGGCCTCCTGCAAGGACTCCCATGCAGACATATTTAAGTATGATTTTCTCTTCTTTACTGCTTGCTTATACTCTAGTCTACACTGCTGTACTTCTCTGTTGCACCTGGGCATTTTATGTAGCGCCTCCTTCAAATTTTTATGTTTTTTAGTACATACAGAGTCAAACCACCATTTTTCACTCTTTTTTTACTTCCTACTAGGGTCAAATAGTCTATCTTTCACATCCTTTGCAATGGCCAAGAATGCTGCAATTATGTCGTTTGGGGACACATTTTCGTTTAAACATACATCAAACTCTGTTTTATTTTTAATCATTAACTGTGTGAGGAAATCCTCAGGAATTATCTGTGTCCAGCGCTGGGAATATCCATTAAGCCTTGATAATTCAATCCACTCTACTTGTTGTATTAGATTATTATTTATACGCTTAAAAAAGGTAATGTTGCTAGTTGAATGGTCAGTGGGAAGTGGTCACTTATTGTAATCTCTTTAATGCTAAAGTTAAAAATGGTACCCGCACAGTGGTTTGATAATAAAATGTGATCTATAATACTACCGTTAGTGGACCCATTAAATGTTTTCCCTCTGTGTGCATAAGGTGTTAAGATTTCATTTGCAAATGCCAAATCAAGCTTTGTTATTAATTCATTTAATTTATTGCCATATATACTATGAGTGAAATGTGGGAGATCTGTGTCTTCCTTATTTGACATACCACATAGTTTTCCTGACTGTGTGTCACACTGACGTTTATTAAAGTCCCCCCCAAAGGACTGTGATAAATTTGTCTTTACCCTCAATTATATGTTCCAGGTCCTTATTAGTTCCTGCAATGTATCAGTTATTACTCTCAAGGTGGCGTTGGCATAAAAATTCATTATTAACAAACTGTCAGGCCCTTTTGTACTACACACCATTAAGTGATAGAATGAGTTATTTGTCTTAAACTCTGAGGGTGAGGCTATTGCTTGAGTGAAATATGACCTATACCCATTAATGTGGATGACCTCCGTAAGCCATGTCTCTTGAAGGCATATGATTTGATATTTCTTATAAAATCTGACCAAAGTGTAGAATGTATTTTACCATGTATTCCCGCAACGTTCCAAAACATGCAACCAAACATATTGGTTTTAGATGGAATTGCTCTGACTGCTTGGTTATTTTTCGTGGGGAATTAAACATTATGTTTGGATGATTGGGCAGCTGATTGGTTCCTCAAAGTAGTAACTTTGTATATTATTGGAGGGCTTCTGACCATAGTTATATCGCCTAGATTTTCCTTGACCTGGGTTATTTGTGGTCCATTATGTCCTATTGGTCTATCCTACTCTTTGAGTCAGTCCAGTCCATCCAGTGTCGTTAGACTCTGGAATCTATTGTGGGTTGGGATTGTGATGTTAAAAAAGCTTGCTCTCTGGTCATACCATGGTTGAGAACTCTGGATGCTTCTTTTATTTAGAGGTTGGTTGAAGTAACCAAGGGGGCATAATAGTATGCCTTTTCCATTTGTGCCGGAAGTCAAAAATCCTATCTAGTACTGTGTCCTCCAGCTTGGGATACCTGAAGTTCACTACCACGCAATCACCACTCCGCGTTTTAGTCCGTCTCCCTACACACTTGACTCTCCTTACCATCTTAAAGTCTCTAAATAGATGGTGACTTAGACCAGTTCCATCTCCTAGCCAGCTTAAGGGCTTATTTCTCAGTGAGACCCAGTTCTCTTTTTCTTTTGTGGTCAGCGAGGGGGCATTTGTCAAGTCTACCACATAAGGAGCGGCTGCTGGTGGAAGGTCCAAAGTTTCTATAGTACTTTTTTAATATTTCTTCCTCCTGATAAATAGCCCCTGGTGATTCCCAGGCTCTTTCAGTATCCTTTCCCTTCTCATTCCTCAACCCACCCCCTCCAGCTGGCTTTGATCTAAGGCCATCTCCCCCTCCTGATTTTTTCGTGCCTTCAGTGTTAGCGGGATTAGTAATGGTCTCTCTTACTGAGCTATTCTCAGTTAAATGGATACTGCTCCTTTCAGCTGATACTGTAAGTGGTGGGGCATGGTCTTTTTTTATCATTTTCCTTGTGTTTTTGGCCTGCTGAGAAAATTGTCAAGAGTTCTAGGCAGGAGTTAGTTCAGCTTTCAGCTTTAGTTAGTCTGGTTTGTATTGTCCCCATAGTCTCTTTCACATGCTGGTCTGGTATTTGAAAAGCCTCTATTAGGGCGTCTCATTTTTTGATGATTAAATTAAATTTTGAGGCTACTGGGGTAGTCTTTACATTTGTCTTTGATTGGGCCAACCCTTGCGTTAGATGTTTGCCCTTATTGTTCATAGTCAGCTCTTTTCTTGGTAGGGCCGGTGTATTCTAGATGGACGCTTTTTTTCTCACTCGTTTTAGTGGGGGCGGGGGGACTGGATTTAACCGGGGAAATACTGTCATTTATGTATTATACCCAGCAGTTTTCCCTGTTTGCTGCTACCCTATCATCCTCCCTCATTTTTCCTATATTTTTTGTAATCCCTCCCATGCTGTCCGCGATGTTAGGCTGGGCCCCCTCTGACACATTAATATTCATCCTAGGTGCTTTACTCTCATTCTCCCTACTTGATCTACTATCCACATTGGTGTTGACACTATTCTCATGCTCCTTATTGGGGGTCCGTACTTCGATAGTAGTGGCTGTTTCACTTCCCCATCCAGATATCAATGATTCCTCGACCATCAAGCTCTGCTTTTCTAAGGCTCCCATCGCCCAGTGATATATTTTAATAATGACACTTGTGTCTTATCTGGGGAAGGGGCTTTTTTGCTAGTTGCTGCGTGTTTTCTTTTTCCCATATTGGCGATGCGCTTCTCTTGTATCTCTATTATATAAGAGTATTCACAAATGATTGGAAGGAGCTAATGATACTGGGGTACACCACACCAAGTGGAGAAAAAAGGCAAATCTAGCTTATTATTATTATTATTATTATTATTATTATTATTATTATTATAAATTTGTGTTAAGCGCATGGCTACCCTTAGGCATCCCAGCGCTGCGCAACCCTGGAGTGAATAGAGTCTTTACTGCAAGTTCTGGAATAACCACGTTTTTAATTGTTTCCTAAATGTGAGGTGATGTGGTGTTGATTTAAGCTGAGGTGGGAGAGATTTCCATATGATGGAGGCATTGTAGGAAAAATGCACCCCTCTGAATATACCCTCCTCATTTCGGGGACCCTGGCTTGAAAGAGGTTGGCCGATCTTAGATTACGCATAGAACGTTGGCACATTATGAGAGAGTGATTGATTTTTAGGCCTATGCCCCAGAGCGTCTTGTGCGCAATACAGAGGGATTTAAACCTTATGCGTTCTGCTATGGGCAGCCAGTGAAGTGATTTTAATGCTGGTTTTGCCAATTGTTTTCCAGGGATTTTGAGTAGTAGTCTGGCCGTGGCATTCAGCACTATTTGTTGCTTCCTTATCGTGGTGTTAGGAGTTCCTAGATATAGTGAGTTACAATAATCCAGCTGGGGAAGAATCAGCAACTGTACCATGGTTCTGCCTGCAGTTTCTGGGAGTAATGGTAGTATCTTATCGCTTATCGCATTTGTCACCCTAACTCTTTCTCAAATTAACTCAATGTCCTACACATTCATCCACTAAGCCGGGCTCTTATGTACTAATCACTCGGGAAAAACTTCCCTTCTTCCTTTGGTCCCCCCCTCCTCCTTGGCATTCAAGTAATTTACACCCTGCAGATAACGAAGACAGTCACATATAGCTGCTGTAGCTTCACACAGACCTTAGTCCTATAGGTCTCTGAAATGGCATTAGTAGAATGGGTCCCTAGTAGGTAATATACGTAGAATCCAAATAAAAAGCCTTAGGAAATACAATTTAAGAGTCCCAGTGTCCCTTTCCTACCTTACCTCTCGAGTTAGAGATGCCCTTTATTGTCAGTCAATGGTTTCTGGTGACCTGCACCCAAGAACTTGTTGGAAAGGGGGAGGCCCCGCCCCATATCCTCCTGTCACTGACGGGCACAGGATGGGCCCTACCTTGGCCCGGGCGCGGCCCACGCCACGGGAGCCTCCGAGTTGATTTATGCGCTTCCGGGTGCAGTGTTGATGACGGTGGCGCCGAGGCTGCTGGGAGTTGGAGTCTTTACACCAGGCTCCTCTCCCATTGGTGCACGCACTTGTGGTGTGGCGCCCTGAAGTTGTCAGGGTGGTGAGTCCTTTCAGCGTCCTTTAGCTTCTCTGGCAATGGCAGTCACAAGTTCAATGCTTCCCGCCTGCGGGAGCCTCCGAGGTGATTTATGCAACTCCGGGCGTGGTGTTGATGACGGTGGTGCTGAGGCTGCTGGGAGTTGGAGTCTTTACACCAGGCTCCTGTCCCATTGGTACACACACGCGGTCCCCTGAAGTTGGCAGGGTAGTGAGTCCTTTCGGCGTCTTTTAGCTGCTCTGGCAATGGCAGTCACAAGTTCGATACGGAGTAAGCAACAATACAGCGCAGCATGTGCGATAGTTAAAGGTCGTATGCGGGATGGGAAGTTCCATCCAAGTTGCCCCAAAACACAATCTCTAGGAGACTGCGCGGCTCAGTTGGCAGAGTTGAAAACACTAATACTGGTACTCGTAAATACAGATCATGAATTCCCCCCACTAATCGTGTGTGATTCCTTTTAATGTGTGCAATCGTATAATGAATATCTCTACCATTGGGAGCAAAATGGGTTCAAAGATGCAAAAGGTGGCACAATTAAGCCTAAAATGCTACGGGAACAGGTAGTAGAGTTGAAAAACGAACTACCAAGGGCCACTGAGTCATCAGCATGATGGCGCTCATATTGAAGGGAATTAATTGGCTGATGAAGCCGCAAAGGGGGCTGTACGCACAGCTTCCGTAGCTGCAATCACTTGTTCAAAAACGAGGATAGACTGTGAGATTATGGTCGCTGTCATTGCTTCGTGCAAAGGCAGCTCAGCAGTACCAAGGACATTTCCACTCAAGTACTCCTACAAGTTACATGCAAGCAACATTCCATATGCTCAGATTCCTGGAGTGGGGGATAGAGTAATTCCAAATATGGATCGCAGACAAGGTTGATTGTTGTAGCACACAAGGGTTTGGGTTTTGCACACACAGGTGTTACAGCGACTATTTAGTTATTAAAACAGCGCTACTGGTGGCAAGGTTTAACAAAACAAACTAAGGACTATGGGCCCGATGTAGGTAATCCCAGATTACCGATTCTTAAATACCGAATCATACCGATTCGGTATTTAAGAACTGGCAAACGGGATGTAGCTAATTTTACGGAATTAATTACCGAATCGGTATGATTCGGTAATTAATGAATCGGTATTTACCGATTCTGTAATTGCCATTGATTCCTATGGGCCTTGAGGCCCATAGGAAATATTTAAAAGTATTTACCGATTCGGTAAAATTACCGAATTTGCAAGGGGGACAGGGTGTCACTTTGACACCCTGTTGCACCCCAGATTCTGGCTTGTGTGCCATGTGGCACACATACATGCCCTTGGGCCACATGGCACAGGTGTACATGCACAGATGTGCATGTACACAGAAATTCGTTATTTACCATGACATAGCATGTCATCGTAAATAACGAATTCTTAAGGGCCGGTGGCACTGTTTTCAGTGCCACCTACATCACAAATTTGAGATTCGGTAAATTTACTGATTCGGTAATTTACAGAATCTGTAAATTTACCGATTCTGTAAATATACTGAATCTGTAAATTTAAGGCCCCCTACATCTCAATCACCAAATCGGCCGTTACCGACCGATATTTGGTGACCTACATCTGGCCCTATGTCTTGAAATGTGACATCTGCCAGCAGATGAAAGGATCCACCATAACACGCCCGGTGCAGACACCATTCTTTAAATCAGACAAACCTCTTGCATGTGTATATTTGTATTGTGTTTTTATCCAGGAGCCTAAACCGATATTCCTATTTTACGCCCTTGTCCGGTTATAATCAATAATATCCATACAACGGCATAATAATCATATCCATATTCAGTCGTAGCACATGCTGTCACATTAAGCAAGTCTACTTCCCCGGCCCCCTAGAAAGCACAACGAGTTCTCTAAACAAATCCAAACCTCCAGCAACCTGGGAAATCCCCCTTGCTTTGTTTTGATTTCATCCTAGAACTCCTGTAAAGCACTGTAAGAACGGCCAGTTCTTAGTGACATCTTTATTAACGTCTTATGTCCAGCCTTACGTCAAACCCGGCACCTTACAGGTATAAATATACCAACGTTGCCTTAAGCAAACACACGGTGGTGGTATTGGGAGCAGCTATCTACTTGCCCGAGAGCCCAGCTGATGCGAGAGCCCACGGACGCTGCCCCTCCCTTTTGACGCACTGAGAGAGACGCTGTCTTTTCTCCTGCCGAAAAATCCAGCTCCGGTGTTTCCAGATACCTTCGCGGGTTACTGGGATATCGAGTCCTGAGAGAGAGATACCAGACCTCCTGCTTTCTAATACCCAGGTACGGAGCTGACTAAACCCTTAAAGAGAATTCTTGAGTTAGATTCTTGGCAAAACGAACTTAACTAAATCTGCTAATTACTTACTCCTTCCCACGTATTAGGCTTAGGTCAGGTACACAGGGGTAGGCGTATTTAGAAGCACCAGTTGAGTACGTTAGTCAATGTATATATGTATATATATTCTATCTATTTTAAAGTATCTTATGGCTAAGAAACCATATCAATGCTTTTACAGTATTATTTTATAATCCTCCTTTTACTGTACGCACTTTACTTTACTATGAGTATTGCAATCGTGGCAATTCATTTCTCTTGTATGAGGAAGAAGACTGCTCAATAAATTACACCTTTTATTGAAAACGCCCGTCTCTCTTTTCTCTGCACTCTGGTGAAACTAAGTATGCACACTTGACTGAGTGAAATAGCTGTCTATTGTTTCACACAATTCTAGAGATACACTCTTATTCTGAGGGAGCAAAGTTGTCATGTTATATGGTTGTCAGAAGCTAATCCCTTCTTGTCTATCCAGGGAGGTTAAACTCCTCCTCGTTTATTTGAGAAAGTTTCTAGTGACCTCTGAGCTAGCTGGCAAAAACTTGAGTCTAATATAGTCAGTAGAGACCTAGATAACCCCAGTCCTACGTCTACACTGCTGAATATATTATTCCAATGCGCAGAGCCTATTGGGAATATAGGAACTACACTACATGGCGCCCAACGTTGGGTAAGGCGATAAATCTAACGCAAGACGTTAGAGTAACTCAGTCGTGCTTTTTCACACAGACCCTTTTTCCCGTAAATACTCCAAAAGACGTCTGGATTGGGTAAAAGGTTAAAATCCGCCGGAACTTAGTAGGAAGAGATTCCTATGTATAGTTTTTGGTATAGTCAACGTTGAAGGATACAGTGTTCCAAAATATTGTGCACCTAATCTTGGTTTCCTTGAAACTTGATCTGCAACAAAAACCTTTCTGTCAGTAAAAATGTCAGAAAATGAAGACGAAAGGTAGGCAGCTAGAATAGCAGCTCGACTCCTAGAGGATGACACAAGTCTCCTACAGAATGACCCGAATGCTATACTCATTCCGGTCAACATAAGAAAAACTATAACTCTTAAACTTATAGAAAATGGACTAACACCAAGAGGTGGAATAGTCGTATTCGTAATTGAGGCCCACGAATATCGGCAGACAGAGGTATTCTACACATGGATAAACTTTCCAGCAGCAAACGCTGTCACACACAAATTCCACTATTACAAAATAGAGGAACCTCCGGATGAGTACACTCCTTTCGAGGAGGTGGAAATCCCATTAAAATACCAAGAGCACCTGCTCTGGTTTAAAGGCGCCCTAAAACATAATAATCACATCACCAGGCTCGGTCCACTAGGTAAACCAGGAGCAACGTGGCCGGTTCTAGCCAGCTACACACCACATCCCGACATCGAAAAAATGTCAGTACCAGAACTTTTAGCACAGCTAAAACAACTGATTAAAATACATAGACAATTAGTCCAATATGTAATGCGGACTTCAACAGTCCAACCAGCTATTAACATTCCACAGCTGACCCCTCATCAGGGGAACACAAACAAAATTACACCACAGAACATACAATCCTGTCTGGGTAAAGTACCCGCAAAACGGGAACAAATTCCATTCTGGTTAGCACAAAAAATCACTCAAATAGAGGCAGTGTTTCCGGATACTACCCCTACTGAGAAACACAGAATTCTGACTATCTGTCTTCCTATGGGGATCGCACCACATGTGGAAGACTGTGACACTTGGGGCACAGTCTTTGCTTCCATTTACACAAAAACACATGGTGTTCCGTCTATGGCGATAATACCAGATGTGCTAAGACAGATTCAAAATGAATACGGTGCAGAACCTGCTTTAACTCTGGGTATGAAATTACTGAAAGACTTCAGGCAGGTCTCGGCTATATTATTAGCCAACATAAAAGGAGAAGCAGCATCTGTGGCGATCCACCAGAAATTGAAAGAAACAGATATAGCAGACCAACCAATTGAACTTGCCAGAATCATAGAAAAATCCTATGAAGAACTAGGTAGAGATAGCTTGGGTGGGAAACCAGTAAAACCCAAGTAACTGAAAATCCTGAAAAGACATTTATTAAAAATAATCTAAACACTCCAAAAAAGAGCTGGGATGGAAATAAACAATCCACTCCCAAAGAAAAAAGATTCCAGTCCAGAGGTAGGTCTCCTCGGCGGAGAGAAAGATCTCCGGACCAAGGACACAAGTCTCCCCAGAGGGAGCCCTCTGAGAAAAGATACAACCTTAGAAATAGGGATAATCTAAAGAAACCTGATAGGTATCAAGACATTGATACACGTCCCTCTCGATCTTTTCAGACTTCCTCGCAGAAATCGGAAAGAAGAGGACGGTCAGAACACAGGGAAGAGCACGTCAAGTCCAAAGACAAGGAACCTGCTCATCAAAGTAAAAAATTACATTTTCCAAGAAAGAAGGTAGCCAGCATTAAAATAGTTAAACATGCCGAGGATACTGAGGACACAACCGAAAAACGGAGAGTGGGCCCAGACAATGCTAGACAGTGCAGCAGAAGTGACCATAGCTCGCAGGATCCTGATGAATCTTCTGGAGACAGTGGACACAAATGAATACATTCAGGTGGAAACTGCAGATACCAGAGTTAGCAAACCTCATAAAATATACGAGATAACATTACGTATAGAGGGAGAAAAGACTAGGAAAATAAGGTGTCTATTTTGGAATAACCTTTCCAAAGGCTATGACATCCTTTTAGCTGAGAAAGACTGGCCACCGGAGTTTGTCAGGGAGTGCCCTCATGGCGAAGAAATGATTATGCCTGCCTTCTCAAATCATATTCCAATTCATAAAAAATATACATATGCAAGAAAATGGGCAGTAGCCCAAGCTCCTGCATTATATAAAAATCATGTAGGGTGGGATGAGTACTCTCCTCCTCACAAAATCCAGTTAAAATGTCAACCAACTGCACAAAGGCATACCCAATTAAGCAAGAAGCTAAAAAGAAAGTCAGGGAGATCTTAGATCAACTTGAATACCAGGGGGTGATTGAAACATGCACCTCACAAATGAACAATCCTTTGTTTCCTCTCTCCAAGCCAGACGAGGTCACATGGGCTCCCAAACATGGTAAGAGAAAGAGGACCACGCGGGAATCCTAACAATATCGTCTAGTTTTGGACTACAGACACCTTAACTCATGTTGCAAGACATTTGCAGTACAAAACTCACACAGTGCAGCACTAATGAATAACATCGTGCGCAAAAAAATACAAAACAACATTAGACATCTCTAATGGATTCTTTTGTCAAAACATAGCCCCTGAAAGCAGGTATTTGACCACTTTCTCAATAATGGGGTCACAAAAAAATTTCTGTCGACTCCCACAGGGATTCAAGAATAGCCCAGGATTATTCTAAGCAAGAGTAACAGAGTTACTACAAATGTATGATGATGAGGCATTATCTTATGTCGATGACATCTATCTCACAGATGATGACTTGGATACTCACTTGAAAAGAGTGAACACCATAATACTTGGGTTCGCAGGAGAGGGTTACAAATTCAACTTTAAAAAGTCACGAATTGCCCATCTAACTGTCCTGTTTTTAGGATATGAATTAGCAAGTGAAGGCAAAAGCCTAGCAGACAATTTCTTAGAGAAGTGTGCTGTACTCCAAGCACCAAAAACGCTGAAGAACTTACAATCAATACTAGGTTTCCTGAATTTCGGAAGAACTTACATTCTAAATTACGCAGAGCGGGTTAAACCTCTCTATGAACTAATAAAACCTGATTTCAAACAAATCAATTGGACTCAAAAACACACAGAAATTTTGAGATCATTGCAAGCAGACATGTTAGCTAAAACAAAAGTGCAAACTTGCGATAACACACGCAACCTTGTAATCCGAGTCATCCCAGGAAGATGCGGATTCACGTACCTGACCTCTAATGAGGGAGAAAAGGCACCAATAGCTTACAAATCACATTTGTATACACAAGCTGAGAAACCAATCAGTCTTGCAGAAAATGTTGTAAATACGGTTCAGTGCGAAAGTATATACCCAGGCCTACAATTGTAAGGACAACCAAGGCTATTTCAACAACAAACTTAAAAAAGGGGTGAACACACAAAAAGAGTTTTTTTCTGATATTTAAGAATTTAATTCTAGTGATAAAACAATTGATCAATAACATATAACAAAACAGATATATTCAATACACTTAATACAATATTTTCATTAATAAATTTCTTAAAAACGATATATGTTCTGGTTAATGTGCAGGTTTACGGATAAGGTAAATACGGTTCAAACAGCTGTAGCAAAAGAAAGAGCCCAGGCCCAAGGCAGACAGATTACTGTTTTAACAGCAGAATCAGCCTTCGAGGCATTAACAAGCCCACGTAATGTAACTACCGTGGCATTAGATCCAAAATGGATACAATGGGAAAATTCTCTTGCAACAGAAAAAGTGAAATACTATTTTGACCCGAACATGAAAAAACTAAAAAATTTAACATATGAAAAAGAATATCCTCTGCCAATCGAAATTCTGCCCATACAACTTTACGCCTGTGTAATATATACAGACGGATCTGCTCAACCCTCAGTTTGGGGAAAGCAAGCTTACAATGCTACGTGCTCGGTTGTTAAAAACCGGTGGCGCGGAGGTAAATTGAGACCACTGGTAACTATGTCTCAATCCGTAAAAGACAATTCAGGTCAACGAACTGATTTATTAGCTTTAAAAATGGCGCTCGATATTGCCGATCGCGAATTCCCCACACTAATAGTGTGCGATTTGCATTACTGCGCCAAATCTTACAATAATGATTTGCAGAACTGGGTTCAAAATGGTTACAAAGATGACACAGGTGCCACAATAAAGCATAAAAAGCTTTCGGAACAGGTAGTTCTTTTGCAGAAAGAACTACAAAAGACTCACGTGATACATACACTGAGTCATCAGCGTGATGGCCTTCACGCTGCAGGGAATTCATTGGCTGACACAGCCACAGCTGAAGCAACTAAACCGGCTTCCGTAGCCACAAAAAAGCGTTCAGAAAAATACATAGACGGGGAAACCATGCTGGCGGTAAAAACGTCTTCAAAAGGCGACTGTGCAGCATTACCCGTGAACTATCCATTCAATTATACATACATAATCGATGCAAACTCCGTTCCTTTTGCTCGAATCCCTGGAGTGGGGGATAGAGTAATTCCAAACACGAACAGGAGAATCTTCTTAATACAAGAAGCACATATGGGATTAGGTATAAGGCATCAGATGATCAAAGAATCTCTGACAGAATTACAATCAGAATACTGGTGGCCGGGAATGAGCTTGCATAATCACAAATTTGCAATAAACTGTCAAAACTGCAACAGAGATCGCAGTGGCGAACCGGCCGAGGTAGTGCCAGAACACCTAGTAGACAGCATAAGGCGATCTATACGCCACATCAAACAGGAAAAATGCGTCCCGATGTATATTATTTAAGACTAGATTCACTAAAAATGTAAACTGTTATAAAAGATTTGCGAGTCTATATCGGCACATACGCAATTGGCATGCTACATTCTGACCAGGGTCCTGCTTTTAGCTCTCGAGCTAATAAGGAGGCCATGACCAGCATGGGCATTGCATTGCGGTACTCTTGTCCCTTCCATCCTGAGGGAAATGGGATTGTGGAAAGAAAAAACCGAGACATAAAGCAATCTATAACGGCGAGGGTATTAGGTTCGGGTGATGGGTGGGTCCAACATTTAACAAGTGTCCAACGTAGTCTTAATAATCTGCCAAGAAATTCTCTAAAAGGTTTCAGCCCGTACGAACTATTGTTCGGTACTAGAATGCATATTCAGGACTTAGATAGTCAGACTTCAGTGGTAGAAGAAAAATGCTTTGATATCAAAGATCGTTTGGCTATTTTACAGGACTTAAATGAAACAAGAAAAGACCCGAGCAACATAAAGCTAAAACAGCAGCCAACAGCCACTGAAGAGAAACCACCTATCCCAGCAAGGCCTGTCTGGATTCCAAAGATTGGGGATCAAGTCAGAGAGAAAATAGCGGTGAAGAAGGAATTTGGGCCTTCTTACAGAAAAGCAGTACCTGTCTTAGCTGTCAGCGGAACAAGATCAGTAGTACTAACGCCCCTTGCTGGTAAAAAGGAGAACCGAGTTGTATCCATCGACCTGGTAAAACCACAATCATGTGGCCAATAATAAGTAGTAGGCCCAGTGGACTCCCAAGATGTAGCAGAACACCAAAACTTGCTACAATACAAGAGGTTCAAACTGAGAGACTAATCAAACTTGATAAACCTGCAGTGAATATAAAAGGACTATGCAACAATGACATGGAACTTGTGCCTCTTGAAACCCAAATTTCAACAGTTCGTCAAGAAAAACCAGTCTACAACGATGTAGCCTCAAACTATGCTAATGAAACAAAGAAAAATGCAAAAGCAACTGAAAATCCGGAAACAATTCCAATGATTGAAAGAACTGCATCTGGCTATTTCATCAATTTCGATGGCTTTTCTGAGGATCCAAGCGAGCCTGAAGAACAGCCAACAACAAAAACTTTTAAAGACAAAGTAACAGAACTCTTTCATCAACTCAAAGAAACCTATCTGATTTCTCCATGGATTGAATTTTGGATTGTGTTAGGTGTACTTTTCCTCCTGCTTTGGCTCATCATGGTTCTTTGTTTGGGAAAATTCATTGAGGGAAAATATAGTACAATGGACACAGCAAGTCAGATCATCAACTTGGTCCTAAAGCCACACAAGTCATCTCACATCGAGAAAAGAGAACTATCATCCGTGAATGTCACAGCCAATCCAATACCCGGTGTGGTAGCTTGGGACAAAACAGATTACGAAATCTATGGCCCAGTCGAGCTCTTGAAGTATCCACACCAGTTTAAGGTTTCATTAAGTGACTTTGTAAAACCGAGCACATTCTCTGATGATTGGGACTTTGAAAGTATTAATGATATGATGTCAGATTTAGTTATGTCAGCAAAATTTAAAGAACATGATTATTTACAAGGTTCATCGAATTATGAAGAAATGTACTGCTACAACCACTTTGCACATCATTATTTGCATAAATCTGCTCAACCTAGAAATGTTTTTAATTATAATCAATGGGAACATTGTGCAACTCCACCAAAAGGCTGTTCGAAAACATTTTACGAGAAATTCCCATACTTCTCAGGGTTTAACACAAGTGATGCAGAAATGTTTTATTTTAAAATGTTAAATAAGACAGGAATGAAAACAATGCTGGCAAACACTAAATTAATATATTCAGAATCATTTTAAGAAAAAATGACTACATTTGGTTTTGATTTCTGAAAAAACAACGTTGAAAAAAAAACCATCTGGGGTACCAAAGATTGGCAGGTCCAAGGTTTAGAATCATTATTTAGAGCCTGCATGATCCCAGAACAAATTATATTCTTGAATGATACCATTCAACAGACAACCTGTCTTGGCCTAGCCAAAATTAAAGACTTAAACAAACCGTCTATTCCAAAGCCAACACCTGACAGTAATAGCACTACAGATGTTGAGATAGACGTATCCCATATTTTTAACCAAAACAGAACACATCCTGATTGGAAAAAATGGTTGATCTGGCCCACAGACACAAACAGCTGTCAAGATAGATTCCTGAACAAATTACAGGGGTTCAAATTGACCAGGCCAGACCCTACATACTCTCAGAGACAACATCCAGGGATAGTTACAACATACAGTGTAGGAAAACTCTGCCTCGAATGGCTACACACATCCACACTGGCAGAAATTAAGCAACACTTGACTTTACTTAAAGACGGTGCTGACTTGCGTGATTTCATAATGGGACCACGCAAACAGCGCCAAAAACGTTTCATAGAGGCCGGTGTATACGCTGCGTACAACGAAGCTTGGAAAATAATGCAAATTGAAACAGCAGAAAAAATACGGGAAATTGACCGTATCAATTTGGATAAATCACTTTCTGTTGTGGACAATGGGTTAATGACTCTGTCTTCCAGAATATATTCACTGAACAGTATTGTATCATCTGCTATTGATATAATAGAGTAGGACTTACTAATGTTACAACACGGTCAGTCCCAATTGCGTTCTATTGTACAGCTTGGCTGGACGTTGCAAAATCTGCGTTCAGGCTACGTGCCCTGGCGTTTAATCAACACAACGTCACTATTCTCTATCTTTAACCTTACTGATACACAAATCAGCTTGGCAGAGAAAGGAGCAGAGTATACAATTCTGAGCATTGAAAAACTTGAGAGATTACCATTGACAATGTCAGAAAGGCCTGTCATTGAATGGATAATACATGGAATAATAACAATTCCGATAAACCTTTCCAATTTAAATTCTGTCAAGAGTATATACCAGCAGGCCAGTATGAAAGGTTGGGGAAAGGGTACATTAAGTCATCATGGAAATTACCTTACACACACACATGTTATAGTGAAAAGAAACAGAATGTATTTCTTAGTGGTAACAATTGTAAACGATCACTAAGTGGTATACTTCTTTGTCAAGGTATTAACTTGCATGGGGCCTGTGAGGGGACTTCAAATAACCTTTCATGTCACCAGCATGGCACACCTGCAACTCGAATAGAGCCATTCTTTAGACGGCTTTCTAACGGGAGCTATATTCTAGTAGTGGACCACAGATGTTGTGGCATGGTGCCAGGAAAAGCTTATCTAGTGAGCGTTAGTTCCATGGTCACTTGCTGTATGCAAGTATTGTATCCAAACAGCACTCCAGACACGGAGGCGAAGATTTGCCCCTTTTTGAATATCTCTTCTATTCGAATTGATACTTTAAGCAGAATGAAGTCTGTTCTTTTACAGACAACTGTGCCCTTGACGTCATCAAAAGAAACGTATGATCTGCAAGTTGCAAGGACAACGGCGGAGATACATACCCTTTTATCATCAAATTGCCCAGTGCATTTCGCAGAAATGCTAAGCCAAATTCTAAATATGTCTGATACCAGCGGTATCCCACATATATTTAAGACAATTTTTTCAGGACTGTTAACACCCTTCCAAACAGTTCTGGGCATTTTTCCTAATTTTGTCCATTCTGTCTTTGGCGGCCTAACACTTCTGTTGGGACTCGTAGCAGGCATTTTATTTTTGATACTTCTGCTTCGATATGGCAAGCCAAGTCGCAGACAAGACTCCAGCAACAATGGAAGAAACAATCCTAGCTATACGCTATCGGGACCGCATAACTAAAGTCCTTGGATTAGCCCGGCTAAGAGATCTGAATATGACCTGGTTTCTTTCATTCAGACCCATCTGGCAGACTTGCATCTTACCTGTGCTTCGATGTATGCTATGCGGAGAAGAATGCGTGTTGGACGTCTGTCTTACACTACCATCAGCAGTACCTCTGGATACAGATACTTTGCTAAGTCCTGTAACGGCTCATGCATCGTGTTGTCCCCAGCGGCTACCCATTCTGATGACGGCATTCGTTGAAACTTCACCACTGCGATTAAAGGGTAGTGAAGTACAAGATGAGAGCAACATCACCCAGGTACGACCTTCTGTGAGCATTGCTGATCCTGACATCGATGATAGCAATCATTCTCACGACTGTACAGTTGCGGCATTTTGGAACTTAATCGAACTTTCACCTGAAGCCGTAGACAACTTTTTTGCGAGTCTGTCTGAAATGATGTTTTCCCCCGAACAAAAAGAATAACTTTTAAGCAAACGAGCACACAGCGTTCCCTGAACTCTGAATTTGGCCTTCGGCTTTGATGAACAAAAGATACTGAACATATTTGGAACTATATTTTTTCTCTCCCCTGAAAGCGAAATTATTTTTTTCCCAATTCCAAAATATTTACCTTTTTTCTGGCACATGTACTCTGCTTAAAGTAGAACTATTCTTAGAGAACAGAGCTTCTATTTTTAGGAACTGTAGAGACAATATATTACCTCAGCCTCTAGCACATTTACAGCAACTGTATTTATATGTGATGGAATGGTCTCTACCTTTTTTTTCTGTATTAAGAGCCATTTCATGTGTAAATTTCGCAAATCATTCATGCTGATATATATATGCATCTTTTTACTGAATTATTACACTGCTTGAATAGCATACAGTACCTATAATCAATTTTGATGTATATCTATGCACCATTTCAAATGCTAACAAATGTATTTTGGGGTGGGTTGAAATACACATGCACTTTTATATGTTTACTATTGCTTGGTTTTAGTAATGATGGACATTAGATCGTGGAGTGGGTATTGTGTTTTTATCCAGGAGCCTAAACCGATATTCCTATTTTATGCCCTTGTCCGGTTATAATCAATAATATCCATACAACGGCATAATAATCATATCCATATTCAGTCGAAGCACATGCTGTCACATTAAGCAAGGCTACTTCCCCGGTCCCCTAGAAAGCACAACGAGTTCTCTAAACAAATCCAAACCTCCAGGAACCTGGAAAATCCCCCTTGTTTTGTTTTGATTTCATCCTATAACTCCTGTAAAGCACTGTAAGAACGGCCAGTTCTTAGTGACATCTTTATTGACGTCTTATGTCCAGCCTTACATCAAACCCGGCACCTTACAGGTATAAATATACCAACGTTGCCTTAAGCAAACACACGGTGGTGGTATTGGGAGCAGCTATCTACTTGCCCGAGAGCCCAGCTGATGCGAGAGCCCACGGATGCTGCCCCTCCCTTTTGACGCACTGAGAGAGACGCTGTCTTTTCTCCTGCCGAGAAATCCAGCTCCGGTGTTTCCAGATACCTTCGTGGGTTACTGGGATATCGAGTCCTGAGAGAGAGATACCAGACCTCCTGCTTTCTAATACCCAGGTACGGAGCTGACTAAACCCTTAAAGAGAATTCTTGAGTTAGATTCTTGGCAAAACGAACTTAACTAAATCTGCTAATTACTTACTCCTTCCCACGTATTAGGCTTAGGTCAGGTACACAGGGGTAGGCGTATTTAGAAGCACCAGTTGAGTACGTTAGTCAATGTATATATGTATATATATTCTATCTATTTTAAAGTATCTTATGGCTAAGAAACCATATCAATGCTTTTACAGTATTATTTTATAATCCTCCTTTTACTGTACGCACTTTACTTTACTATGAGTATTGCAATCGTGGCAATTCATTTCTCTTGTATGAGGAAGAAGACTGCTCAATAAATTACACCTTTTATTGAAAACGCCCGTCTCTCTTTTCTCTGCACTCTGGTGAACCTAAGTATGCACACTTGACTGAGTGAAATAGCTGTCGATTGTTTTCACACGACTCTAGAGATACACTCTTATTCTGAGGGAGCAAAGTTGTCATGTTATATGGTTGTCAGAAGCTAATCACTTCTTGTTTATCCAGGGAGGTTAAACTCCTCCTCGTTTATTCGAGAAAGTTTCTAGTGACCTCTGAGTTAGCTGGCAAAAACTTACGTCTAATATAGTCAGTAGAGACCTAGATAACCCCAGTCCTACGTCTACACTGCTGAATATATTATTCCAATGCGCAGAGCCTATTGGGAATATAGGAACTACACTACACAGCCCACTGCAGCCCCTTGCAATCTGAAGTATATCTTCGTGCCAGTGGATTCATGCTCAATACTCATGTGGGTCTGGCCTCAGCGCTAGGCTGACGCTCAAACTGTTATCAAATATTTGCGAATGTTTATAGGGACATACGCAGTTGGCAAGTTACATGCAGACAGTGGCATAGTGTTTAGCTCTTGGGCAAACAAAGAGGCCATGGAAAGTATGGATGTAGCATTGCGGTACTCCTCTGCATACCATCGTGAGGGAAATTTGGTTGTGGAGAGGAAAAACTGGGACTTAAAGCAATCTTTAAAAGCTAGTGTATTAGGCAAGGGCGGTACTTGGGTCAATCACTTTTACAGCTTACAAAGAGCACTCAATAATCAGCCAAGAAGTTCTCTAAGGGTGTCACTCAATAGGAGGTCCTATTTGCAATGAGAAAGTGGGTACCTGATCTTAATTGTGAAGGTGCAGTGGCGGATGAGAAACCATTTGATATCCATGATCGTTTGGCTGTTTTACCGGATCTAAATGAATCCAGGACACAACAAAGTAACGTCCACAAAAAACAGACCACCACTGGAGAAGTCAAGGCAGATAGGGCAAGACCTGCCTGGATCCCAAAAACGATACAGAAAAGTCGGGGATCTGGTCAGAGAGAAAATAGCAGACAAAAAAGAATTTGGACCATCAGGTAAGCCTGTACCTGTCCTAGCGGTACAAGGAACAAGAACTGTACTTTTGCCGTCTCTTGTCGGAAAAAAGGAGAACAGATTTTTCTCAATCTGCTTAATCAAACCACACTATGTGGCCGATACTGAGCAGTAGGCCTCATGGACTCCACAGTAGCAGATGCCCTGCTCTCGTTACAATCCATGAAGTTCAAAGAGAAAGACTTATCACATTTGAAGAGCCTCCTGTAGAGATTGAAGGACTATGGAACAATGCTATGGAACCCGTTCCTCTTGAACCCGAAGTTCGACTTCAAAATTAAACTAAAAATAATAACCAGGTTGCAATTAGACCTAATACATCCTACACACATCTATTACACCTAGAAATGTTTTTGAGTACCATCAATGGGAACATTGCCCTACACCATCAAAAAGTAGTTCACAAAACATTTGGATGGAAATTTTCATATTTTTCAGGGTTTAACACCACTGACCTGACCTCATATAATTATAAGGTTGCACAGACATCGGCACTGAAAATTATGCTGACTAACACCAAACAGATTTACTCTGCTTCTTTATTGCCCAATTGTCTGAACAGGGTTTTGACCTATGGAAGGACACAATAGACTTAAAATCGGTCTGGGGATCTAGGACTGGCAAATCCAGGGAAGAGCAGCACTATTTAAAGCATGCCTCATTCCACAGCAGATGATCTTTCTAAATGATACTGTGCAACAGACATCTTGTCTTGGACTAGCCAAGAACAAGGACCTGAAGACGCCTCGGTTTCCAACACCATGACAGATGGAGGGGTGGCAAAATTCAAAGTCACAGAAAGGGGCAACAGTAGATGACATTTTAGAGTAAAATAGAACAGACCCAAATTGGAAAGGATGGGTGGTTTGGCCTTAGACACTAACATATGTCATAAAAGATTCTTGGGTATTACCGAAGGGTTCAATATCCACAGGCCAGACCAACGTTATGTACAAAGAGAAGATCCAGTGGTAGTGACATCCTATAGTCTTGGGAAGTTGTGCCTTGATTGGCTGGAAACCTCAACACTCGCAGAAGTGAAACAGCACTTCTTACTCTCACAAGACATAGATCCTAGGGATTTTTTGTTAGGTCCCAGAAAGACAAACCAGAACAGTTTCATACATGCTGGCATTTACGCTGCCTACAATGAAATTTGGAAAATATCCCAACAAGAGGCCGCAGAGAGAATACGGGAAATTGACCATATTAACTTAGAGAAAGCTCTAGCTGTAGTGGATTATGGGTTAACAACTTTGACCTGATATTCTTTAGGCAACTTTGTGTCTTCTGCGATAGACATACTAGAACAACATTTGACCATATTACAACACAGGCAATCTTAGTTATGTTCTATTATGTTATTAAGCAGTACGCTGCAATCTGTGGGCGCAGGCTATGTGCCTTGACGTGATATCAATAGTACGTCTGTTTTCTGAATATAATCTAACAGATAAACAGGTTGAAATGGCACAAAGGGTAGCTAAATATACAATGCTGCGTATTGAAAAACTGGATAGATTACCATTTACAGTGGCGGAATCACCATCTACTGAATGGCTCTTCCATGGCCACATAACTCTACCGGTCACTACTTTTCAATTTCAATATTGCCTTGAACAAAGACAGGCGGGCAAATATGAAGAAATGGGTAAGGAATACATTACCATCTAGATTTTGATACCGGAGTGGGGATCGTGAAGTGTTTCTAAGTGTTACAAACTGCAAGAACGCTTTAAGTGCTTCTCTCATGTGCCAGGACATTTTCATTGCACGGAGCATGTAATGGTTTGATAGCAAATTTGTCTTGCCACCTGAAAAGGACTCCAGCTGCCGTGATACGCCGGTATTTGAGTTGCTCTCGAATGGGAGATACTTGATGCTGAATGATCAAGGTTGCTGTGGTATGCTTCCGGGTATTGCTTATCTGGTCACTGTGAACTCCAGGGTTACTTGCTGTATGTAAGTATTGTTTCCCCCGACAAGTACAGTAAGGGAGGCGCCGTTATTGCCTTTGTTGAATGTTTCCTTTATACAATTTGATACTTTGAGCAGACTGAAAGCCATGCTTTTACAGCAAACTGTACCCCTAACCTCCGCTCGAGAGACCTTTGATCTTCAATTCGCAAGGACCTCGACCGAGATACAGGCACTTATAAGTACAAACTGTCCCTTTCATTTCGTAGAAATGGTGGGTCGTTCTTTACTATGTCTGATACGAGTGGTATTGTACACCTATTTAAGACCATAGGGTCAAGATCCCTAAGCACCTTTCAGATGATCCTCTGAGTTATCCCAAATGTTATACACTCCCTATTTGGAAGCATTTTTGGAGGTCTACCTCTGATCCTGCTCTCAATAGCTGGAATCCTGATTGTCATCTGTCTGCTACGTATTGGACGGCCCAATCACCAACAAGATGGAAAAAGCTCTCCTGGAGGGGAAATACCGTGAACGCATGGTTCAACATCTGCGCACACCTCGCTTACTGGAACTAAGCGCCTCTTGGTTGCTATCATTTAGACCAGTCTGGATGGACTGCATCTTACCTGTTCTTCAATGTCTGTTTTGCGGAGATGAATGCGTGTTGGACCGCTGTCTGACACTTGCAACGGACACGCCTGCGGATTTAAACACCAGACTAGAATCCTTGAGGTCCCATGCTCGGCAATGTCCCCAGCGCATTCCTACCTTGATGGCTGCTTTCCTCGAGAACCTGCAGGTGCCTTTTGCTACAACTGGGTTGAGCATCAGCCCTTCCACTAGCACTACTACCAGCACCACTAGCACTCAGATATCGACTACAGCACCAGCTGCCTCTACACCAGCTATTGGCAGTGCTGAACGCAAGGCAATGAACCTAAACAAGTAAGAACATGCATGGAGGCTTTAGCGTACGTATATACTACAATAGTACCAATGGAGCTTGCACTTGCCGGTAAGTTCTTTGCCGTTGTTGGAAAGGCTTCATGTCAAACGCAATTTACAAAAAATAACAGCAACATAACAATCTACATGCCGACCGTCGCTGAGCATTAATATCACTGCACGCTATGGCCATTAGTGCTGTTGCTTAAAGTCCAATGGTTAAGATCAGTGCTATTGTCGCTGAGCATTAATAACACCTCACGCTATGGCCATTAGTGATCTTGCATGAAGCCCAACAGTTAAGATGTACCAATATCAGGGCACCGACTGATCAACAGATGTATAAGTCGTTAGCTGTTTTTTTAAAAATAACCTCATTTTGGATGTCTTTTTATTAACCCATTGTTTTAATTATGAAAGTAACATGCATTGTACTTGTAAATGATTTTAGGTAATCAGACAATAAAGAATTCTTCTTCAGCAGTGCTGAATATCATTTGTGCTCCATATACGTACTCTGCGAGGTGTTACAAGGTCCATCCCCTGCGGCAGCAAGCAACAATGATGTTGCGTCTTCCTGCCAGGACACTTAATATATAATTGCCTCTTCATGTGCTGGGAAAGAATTCTGATTTTACTTTTTCATTTCAAACTCAACTAAAATTGGAACATTTCCTAAAATTTACACTCTAGCTAGAAAAGCATGGCCTTCTAGGAAGGTTGTAGGGGTTCAAATTATATAAACTAACTCGTTTAGGACTGTGACTTAAGGAACAATTCCAAAGAACTAATTTTCAGAAAACTTTTTTACAGCTTTCCACTATTTAAAAAAATTAAATAATTTTAATGTTTTAAAATGTTTTTACATGGCTCACTGAAATTTTATGCGCTGCTACCTAGTAAAAATGTCTGGTTTGCTAGCATTTTATTATTGTTGACTATTTGGAGGAGGAGTGGGTGTTATGTTTCATATAGGTACCCTAATATAGGCCCGGGTAACATCACACC
Organism: Lissotriton helveticus; assembly: GCF_964261635.1. Lineage (NCBI taxonomy): Eukaryota > Metazoa > Chordata > Amphibia > Caudata > Salamandridae > Lissotriton > Lissotriton helveticus. The sequence continues at coordinate 1,956,986,290 of NC_136059.1, read as the reverse complement.
CTTTCAACTACATCACCTCCTCTACACTACACAATAGCAAGCCTTTTATGATTGAACCTTTACCTAGTTCTAGTCCTGGGCGCAGAAGGAGGGTTTCCCTGAACAATGACGTTCTATGACTCCATCTTAAGACTGACACAGTATGAATGAATATTCATAAGGTTTCTTGGAAACCAGGCTGGGGCTACACCACCTTCCAATACCACCTTCCTCCCCATATCTACGTACACGGTTCATCCCATACATCATCCTCATACTCAACAATGGCTAATATAAGAAACAAGGGAAAAAGGAACCTTAGATACTTTCTGTTTAAATACAGCACATCTTCCTAGTGTTTGCTAGAGGGAACCGAGACTTCCAGGCCGACACACTGACCAGAGACGCTGAGTCTCTTCCATGCAGATGCTCCAGCTGACAGCGGTCTAAACATCCCTTGTGGGGTGTCCAACTCGAGATCAGGAGTACACCTACTCACATGTTAGGTACACTTACGTACAGCTAGATAGGCTTCGTAGGAGTATGCTCGCTTTCTTTTATCATGCATTTTATATCCATGTATATGTTCATGACTATAGTGAAATGATAGAACTGTACTATCTTTTTATATTCACTGTACTGCTGATCATACATCTTTGCTACTGTCTAATGGTTGTTGCAGCAAATATATTTTACACTAGAAAAACAACAGTGAAATAAATACTTATTGTAACACCCCCGACTGTTTCTTCTGTGTAACTCTCTGAGAGAAACTATGTGAGCACGAGTGACTGAACAAAAGGTAGTACATTGTTTCCACAACCCTGCGGGATCAGGGTTGTCATGTTCTGAGGTTGCCAGAAACTATTCTCTCCCCGATAATAGGAGATTCTAGGTGCACTGTGAGCTAGCTAATGCAAACAGGCTAACATACGTGGTAGGGGTGCTCAGAGTTAATTTGCCACCAATCCTGCAGTTTATATTATCCAAATGCGCAGGTCCTGTATGGGTAATATAGGAACTACACCACACAGCAAAGGAAGGGCTTGGACAATCGGGTTCATAATGGACAGGAAAGTGGAAAAAAGAAAATAAAACAAGTTTCTACCTTATATCCCTTTGAAACCACCAACTCAGGTGTAGTGGTTTACCCTCCACAGTTGAAGGGAAAGCATATCGTGATTGGCCCAGAAGGAAATATTGGCTGAATTCCCTCCGCCAACCCTTTTGCCTATGATGCTGTTGATGCAGGAGGAAGATTCTGGTGCAGATGGTGGGACTCGGAGATTACCATCCATAGACTCACCAGCATCTAAATTGAGTGAGTAACTGCTGAGTAGGCTGATGAATAAACTGGTGGGAAAGTGACAGCGGGACCAGAGCCGCCAAGATTTAAATCAGGCTCTTAGTCTAGTCTACATATAGTTTCTTAATGCTTCAGATTCTAACAATCCTAAAACTTTGTGTTCTTGTCCATCTGAAAAAGTAATTTTCATTTGTACAATCATGTTGGCTACAGAACACTGCATGGGATTCACAACCCGTTTTTGAAATGCCTTAAATTTTTCATTGCTGCTCATTTCACTGTCAAGGAGTCTAGTTTTAGATGGCTGTTGTCTACGAATGTGAGGTTGTTGATGCTTGATTCATAGGTATTTCACGTTTACTTATACAGTCGTTAACACAATGAACTGACCTTCCACAGTACCTACATAAAATCTTTGTATGTCTTCTTTCTCTTTGATCTTTTGAGATAGGGTCTTTTACTCTACCTGATAATATATGTTCTCTATGTTCTAAGTCTCTACACGTATCTTACTGCGGATAAACTGCTTGGACCTTAGTCCTGTTTTTGATTTTCTGAACAGCATTCAGCTCAATGATGGACTAGCTGCATCACTAAGTCCATCCGATCTGCTCATTTATTAGGAAGATCTATCACATGGAGTAGAACATCCTTCAGTTCACCTTGTAAACATTGATATAAAGATTGATTATCTTTTGTCTTCTGGCTGACCATTCTCAACATCTAAGGGCTAGATGTAGGAGCCTAAATACCGGTCGGTAGCGGCCGATTTCGGCCGTTACCGACCGGTATTTAAGAATCGGCATGTAGGGGCATACTTTTACAGAATCGGTAAATTTACCGAATCGGTAAATTTACCGAATCTGTAAAATACCGAATGGGTATTTTTACCGATTCGGTAAATTTCAGATGTAGGTGGGACTCTTCCGAGTCCCAAAGGCCCTACAAATTCGGTATTTTACCACCCAATCCAATTGGGTGTTAAAATACCGAATCCAGGTGTGCATGCACATGTGTGCATGCACACCTAGCCATGTGACAGACAGACATGCCCTTAGGGCATGTCTGTGTGCCACATGGCGCACATGCCTATTTTTGGGGTGCCAGAGGGTGTCAAAGTGACACCCCCTGCACCCTTGCTGGAATCGGTATTTACAGATTCGGTAATTACCGAATCGGTATTTCCCATTGATTCCTATGGGCTTCACAGTCCATAGAAATCAATAGGAAATACCGATTCGGTATTTACCGAATCGGTAAATACCGATTTTCAACGATTCGGTATTTCCACATCTGGAAATACCTACATCTCCCCCCTTCATATTTACCGATTCATAAATACCGAATCGGTAAAATTCTGTATTTATGAATCGGTAAATATCATTTACCTATATCTAGCCCCTAGTGATCTAGGGTCCGATGTAGGTGGCAAATACCGGTCGGAAACGGCCGAATTCGTCCGTTTCCGGCCGGTATTTGGCATCTTGAGATGTAGGGGGCCAGATTTTACAGATTCTGTAAATTTACCGAATCGGTAAATTTATAGAATCTGTAAAATACCGAATCGGTATTTTTACCGATTCGGTACCTTCCAGATGTAGGTGGGACTCTTCAGAGTCCCTAAGGCCTTACAGAATCGGTATTTTACCACCCAATCCAATTGGGTGGTAAAATACCGATTCCAGGTGTGCATGCACATGTGTGCATGCACACCTAGCCATGTGACAGACAGACATGCCCTTAGGGCATGTCTGGGTGCCACATGGCAAACATGCCGATTCTGTAATTACAGGATCGGTATTGCCCATTGATTCCTATGGGCTTCAAGGCCCATAGGAATCAATGGGCAATACCGATTCGGTATTTACAGAATCGGTAAATACCGAATCTTAAAGATTCGGTATTTACAGATTCTGTAATACCTACATCTCCCCCCTTCATATTTACCGACTCTTAAATACCGAATCGGTAAAATTCAGTATTTAAGAGTCAGTAAATATGAATTACCTACATCTGGCCCTAAATGTGGTAATATAACTCAATAAATCTTGATGGCTCTGAATTAGATTTACCAGTTCATTATAATGAGAAATAATTATGCTCACAGAAAGCGGAAAAGTCATAAAATAATAGAGGATTTCTGTATTTTAAAGGTAAACTCAAATTAGCATAATTTCTGTTCAAATATTACAAATGAAGGATGATGTGAAAAGAAAAAGTACTACAATGTTTCTATTTTTCAAAAAGTCAAAATAAAATTAGCTCCCCCAACCAGCATAAGAAGTTGCATGTCTATGTTCACTTCGTAAATACAGAAGTTGGCGCAGAGTAAGAGGTGGTCTGATAGCAGTGGGAGATGGCAGCCTCTATCCTTCCTTTTGGCTGGAGTCACTTTCTCCTGTTCCTGCTGCACCACTGTCACAAGGGGGAAAACTATCATTAGTTTAGCAGGTACAGTGGAACATGGGCTAATGTATTTGATGGGCCCAATCCATCCCAATTACTGCAATCTTTTAATACCCAGTTGTGTGGTAGAGATGCACAGTTGCCTTGCTTGGTTTAGGGCTAATGGCACCAAATGGTATACCACTGATTGTCACAACACAAAGAGAACACGACATAACACAGAATTGGATAATGGCTTTAATGTGGTAACATAAGCAAACAGCATTTGTGCAGCCCCATGTGTGCATGCATTTGTGCATCAAAGCATTGCCAAAGTTTGTTAGTTCTGACATCTCTCCACGTAACAGATATGCATAGAAAGAGATACTCTCAAAGATAATTTATTAAGATTGTTCATAAGGCTCATTAGTTAGAACTCGTAAAGTTGTAATATGTATTTGGTCAATTGCGAATTTCATCAATAAAGATTTCTGCTGATAATACATATGACAAATCAAAAGCTACTTTAGTGGCCTTCTGGAAATACCAGTAGTTTGCATAAAAGTGCAATTGACACTAATTAAGCAATAGCATGAACCTTCCTAGATCTCCTGTAAATCTTTCAAGGGGCGCTAAAGGTATATTGGGAATTAACAATAAATAGGCATATGAAAAGAGCCTCAAATCTCGTACTTGAGGTTGCAAGACCCAAAGACCTATCTCTTTAGAATCCAAAGGTAACAGGACTTAACTAGCTTTTTTCTTTTCAGTCATTGGTATGATACCTATTTACTGGTTAACTGTGATTTTGATTGTAAAGCTTTATTCTAGGCCCTTACTGTACTCACTTCCAGTTGTAAGTTAGTTGTTATCTCTAAAATGTGAGACAGAGTACTTTCAAAATAAGTTTACAATGATAATGTGTGGGCTAGGCTTTTTGTGAGAATGCACTAAGCTGAATTCTGGATCCAACTGAAGCAATGTGCTTTTCAATTCTTTCTTACCCACATGACCATACTCAATAGTGATATTAGTTAGCAGTGTGTTGCTTCAATGTGAATTTACCTTGAAAAATAAAAAAACAAGAGGCGTTTGGCAAAATAGGATCAGTTGATTTAATTAAATGCTGCGGCTGGGAGTACAGTTTCGAAAGAAGGTCTGAGGACTGACTTGAGGTAAAATTAATCTGAACATGGTTTTATACATTTGTTTGGGTACTATAAAGTACTTTGTTTGACCAGTTTTGGTAACAGAATGAGGGCTTTGTCTGTGGAGTCATAAATAAGGCCCATGATAAACAGTACTGCTGGGCCTCAATCTTGTGTCAACACAATGATGGCCAGTGGGTAATGTGTCCAGGTGTCCGGCATGAAGGGTACGTGATCACTGCGTGTACTGTGTGCTCTGTCCTGATTGGCTTTGTGTTCCTAACTTCATGTGACATCTAACTTTATGGTCTTTTGGGAATGCGTGCACCCCTCTGCCCATGTGTGCTTTATTGGAGTCAATCTCCCTGGACCATTTTAGTGTCGCTGCCCTTATCTGGTGGATTGACCTGAATTTCCTGTTTGTGCAATTGTCTGCTGTCTACATGCCATCCCACCTGTAACCTATCAATCAATAACCTCAGACCTAGGTCGCAGAGCATGCCTGACCATGCATATCTGATCCAGGGTCGATGGAGAGTTCATGACGAGCAAATTTGATGATATTGATGCAATTTAATTCTTTTGTCAGAAAGTATCATTATAAACAATGGCATTGATTCTATCAATATCAATATTGAATTTTCAACTACATTATCTAACCCATAATTCATGACAGTCACAATATCGGGGGCTTGTTGTTTTTCAGTTTTGACTATTATTACTTGCCTAGTTACTTGTATTCTACTCAATTAGAGGACTGCATTTCTACAGCAGGAAACAACACAAAAACAATAGAAATATGAAAAAGGCAGCAATGACGTGCACAGAACGGTCAGCCACAGGGGGAGCCAGAAGTACCAGTTCATATACCATTCCTGCTTAGGGGCACCTCCCTCCTCACGCATTTCTCTTTGTAAATGGTGCAATGTTAGGATGGCAATAGTCAGAGTCCTGTTGTCCATGTCATTGCCTAGGATAAGCATGCAGCAGGAAGCACCAATCTTGGCACACACCTCTCCTTCCATTGCGGTCTTTAAGTCTAACACATATTACTGTTGCATCACCATGAGGTGGATGGCTACAGTACTTCCTTGATCGCATTAAGGCAGAACTGAGTTCTGTTCAGCATCTTGACCATTCCCCACCTGGTTATCAGCAGGTGTTCATTCTCATCTGCGTCGTGAATGAAGAAAGGTATAGACTCTCCCGTGTTCACTTGTGTGTCAGAAAACAGTCTGAATTCTACTGGAACATTCTTGTACTGAGCCCAGCCATAATAATCAGAAGTTATTTTTCCTCAAGCCGGATGCAACAGAGTCATCTTCTTTAGCGGGTGTTAATGCAACTCTAAAAGATCTTCTCCAGTAATGACAGGGGTTTGAGTGTGTATGGTCACAAGGGAGCAGAGACCACGCTATCTGGGGATAAGCTGAGTGTTGGCAAACGTGCTGCATTGCCAGTAAGTGTCCACCAGCATGGAGGTACTCCATTGCAAGTCCAGGATGTGCAGTATTGTGCCACAGTTTTCATTTGTTCCCAGTGCAATGGTTCCATTACTTCTAACACACAAGGAATACAGTAAGTTTCAGTACAAATTGGGGGTTGCCTCTTCCTTCCTAACCACGTACATCTATTCACCTCATTATCCCAGATTTCCTGGTATGGGGTATCTATGCTATTGTTCAACCCTCCCCTACTAGACTAATTTCCCTTCGTATCATCAAGGTGGTTGGCCTTATAGTGGAACTCCATGTCTTGGATATATTTATTATTAAAGACAGCCCAAACATGCTAGTGGCCACCCAGGACCAAAGATTGAAGCAAGAGTGGGCGTGTTCGTGCATTTATGTGGTGGTTTTTCTATGTCTATGAAATCTCTTCTCTGGGCCAAACAGTACCCTCCTGTCTGGTTCCCCTTCCTGTGCATCCTACCTAGCTCAGTTTGAATGTTGTTAGGCTCTGTGAAAAGGTACGATGTTGTGGGATTGGTCTTCTATCAGGTCAGCTTCATTACTACTCTATAGGGTTTTACTCTGTTGCTTTGTATTTTGGCCCTAATACTACATAGGTGTAGGTGGAGAAGGCAGTTTGCTTTTTGGGGCTACCTCTCGGCACAAGTTTAGCCTGCTGCTTTTGGTATCAGGGAAGATATGTAACTTGACCTGGCTGATGTCTTCAAGCCCATGGCGGTCATGTGCTGATACCATATGTTGTGTAAGAGGGCGCTGTGTAGTGCATGTGGAATGCAAGTGTTGGGTTCAGTGTAATTATAAGTGATGTGAGAAAGGTCCTTATGCAAGCGCGATGATAGCTTCGAGGTGGACTCCATTAGACAAGACAGTTCATTGGTGTTGAATGGATGCAGCAAAATCCATAGCAAACATAAGTTACATAAAAGTGCAACAATACTTAACTTATTGAACATTGCAGGTCATGGGATGAATCCACTGGAGATGTTTGTAGTCCTCTGATGAGTGGGGCTTATTGACTTAAAAGTTCAAAACAAAAAGTTCAAGATACATTTCGTAGTTCTTAATTTGCTCCCTGTAGATCTCGTCGGGGTGCTGATGTGGCTGCTGAAAAGGTGTGCACCTGGATTTTCAGTTGCTGACTTGTTGAATAAGAGCTATGTTCATTGGTTAGTTAAAAAACAGTGCATTATTGCATGTGCTGTTGTTAATCATTTTCCTTTGGGGTTTCTGTGCCTTCTATTTAAGGGTGCCCTCTCCACACTCCATTCACATAATTTTTTGTGAGGCACCAGAAGGAGGCCCCAGTCTGGGTGTCTATTTTTGATGGGTAACATTAATGAGTGGGACACATTCATTTTTAAGGGTCAATGGCCTCCCCTCTCCGTGACTGAAAAGATATTTTATGGGGTGATCTTCATGAGCATGTGTATGGTCTCAGTTATTAACTAGTGCTGTGTATGCAACACAGGCTCTTCAATATCCTATCTCTCCTAGTGAGTGCATAGGGGTGCTTAATGGTGCGGGTGGTGTCTTTTGATGTACATGTGTGCAGAGTGATATACAAAGAGGGAGACGTGTAGAGTTGAATGCTGTTGGCAATCCCAACATGCCCTGAGGTCATGTGTATTCTCTTCTAGTACCAGCATGCGGCTTGCAACGTGACCCTCCCTATGGGTGCCAGGTGTCTTTACTTTACCCTCTTTATATAAACTTCTTTTTGGACTTCTTTTTATTGGTCTTTTGGGTGCTGCCCTAGATCTCATGTGATCTGTTATCTCCATTGTTGTGAACTGGAAATGACTGGAGAGCTTGTTTCACGGTCCCCATGCCTCTGATATTACGGTGTCCAAGATTAGGGTTACTGCTTTCCAGATAGTCTGTGTAAGGTTTTGTGTGTTGAATGATTGCTAGGCCTGATGTGAGGGTGAGCACATTGGGGCATAGCCAAGCAGGCTACGATGGCGGAAGGGCTGAGCTGAGGCTCTGACACCGGGCATGAATCTCGCCAGCCATAGATGGCAGAAGTCGAACCCACAGCCACTGGAACATCACAGGAGGCTGGTACCAGGTTTCCTACCTCAAAGACACTGTGATTCGGTGCGAATCTGAACCCTGAGCTGAGACGTACTCTGGATCAAGATTGTGGCTGCCGGGCCCCGGAGACGGCGCTCACCTCTGCAGACCTCCAATTGGGCTTCTACTGTGGCGCCCTGAACAGACAATGACTCCGCGGCCGTAGATGTGGAGAAGGCGAGGGACAGCAACGTAGGGTCAAAAAAGTGGCAAACGCATATCAACACCACCCTCCCCATATCAAACAACAACACAAATGACTGCAGGGTGCGAGGAGACATGCCACAGCGCCGGGAAACCACGAAACTGCCCTGGTGAGCAGCTGGAACATACCTTTAGAGTGGTGTAGTCTGGGGCCCTCACGCACACTGAAATAAGACATGCCTGGAGTTAAGATGGTGACCACCATAGGACATTGTTGCCCCTGGGTATGGCACGCACCCCAGTGAGTAATGCAACACACCCTGGCTGCCACACTCTGGACGAGAGACGACCCCGCCATGGACCAGGCAGCAGTGAATGGCAGTGAACGGGAGAAAGACCAGTACACTACACACAGAGACTGGGGGCGTCCTCCTGACGCCCCTCGCCCCCTTCCCCCATGGAGAGTAACAGCGAAAGGGAGTGAAGGGTTGATTGTGAGGCAAGAGACTGCACAGCCAGGTGTGGCATGATGGTAAACTGACCCCAATAAACGGTGATGACACTAAGGCAGTAGGAATCGTTGGAGGACCCCCGTTGTGGTAACTCTCAGCACACGCCACGAGAGAGCAGGCACCTTTAGCTCTCCCGCACCCACCCCACAGCCGCTCTGTGATTCACACACTACAACCACTCAACAGAGGAATTGCCACAACCAGGTCCAAATAGCGCATCAACAGACTCTTCTCGTGGTGACACGCAAAGGAACAGCGCCCTCCCTTGTCCATAGAGTGGCCTCAGTGCCTCCCTTTTTCAGATAAGGGTCCCAGATACCCATCAACTCGGCTCTTCCCTGCTCCTGGCAGATACGGATCTCCCTGTAGGTCAATTTCTCACACAGACACTTGCTGGTAGACTGCCATCGCGTCTAGAATACAACAGACAAGGGGCCACCAACGCACCCTGTTCTGCATGCAATTTTACAGATGCGCCCCGGGCGGCACTAGGTGACATGGCTATATAAGGCAATCTGTGCGCTGGGTGCGGTCACCCTCATTTGACAAATGGGAAGCGGAGTTTCAAAGGCCCCTCCATGATAAAGAATGGGAACGGGCATTGGAGCCCGGTGCATCCTTTCTTCATATGTTCTGGAGCTGCCCGACACTCCAGAGCTAATGGGCTATGATACATGCCACACTGTTAGAGGTAGCTAAGCTCACTGGTCTCAATACGTGGGAAGCATTGCGCATTTGGCATTATCAAACATTGGAAACACCACAAAGTAGAGACATGATTTGCATCCGTAGCTCTCCTGCTGGCCAAGAGAAGTATAGTGATGCACTGGGGGACACCAGCAGGGCCCCCGCTGGAGACCTGGAGGGGGGCAGTTAACAAGTGGGGAGCATCGGAAGAAGAGACACTGCGGCTAGAAGAAGCCCACGGCACTCGGAAACACCACATATCTGTGGGCAGCTCTTTTACACACCTTCAAACAAGAAGTGATAAACACAACACCCACCTCGCACACCCTGTCCCTCTCACAAATCACGGGTGAGGGAGCAGGTTTGAGCGATGCGCAGCACACCTCCCTTGCAGACGATTTACTCATAGAAAGCAGACACTGACTTTTTCATGAATATTAACTCACATACCCATCCCAGACACTCCCCCCTGAACATAGGCATATGATACTGAGATACTGAAACTACTAGGTAGCCCGCCTGCCTTCAATACAAAGCACATTCACCTATCCAGTGCACCCCAGTTGTAATTACCCCTGTTAAAACGTTATGTTCCCCATTGAGATGCACTGAGTCATGCCCCCAAGTATCGCTTTCACTGATCAGGGTCTCTATAGTAGAGCACTACACCAATAAATGCTTTCACTAACCTAACACACCCTGTTCCATGTGTTTGTAAAACATCATAAGCACCACGACCATGACAACAAATGAGTATTTCTGGTGTTGGCATGACGACACACTGCATTGCTTGCAGAAATCGATTGTGGACCTTCAACAAGTATTTCTGATATTTGCAATTTGTATGCTATGAAAATGCCAATAAAATAATTTACTAGAGGTGAGCACATTCTTGTGTTCTAATCTCACATGGAGCTGTGATGGACTTGTTTTTAATCCCTTTTCCCCAGCAACCCCCTCTCCCTTGGACCACGTCTTTCCCAGGGTTTTTGGACCTGCAGTTCCCAGCTGTGGTCGGGGACTCCTAACCGACAACCCGCTTCTTTCGTTATACTGGAAGTGCATGACCCACCAAACAGGCCTGATAAATTTGACGGAAAGACCAGAAAGAGATTGCTGCATGGAGAGTTCGTTTTTTAGGCCAATAATTCATTGAAACTCGCCTAATGATGGTGATGGACTGGGATGGGCTGGTTGTTCTGGCGAATCCCTCCTCCCGACTGACTCAAAACCATGCGTCGCGTCGCAATCTGTCGGATTTTGTATGCTCTTGAGGTTATGGGTCTTCACTTTCCCAAGCGTACGGGAAACCTGGCTCCTGACACTGAAGGACAGCCTCAATTTAGAACTAAAACAAGGCCTCTATTTGGCTGGAGTCTTCTAGTTTGTGGGTGGCACCGTTGGGGCTAAGTGCCAGGAAGGAACTTTGGGCCCCGGGTTGGGGGCCTGAGAATGGGGTCCCTTCATCTTGGTAATTGGAACCAATCCCTATTGGATTTAGCTACAGAGACCTGGGTGCTTGCTTTTAAGGACTGGACTGGGGGCTGGCCTGCCCCCCTCATCAGACTGCCCTCCCCCTGGGGTGGGGTCAGCGAACCCCACCTGGGGGGATCAGCAGCAGCCTAAATTACTAATTTTAGATAGGATACCTGACCGAAAAAAGACATCCAGTAGCCCTGAATTACTGAACTCAAATAAAGGCTTGAATTCATGATGTTGCCTCCTTTGGTCCATCTTTTAAATTTTTTGGGGTGCAGTGAATTTTGGGGTGTGGATGAAATGAGTGGTATGCATTGGAGGATTTTAGCTTACTACATGTTTGGGTTCAGCATTTGTGTGAAGACGTTGCCTCCCCAGATTTTTACCCCTCCCGGGTGTTGTTGTGGCCCCAGTCCCAGTTGGGCTGTTGCTACTAGTTTGTCCAGCTACTTGATCCCTGTTGCCGTGGTGTGGTGACTGACTGACTTCCCTGTGCCTGAGTGTAAAGTGCATTCCAATTCCTCTGGGCTTGGTCCTTGATCTCTGTTTGTGATATGCTTTTAGCTGGCATTGGTCGGCCATGTGGCCCATTCTGTGGCAATAATAACATTCTCTACGGTCTGCTTGCTGCAAGCCTCCCTGCCTTCTGCCTTTATAGCTAGTTTGAAACCCTCTGGGGTTAAGTGGTGGACCCCCTTTAAAACTGGTGCCATCAGTACGCTCGAGGCCAATGCGGCCCCTCAAGGGCGGTCTTTTTCAATTTGTGTTGGACCAGCAATTTGAGTCTCCCTGGGTTTGCTCCTGTTTGAAACATTTTCAAGTGGGTTGTTGAGCAGAGAATACATGTGGTTGCCTACCCATCTTATGCTCAGGTTCACCCCCCATGTGGTCAGTAGAGACACATTTTTGTAGTGGTTTTCTATTTAATTTATGTGCCATATTTCCTATAATGCAACTTGTTTGGGTATCCTATCTATCATCAACGGAAATGAGGAACACACTACTTAGTGCCAGGTTCCTTGCCTGTGCCATGTCCTTGCATGCTGAAGCACCATGGTGTTGTCAGAGGCTGAGTTTGGAGGTTCCGTGAAGGGGGTCCCTGTTACAGTACCCAAGAATCCTTGTATGATTATAGTACTTGTTGAAAAGGGGACTGTCTCTTCCCTTAGGCATGACCTCGTCACCCCCATATCTACCAGAAAATTGTGTGGTTATTGTTCACAAGCACAGTGACTATGGGTTCTTCCTCTGGTCAGCCCTGGGTGGATAGTAGGGTGTTGGTTTTTTTTGGGTGACTATTCTGCTTCTGTCATCGATTCCATACATTCAATACTTGATCAGCTGGGCCAACCCTGTAACCCATTCTCGCTATTCGATCCGATGAGACTGAGACCCTTTTCCTCACCCAGCTAGTTGTATCAATCTCTGAAACCACTATGAATCCCCCTGTTACCTGAGTGTGTTCACCTGAACCAGTGGTAGTGCATTTTCTCTGTCCCGATGGGGTTCGATTGGCTCAACGTGAAAAATGGGGGTTCGAACTTCGGGGAGCACAGGACTGGGTTGGTGCTGGGATTGCCTGGGCCTACTGGCCTGTAAGACTCTCATGCCTAAACCTAATAGTTCGTCGTTCAGCAAGGGGACTTTCGACTCCCTTAAATGGCAGATTCATGTAACCTAATGCAGGAATAGCAGGCATGAGGGAGAGCATGTCCATGTCTGCGTACAGCGGGGAATTTGAGGATGCCCATGCTTGCTGACCGTGGGATAGGATTATCGGTCTGGGCCTCCTCGAAGATGGCCCATAGCCCATAGCTCTAATAGTGCCTCTCTCCTGTCCTTCTTCTGTCCTGCGTATTTGGTCTGTATGTGTGTTCTCATATGTTCGATTGTGTTAGTGTAGAAGGTTCCCTCCTATGGCCAGGGAAACATGTGTGCCTCAATGTTTGCAAGCCATTCTCAGAAAAACTTGTTACAATTTGCATGTGTTTTAGTGGCAACTCCATGATAAGTTGGGTAGTTTTGAATGAACAGATGCAGTCTAGTTTTCCTGGTTTTAGGAATCTTAAGATCTAGTATGGTCATGGGGAAATATATACACAGGATTGCTGAAGTTGAAGTTGAAAGGGTTTTGTAAAGCGCTCTACTACCAAACGGTTTCTTGGCGCTGCAGAGGGAAACTGACCTGAGGGGAGAGGGGGAGGTGCGTTTAGGAAGAGTATGCAGAGGAGAAGAGGTGGGTTTTCAGAGATGCACAGAAATCCAGGTAGGAGGGAACAGATCTGATCGCTGGGGGGAGTGCATTCCAAAACAGGGGGGCAAGAGTCGAGAATCTGGAGCCACCCGATTTCTTCTTACGGAAGCGAGGGATATTGAGGAGGCACTGGGTGGAGGAGCGGAGATTTCTGGTTGGAGCATATGCGGTGATTTTTGATCTGATGAAGACAGGGGAAGTGCCAGCTAAGGACATGAAGGTCAGACAGCACATCTTGAAAAGCGAGCGATCCCTAATGGGGAGCCAATGGAGAGTCTTTAGCAGAGGGGTGGTATGACTTGATTTAGGGAGCCTGTAGACGAGGCGAGCCGCTTGATTCTGGATAAGATGCAAGCGACGGCGCTCGTAGGCAGGAATGCCCACATAAAGGGCATTGCCGTAATCCAGGCGGGACAGAATCATTGCCATGACAATGAGTTTGAGGGCTTCAACCGAGAAGTAGCGCGAGACTTTGCGGATGGTTCTCAGGGACAGAAAACAAGAGGAGACCACCAAACTAATCTGCTGGCACATAGAGAGGTCTTGGCTGATTTTGATGCCCAGGGTTTTCACGGAAGTAGAGGGAGACGGGGAAGAACCAAAGATGGGGGGCCAAAAAGCAGAGGACCAGGGATTAGAGGGACCACCAGTGAGAACCAACTCCGTCTTATCGGGTTTCAATTTCAGGTGATTAAGGCTCATCCAGTTGTAGATAAAAGTTAAAGTGGAATGAACCCTAGAAATTGAATCAGGAGAGGAAGAGAGGTTGAAAATGAGCTGGAGGTCGTCAGCGTAATTAAACGCCGTGACCTCCATATCCTGTAGAACAACAATGAGGGGGTGAATGTAAAGGTTAAATAGGAGGGGAGAGAGTGAAGAGCCCTGGGGAACCCCACAAGAGACAGGGCAGGTAGGGGCAAGAAAGCCTTCCAATCGAACAGCCTGCGTACGGCCTGCAAGGAAAGAGGTAAGCCATGCCAAGGCCGACCCCTGCAGGCCGGCGCCCCTGACACGGTCGAGTAAGATGGAATGGTCGACCGTGTCAAAGGCGGCGGAGAGATCGAGAAGGACTAAGGCCTGGGGGAAATTGGTGTCGGTGCTGCGTCTAAGCTCATCCACCACCGAGTGGACAACGGATTCCGTAGAATGTGCAGGCCGGAAACCGGCCTGGTGGGCCGCCAAGAGGTGATGGGCCTCAATGTAAGTGAAGAGGTGATGTGACTCTCCAAGATCTTACCTAGGAGCGGAAGCAGCGAGATGGGTCTAAAGTTGGAGGGGGCAGTGGGATCGGCACCAGGTTTTTTTAAGATGAGGACTACCGTGGCTGATTTGAATGGGTCAGGTACGATTCCAAGGGTAATGGAAGTGTTAAGCAGGGTAATAGGAGGGACTGGGCAGTAGGAGAAAATCTCCCTCAGGATATGTGCCAGGCAAAAGTCAGCGGGGGAGCCCGTTTTTACTTTCCCCAATAGAGTGCGGAAGACCTCTTCTGAGATCAAGGGAAATCGATCGAGAGAGGAGGGAGGCGGAGGGAGCATGGGGCAGAAAAAGAAATGAGGGGCCAGAGGGATGTTCTGCTTTATGGTGGTGATCTTCTTGATAAAATAATCATTAAGGGCGTTGCAGAGCGATTGAGAGGGAGTGGGCCTGGGAGCAGCTCTGTCAGAGGCTGCAAGCTCGTGCACAATTGTGAAGATCTCCTTAGGTTTATTGACTGCCTGATGAATTTTGTGGGAAAAGTATTCTAGCTTGGCGGTGAGTATTGCCTTTTTATAGGCCCGAAGAAGACTCAGGTATTGAATCTTAAGATTAGGGCAATATCTGCAGCGCCAATGGCGCTCAGCCTGTCGAAGTGCCAATTTCTGGGATTTAAGGGCATTGGTGAACCATCTGTTGGCGTCATGAGGGCGCCGCGTTCTGACCCGTCTGAGTGGTGCAACTTGATTACAGGCTTCAGAGAACCAATTGTTGATGGTGGCTACCTGCTTATTGGGGGGAAGATCTGTCAAGGTAGGAGTAGAGGAGGCTAAAGAATGGCCTAAGGTGGCTAGGTCCACCCTATTCCAGTTTCGAGCGTAGATGTTTTTGGGGAGAGAAGGTGAATTAACCTCCCCCAGGGAGACGGAAAAGGTAATCAAGAAGTGGTCAGACCAAACACAGGGGGATATGACAGGTACAGAGATGGACAGATTGGCAGACCAAACTTGGTCGAGAGTGTGGCCATAAATGTGAGTGGGGGAAAAAATATGGGGAGTGAGATTGATGCAATGGAGGGAGTCTGAGAAATCTTTTTGACATAGAGTCCTCCCGTGGGTCACCCGGCCAGAAGTTAAAGTCACCTAATAGGAGCACAGCGGAATTATTAACCACAAGAGTAGCCAGTAAGTCCTGTATGGCAAGGATAAAGTGGGACATGAGTTGAGGGGGGCGGTAGAGGAGCACAATAGTAAGTGGGATCGCAAGATTAGTCGAGCGTGCCACCAGAAAGTCCACAGATGTCATAGGAGGGTGGGAAAGGGTTTGGAATTGGAGATTAGATCGAACTATCATTGCCACTACGCCGCCAGTCTTTCCCTCAGGGCGATCGGCACAGAGGATATAATAAGGATCAGGGAGGGAAGTAAGGATGTCGGGTAGGGAAGTTGCAGTGTACCAGGTTTCCGTAAGAAACAAGATCTCAGGTTAGGTGGTATCAAGGAGGTCAAAGAGCTCCAATTGGTGCTTGACCGCAGACCGAGTATTAAGGAAAGAGACTGAGGCAGTAGGGAGGAGGCTTCCAGGGTGCTTGGGGCGGGATTGCGGAGAGGCAAGGCGCGACTGCACCATGCGTGGGCCAGGTTGCGGGGATGAGAGATTGGTGTGATCGAGTTGAGCAATTTCGAGGGAGTTGATCCGGGCCAGGGTGAAAGGGTTAATAGGCCAATCGCCATGGCATGCCAAAAGTTGGTAGGGTGAGCAGGTAAGGGAACAAGCAGAGTGAGGGGCCCGGGCCCGGCCTGGCGCGGGCGGGCGCAGACGGGCTTGCCTTTGGCGCGCCTTCGGTGCGCGGCCGGGAAAAGCACATTGTTAAAAAGAGGAAAGGAGGGGGTGTGGCCTAGCGGCAGTGGCTGTGGCCTGGACCCAGGGCTTCCCCTGAGAAAGGCGGTAATCCTTTCCGTGGACCGCAGCAGCGCCTAGAACGGCTGTGCGGGTAAGGGCGGTCAAGGGAACAGGGGGAGAGTGTCCAAGTACAAGAAATAAGGTCACAACACAGTTAAAAATAGAACAGAATACAATTTTAAAAAGAAACGTCGCTCCCAGCTTCCGCCTCGGAGTCAATTACCGGCTAATTCTAACTACTTACTATGAGCTCAACAACATTTTACAGATGCATGAAAATGAACATTTTGCAAACACAAATAACAATGCATATGAAGGGTCGCAACCTAGAAGAAAGTGCAATGAGTAAAACGTAATGAAATATGGTAGCAAATAGCAAACTTTACTGTGATATGAAATAACGATTGTGAGAAACAGCAATGTCTTCATATAGCACGTTAAGACAGTTTTATGGTAACTGAATAAATGTTTGATTCCTTTATTTTAGTGACCCTTGACGAAGGGCTGTAAGACCCTGAAATGCATTGGGTGATAACATTTGAGGCCAACCACGATGAATTGTTATTCCCTACGTCCCACTGTTAAGGCCTGGATAGGCATGCCAGTGGCATTCGAAAAAAATTGAAAAAATGTGGTATAACGCTGCCTTTTAAGTGATTGCATAAAATATGGATGTAGCTGAAAATATAAATAAATAAAGATATGGATTAAATTCAGATTACTGGATGAACATTTTTTTTTTGTCAAAACAAAGACTTTGCTACAAGGGTGTGCGTCTAATTGGTGCGTGGGGATGTGCCATATATACAGATTTCTGTCAGTGGCAGGGGACTTATGCTACATTTTTATGCTTCTCCCTAGTTTGCCATATGCCAAATGCTGGGAATTAGGATCAGGTCTGGCCTCTTATCACTGGATCCAAACTTACCTGGCTGATGAGGGGTGTTACCCCGAAACTGGTCCCAGGATGCTTGTTTCCGGTCCAGGGAAAATTTGGCTTGGCAGTTTGGGCTGAACTGTTCCCATGAGGCACAGAGTCAAAACTGATTTGCTTATAGCTGGGTCTGCACTGGGGTAGTGAAGTGAGCTAAAGAACAATGATGGATTCAACCCAGATCTGTGACTGCAGGTGAGTGTCTGAAAAGTTTCAGTGCTCCATCCATCATCTCCTTCTGTTTGCTTTGTTCACCCTAAGTTGGCAGGGTATGCCCAGATGTGGGTCCCTTGCTCACTTTTTCACTGTATCCAAGCTAGCCTGGCCGATGGGGAGTGTCACCCCGAAACTGACCCCAGGATGCTTGTTTCCGGTCCAGGGAAGATTTGGCTTGGCAGTTCAGGCTGGACTGTTCCCATGAGGCACAGGGTCAAGGCTGATATAGCTGGGTCTGAACTAGGATGGCGAAGTGAGCTCAAGAACAATGGTGGATTCAACCCTGATCTGCGACTGGGGGTGAGTGTCCAAAAAGTTTCAGTGCTCCGTCCATCATCTCCTTGTGTTTGCTCTTACCCACTGTGACAGCAGCTTCAGGATGGATCTCCGCTTTGGGGATTCAGCAGAACTTCCAATCAATTGCAGTGTCTGCTCAACTTCCTTGCCAAATGTAAATCCGTCCTGTCTGGGTCCTTTTCCTTCAGCTACAGTTGGGTCCGAGGTACTAATCTCTCCTCTCTGGCTCGCAAAAAGGTTGCTTGAATGTGAATTTACCTTTAAAAACAAGAGCCGTTTGGCAAACAGTAAAAGTTGGTTTAATTAAATGCTGCGGCTGAGAGTACAGTTACAGAAGCGAGTCTGAGGACTGACTTAAGGTAGAATAAATGTGAGCGGGATTTTATACATTTTATACATTTCTTCGGTCGATCCTTTTTTGGTAAAAAAAATGAGAGCCATGTCTGTGGAGTCCTAAATAGTGCCCCTAATAAAAAAAGCAGGTGGGCCTCGACCATGAGTCGACACAATGGAGGCCAGTGGGTAATGTGTCCAGCATCCGGCATGAAGGGCACTTGATCACTGCGTGTACTGTGTGTGCTGTGTCCTGATTGACTGTGTGGACCTAAGTTCATGTGGCATCTGACTTAATGGTGTTTAGAGAATGAGCGCACCCATCTGGCCATGTTTGCTTTATTGGGGCCAATCTCCCTGGACCATTGTGATGTTGCTGCACTTATCTGAGGGACTGACCTGAATTTCCTGTTTGTGCGTTTGTCTGCCGGCTACTTCCCACCCCTGTGACCTGTCAATCAGTAACCTCAGGCCTAGGTCACAGAACCTGCCTGACCACTTATTTCTGAGTCAGGGTTTTTGGAGAGGTCATGAGGGGTGAATGTGATAATAGTGATGCGATATCGTTCTTATGTGCGAATGTATCATTATAAACATTTGCAAAAACAACAATTTGATGGACAGAAATCTGAACAATGTCATACATTCACCCCAGTACAGAGTTCTGGGCCTATGTCCATCGTTTTTTTGCTCACTATGCCATTCCAGTTTGAACCTAGCCATATGCAATCAAGCAGGTCCTGGCCGCAGCAATAAAGTATTTCAATTGCCTAGCAAGGGCAGTTTGAACCACATAGAAACTTAAACCGAAATAGCTTTCAAAATGTCCGCCTCTATTTGCAAGCATCATGAGAGCTCAGATTCATGAGAATTGTAGTCTGCGTTTGGGCACCGATTCACAGTGAATTCTCCAGAGAGGCAAATATCTACGCTAAGCAGGACCTATGCATCAGGATCACTATCTCCTTTTCCCTCCTGGGAATGAACACTGAGTTTTGAGTTTTTAGTTTTAACGCCTGCTTACAGAAGGAAGGTCTGCCAAGGCCAAAGATCTTAACAGCCTTCTTGGGAAGCAGGGGACGTTTCGTCTTGGCACACCAATAAGGTAATGACATATTTCATAGGGGCCCATTCTTAACTGCTATTGTATTTGAAAATATGTGTGAACATTATACTATAAAATACATTTCAACACCCTACAACTGATCTCAACCAGAGAGTCTCAATAGGTACCCAGTGTCATAATCAATATCTTATTTTTATGGGAAGTTTCCTAAAACATGAGATTATCCAGTTTTAAAGGACCTGTGTATGGTATAAGCATTTATGAAGCAAGTACTATCCCTTTTGAAGTGCTGATGCACATTGCAGTCAGGTAGCACGCTATTTTGTTGGAGGCCACAGCTAGTGATTTAGTCTTGCTTAAGGGTTACAATTGGTCATACAGTTTTCATTAAACAACAAAGAGGGAGTTACACCCGGGGGGGATATACACTCAGACTCAGTAGAGGCGAGTTTGTGTGTTAGCCACAATCCAAAATGAGGACATCCTTTGTCCTTAAGAAGACCCCTCACTCACCAACCTAGTTGGTGACATGCTTCATCATCGGGGTCCCACCCGGACAGCCGAATGCCATCCAGGTGTGCTGCGACACCTGATTACAGTGGAGCTGGTTTTGTTTTTTATATGTGAAAAGGGAAAAAGACTAAGTGTTATTAAAAATGTCCGGAACTGCCCACTTACGTAATTTATTCTGGGGTGTTGCGGATATAATTAAAAGAAAAGGGCACCTGTTGCTCGATTAGGAGAGCTGTCGGTGAAAACTAATTGGCGTGTAGGATAAAAGGTTTGGTCTACATGTTTCTACCTATGTGTCAGATTTAACAGGTATTCATCAGGACCTTGAGGTACTCACGGGACGGTATGCGCACGCTAAGGCGCACCCTATCCTCGTAAGTAGCAATGGGAGAAACAAAATGAGTCTCCTAATAAAAAGGTTTCTTCTTTAGTTTGTGGAAAAAACTAGGAGCTTTTATATTCAATGCTCACACCTAAACCGTCACCGCGAGTGCTCCGAGGATCCTCGGAGCACTCGCAGTGACGGTTTAGGTGTGAACGGCGCCTCATTTTCCTCGTACAAATCGTATCGAGAATACAAACCGATCACGGAGTGGCTCATGGAGCATTGAATATAAAAGCTCCTAGTTTTTTCCACAAACTAAAGAAGAAACCTTTTTATTAGGAGACTCATTTTGTTTCTCCCATTGCTACTTACGAGGATAGGGTGCGCCTTAGCGTGCGCATACCGTCCCGTGAGTACCTCAAGGTCCTGATGAATACCTGTTAAATCTGACACATAGGTAGAAACATGTAGACCAAACCTTTTATCCTACACGCCAATTAGTTTTCACCGACAGCTCTCCTAATCGAGCAACAGGTGCCCTTTTCTTTTAATTATATCCGCAACACCCCAGAATAAATTACGTAAGTGGGCAGTTCCGGACATTTTTAATAACACTTAGTCTTTTTCCCTTTTCACATATAAAAAACAAAACCAGCTCCACTGTAATCAGGTGTCGCAGCACACCTGGATGGCATTCGGCTGTCCGGGTGGGACCCCGATGATGAAGCATGTCACCAACTAGGTTGGTGAGTGAGGGGTCTTCTTAAGGACAAAGGATGTCCTCATTTTGGATTGTGGCTAACACACAAACTCGCCTCTACTGAGTCTGAGTGTATATCCCCCCGGGTGTAACTCCCTCTTTGTTCTTTATTGATATATCTAAGGGGACAGAGAGTCCCTCTCCTGCCTTTCAGGCAAATACCCTTTCTCTCCTCTTTCATACTGTTTTCATGCCATTGCATGCATTTTGCAATATTCAGCTCATGCACATTTATTGTGTAACTCCTTATGTAGGGAGTTAAAGGTTTATGTTTTGAGGTATATGGGATGCTTCACACCGTTAGGAGTGTTATCATACCAGTGTCTTGCATTGAATGGACATATTTATATTTACGTACAGGTGCATTGGATATGACAACATTTTTCTCTGAACCAACCACATTCAAGTTCATTTAAAGCTGCAAAAATGTCTTTTGAATGCACAAAATATGGTAATGCCCTGTGCTCAGCCGTGTCTGAAGTCCCTATTCTTGTATGGCAACATGTTCTGGGTTTGCTTGCATTTTATTTACTGTTGCATGTTTATGTATATGCATTAGTGTGTTAGCAGTTAGTATGGTTGTTCTGACAAAAAAGTTTACCAAAATACAGTATTGTGTCTCTTGTGACCGCAAACAGTACCCGCTTCTGTGGAGGCAGCAAAATCAATTTCAACATTTTAGTTTGACAATATTAGTAATATTTTAGTCCAAAATTGTCATCACATTATATCACTGCCCGCATCGAACACCACCAGGCAAGCCCTGACCTGGAACCCCCATGGAAAAGTAAAAGAGGAATGCCATGAAGCACCGGGAGACAAGGCCTCGAGGCTGACTGCAAGGAGATGGGTTACACCTGAAGCCAGATTGAAAGAAAAGCCCATGACCCAGGTGGCTGGAGAGTCCTGATTGATGGCCTATTCCCAGGAGAGTTAGTAGGAATAAGTAACACCGTCTTCCTCGACAGAATAAAAGAATGCATACTGTTTTTAAGAAAAGCCATGCAGAGAGCCTCATTGCTCTTTTCTGACTGCAAACAACAGTCAAGTACTGGTGCTGCAAGCACATGCCAATAAAATCTACTGCCGAATGGCTTCTCTCTGGTTTTCATCATCATAAACCCACACCTCTGGAATAGTTGATAGCACAACACTAAATTCAGTTCCAGGAATATGCCAATGATACGCGTATCTAGCTTTAGGCCAAGAATGGAATAAGCAACCAATGAAAAGCTACTAAAGGCTGCTCCCTAAAGCCCCCCCGTTGAATGAAAGAGAAACAACAAAGTAATGTCCTCTCTGGTGAGGATACAGTTCAGCAGCCCTAACATTTTCAGAACAACTTTTTTCTAACAAATATAATCAAGGTACTTAGAATTCCATTCAATGCTAATATTTCCTCCACTGCTTGACCCCATAGATAAATTCTTTAGTCAAAGAATGCATTTCCAACTAGTGATGATGCAGAAGCACTCCACTGTTTTATACTCAATCAATAAATCAATCAGGTTGAACCTGTAAAACGCAGCTTGTCACCCGAGAAGGTATCCAGACCAGCCTCGGTCGGTAGTGGGATGACCTGAAGGGCGGTGACGTGGGGAGGGGGAGGGGCAGGGTGGGGCGTGGCACTGTATGGATTACGGAGTTTTACAGGTAAGTAAACATATAAATAAATAAAACGAATTTCGTTGTGTGCACTGCATCACCAAATGCGATGCAGTGCGCGCAACGAAATTCGTTTTATTTATTAATATGTTTACTTACCTGTAAAACAACGTAATCCATACATTACTATCTCCCACCCTGCCCCTTCCCCTCCCCACGTCACCGCCCTGCAGGTCATCCCACTACCGACCGCGGCTGATCCAGATGCTTGCAACAGATCTCAAGTCGAAAAACTAGGTCTTGAGCCCCTTCCTGGAGTGGGTCAACAAGGGGACAGTGCGGAGGTGGAGTGGGAGAGTGTTATAGGCTTTGACGGCGAGATGGGAGAAGGGGTGCACTCCGGCACGGCAGCAGCGTATGTCAAGGATCTGTGCGAGGACGAGGTGTGCGGAGCGGAGGTTCCTGGGGGGGTCGGAGGCCATATATATAAAAGCTCAAGAAAGCTCTGGATCCTATTGCGACAGGCATGTGTGCAAGGTGCATTGCCTATAAGTGCACAGGGCTAGAATACCTTCAGAAGATCATGTCCCCACTACAGGAAGTCAGACGCAGGACTACCACCAGAACAATCGCCAGACCAACTTCCGACAAACTAAACCTGGGGTTAAATCCATTAAGGGGCATGGGCAGGAATTTTCTAGGCTTTCGCCGGAGAGTTTTGCCAGCCTTCATGCCCCAAGGAAAGGCTTGCAAATGCCCTTTCCATGAAGACCTTCGCACCTTGTCTGGTCCCATCAAGACCATCTAATCCGATAAGGGCTGAAACAATCTGAACTAAAGGGCATTCTGATCACCTCCTCTGCTATGAAGGAAATGAAAGTCAAACGAACACCTGCCCTCTTTTTCTGCTCTGAATAGATGTATCCACTAGAGTAATAACATCTGGAATCCTCGGAGCTGCGATATAGCCCCCAGGCGGCTGTCTCTCAACAAAGTACCTAAACAGTTTAATGCATGCACGGTTTAAAAAGAATAAATATGCAGCCTGCATACTTTAAATATTTAAATAAGTCAGTATTTTTAGGATTACATGACCATGTAAAATGGAAAGTACGCATCACTGTCGATATGAAATTCGCAGAAGACTAGAGAACAATAGGCGACAAAAGTTATTTGCCTCTTTCGCGCCAAAAGACTCCGCTCAGAGCTGTCACTCTCACGTCAGCTGTCAGCCTAGACTCCGGCCCCCCTTGCTGATTCGTGGGCCATGCAGATGCAGCAGCACTCATATCTGTTCTGACTCCATATTATAAATTGTTCTGGAAAAAGCCGACATGAATTTAATATTTCACCGTACAATTTCCCACAGCTCCCAAGAACGCTTTGAGAGACCTAGTTAACACCATGCAGCCACGTCTTCTGTACAAAACATGTGACGAAGGTCATTAGCATATCTGGTCCTCTAAATAAAGATGATGCGCGGTCAACAAAGGTCAGATAGGTCCAAAATACATGATTTCATGAACTGCGTGGGCATCGAAGGGCCCTCTTCTTCACACTCATTAAAATAATGGAGGCTGGATTGTCCTATAGAGCCCAACTTGCCTCGTTAGTCCTATTTTATGACCCTATGGCTTTAATGTGCTCTTTTCAAAGGAAACCTGACACATTTGACTGGAATCTGCTCCCAAAAGTCTAAGGGCATTTCACGTTTATGCGGAATAATCGTGAGACCTGAAGATTCAAACGGACCCATTTCATAAAGTCTTCGAGGCACTAGATTTATGCAAACAAATGACACGTTTATGATCGTGTCTAATAGGAGAAGCTCTGACATGTTTTTGTTATTAGTAGCACCCATAGGATTCCTGGAAATACCGTCTGAGTGTATGCATTCCTGCGAACACAATCAACTAGAGCTGAAACCTAAAAAACACTAAAATTCTGAAGAGGCATTTTAAAACCAGTAGGTCAGGCCTGTGAAAGCTAGTACACTGGTTACATGTGTTTTTGATTTTATTTGCAATCATATGCTACATAAGGAAAAGGAAAACTAAATCATAATGTTCTCAATTGTGGAAGCTATTTGCTTGCAATACACATATTAATTAAAAAAACAAATCACCACTGCATGTAATTTTAGTACAACAGGTGCAGACAGGTATTCTTAGAACAGGTATAGACATAATTGCACATCATAAGAAACTTGTTAATGCACATCTAAAGAAAACATGATTCTTATTGGTGCAAATTAAATATACAATTCACTTTGAATTACTTTGGCATGAATTCATAGTTTAAACACACAAAGATGGATGGCTAAAAAGAAAAAGAAAAATAGAATGGAAAGACAATAAAAAGCACTGGCAAAGTAAGCTAATGGTAATGGCTTTGAAGATTACTTTTTTTTAAACGGGTGCGTTTATGTGATCAGATAAAATGCAATCACTCATGTTGCAAGAGAGAGCTACTGGCTGAAGTGGACAGACCCGCTGCCTCGTGGTGTAATCTGTAGCGAGAGGAAGCAAACTGTGAATCACAGTTATACAGACCAGTAGATAAAATGCTGTGGCCCAAAACCTCTCTATGTAGGTGTGAGAAATTGGGTTGTGGGTTGACTGGGATGTGTGCCCTGATCAAGCAACAGCCTCAATCCCTTGGAGTGTGAACCACAACAAGTCACTAAATTAACCTGTGCTTAACCCTGAATAGCTAGGCACATAAATCAGTCAAGCTTAACTTAGAGGCAATGTGTAAAGTATTTGTGCACCACAGAAACAGTAACAAAGTGAAAATACATCCAATTTAATAAAATAGACTAAAGTTTAATTAATGTTTGCCCCCAAAATGACAAAAATCCAATCAGTAAAACCTGTGATAAGACTTTTTAAAGTTGTTGTGAAATCTAGAGCCTAAATGATCAAAGTGCCAACCGCGGACATCTGGGCGTAGCTAGAGCTTGTGGCTCCCAGGGCTATCCCTCAGATTGCTGTCCCTTGAGGGGGTTGTGGCTGGGGAAAAAGGACGGGGAGCACTTGAAAGAGGTCCGAGAGACATGTAGTATCGCCGCTAATAGTTACCTCGATCATGCAAGTTACATGCACATACATGACACAGTCCAAGGCAACACAGTTGAACACATCGGTGACCGGCAGTACAAAGGAGAATGCACAGACTGCATGATCTATCTGGGGACTCTGAAAAACCGCATGTGACATCCATCAGAGAGCTGCGTGAACGAATACCTAGTAAACCCCTCAGCACAATGAAAACATGCACATACATGACACTGTTCGGGCATCCATCATCTAAAGCTGATATTAAATGACCAAATATCATGGTCCCCGCAATTAACTGGCTTCATTCTAGCTTCTGTATCTATTAGGTAATAGAAAGCTTTTCAATTGCAGGAAAGAAAACAACAAGTAAATGCAATATATCTATCTATCTATCTATCTAACTATCGATCTATCAATGGGCAAAGAGTAATCTATTATTTGTCAGCAATATTCTGGATGGAAGGGGAAGTGATTTACAAGAAGCAAAGCCTCAAGTGTGTCATGAGGACAATTCTCTAACTCAAAATTGGTAGTACATAACATGTTACTCTCTGCATACTTTATGCATGGCTTTTTTTAGTAGTTATAAACAAATACATTTATATATCATAAAAATGTAAGAGGAGATAGTGGATTAAATCCGTACATTGAGATGCACGCACACTGAATAGGCCTTGTGAGCATCAGCAGAGATAGTATCCTCTAAAGACATAGTAGCAAATAATCTCTGAGGAAGAAGAGTGTTTTTTTCACATTAGATGGGTTGCTCTATGGCAATAACATAAAATCTGACATTTGTTATGTGGTATAAAATGTGAGTGGGGAGGAGGCATAATTAATTTAGCCACATTAATTTTCCCTGTCACTAGTGGACCCACCCTTGTGAATGCGTTAAACATGTCCACAAGCAAAGGCACCCTTAAAACCTTACAGTCCATGAAAACATCAGCAGGTACCAAGTCAGAGCCGGGAGTCTTACCACTGCTACATTTGCCCAGGGCCCTCTGTACTTCTGCTAAATCAAATAGCAAAGGCATGTATGCCCTGGTCATTTGTATCACCGACTTCGGTCGACACATCAGAACTTGAATATATCATTGGAAAATGTTCTATCCACCTTGGTTCCAGTGTATGCACATCTGTGGATGGGGTACTAAGGTCCCTAAAATAGTGAACTGGATAAAAAGGGCATTAAACAGCTGAAATTAGATCATAAATTCAAAACTGCTTTGAATAGGGGCTCTCAAAATACTTTTGGCCGAGGGCCCCCAAAATCCTTAAAATGTCTCAGCGTGTTACAGAGCATGGGAGCATGGAGAAGGCTTGTTTCTATCTTTTCTTTGTGTCCTTTATGCATGTCTATCCTTGCCAGATTAATGCTGTACGTGGTGTGGAGGTGGTTGGAAGCAAAGAGTTTGTGTATAAAGAATTATTGGAGTTTATAGCATTGTTTTATTACCTCTGTGCTACAAAGAGGCCGAGTGTCATGTATGACAAGTACAACCAAACCTGGCATTTTGCCTCTGGCGTTATCATTTCACTTTTCGCATTGTATTTGTTTAAATGTCCCAGCATGCATGGTGCCGTTCTTAAAATATTCAGAATTGCCTATATATGTCGTGCTGCGCCTTGTGCCTCCTTACAGTTTGGAAAACTCCATGCTCCTCATTTTATCAGTATCGGGTAATTAAACACCAAGCTGGCCATTTGGAGACAGGACTCAGATAACGATTCCTGCAAAAAGGACAACAGCCTACTGGACTCTATATTATTGGGAGTGCGACCTCAAGTTTTAAACAGATTCCTGCAGGGGGCGCGCTTTCATGCAATCTGTAGTAGTCTGCTCCGGAAATGTTTTCCCTACACGCTGCCGTGAGCCAGACCAGCAGTGTTGGTCAAAAGGGATCTCTAATAAAATTAAGGAAAGCCAATACAGCAATAAATGGAAAGACATCGCAACACTTTAAAAGCCTAGTCGGACATCCAAGGTGATTGTGCACATGAGCGATACAGTCAGGATCATCCCGAAATGCAGAGCCGCACCTGAGGATGAAAACATTGTAACGCGCACTGTTTCACCAGTCCAACGCGCCCAAATTCTGTTTGTGACGGTCCTACACCCCTACCCCAGTAATCTGACAACGTACACAACATAGTTGCCGTGGCAAGAAACATTTCCCCCTTCCCTTTTACCGTTCCTCCGCGTCCTTGAGCAAGGTGCCAGTTAAAGCCGAATAAGAAGCCATCATTCTAAAATAAGAGGATGGGTGATGGCGCATTTTGGGGACATGGAAGATGGCTCACGCTGTGTTTTGCGACCGTGCGCTTGCACTTCAAATGTGGCCGCATGCGCGGCACTGGCGGCGGCCTTTATAATTTATTTGGGGACACTGACGCTACTGTAATATCTGACAGTAGTGTCAGTGAGTGTCCCCAAATAGTGCCTCCTCGGGTGGACTGCCCCCACCGCCCCCCCTAGCTACGCCACTGCATGCCAGATTGGGTCAAAAGTAAAGGCTGATCAGATACAAGAAGTCAATTGGGCCTAGTCAGCTCTTACCTTCGAACTTCAAAAACTTCTTAAAGAAAAATGCTTGAGAGGTTAAAAGTTCAGTGGGGCAAGACTTTGCCAACGGATTGCTGTGGAGCACAGCCAAGGTGAAGATTTTTACCTTCGGACTTAGTCCCAGAACTGGAAGTTGAAAAACTTCAGTGAAACGAGACAGAAGGCTGAAGCCGAAGACAAATCCATTAGGTTGGATACACCTGTGTCTAAGGACACTGAAACTGATTTGCTGTAACATAATGGGAGAAGCCACAAAGTCAATCCGACCGGCGATGCACCTCAGCAGATAGGCAAGCAGGTTGGCCCCATTTTTTTCTCAGATCAGTTATTGGCCAAATTTTGTCTAAGTCAGCGGTTTGGATATTGGTCATCTGGGCAGCTTTAGCTCCACAACCAATGGTCCAGGATTGGTGGGACAATTCTTGGGGGTTCAGGACTAGCTCAGGCTGGGTCCAGGTGCGAGTTCAAGATTGTGGGACCCTTTTATGTCACTTTGGCTCTGAACAGGAGGTCAGAAAACTAGCCCTTGGAGTCACTTCTGTTAGTCCTGGGTCCTGGTGAAGATGCAGGGATCAACAGCAGGGCTGACCTCTGAGGGTACAAGGCAGGCTCCAGGCAGCAAGCAGACCTTCTAGGGACAGCAGCAGTCTGGCAGTGTGCAGTGCAGGTCACTGCAGCAAGCAGCCCTCCGAGACTCATTCCATAGGTACAAGAGTGAGTCAGAAGGGTCTAATTTTATACAATGGTGCCCTTCTTTTGGAAGGGAGGAGAAACCTCTGGAAAGGTTCTTTGAAGTTCATGGAAATCCATGACTCCCCTGTCCTGGCTCTAAGCTAACTGCAGGGACAATACAAGGTGTTCATGCCTTTTGTGTGGAGACAGGACACAGCGTATTGATGTGCAAGTGGGGCTGTGCTCAGCTACACTCCCCATCCTGCCAGTGATGGACCATTGAGGCATACCTAATCCCTCTATTGTCTGACTGTCTGTGAGGAATTCACAAAGTCTAGCTGCCAGATATACTCAGTCTGTGAACCAGGACAGACTGCAGGCACAAAGGGTTAGAGGCATGACATTGTCAGCTTTCTAAAAGTATATTTTCAAATTGTAATGAAAAATCCGACTTTACCATGAAACAGAGTTTATAATTACAATTCCATAGGTACCAGACATGAAATATCTATCTCCATTCAATTAGGAATTACAGCTTATTAAAGGAAATAAGGAATCCCCAATGTTATCCTCATGGAGGGGTAAGTCTAATTGTAGTGGAAAAACGAATATGAGAGTTTTTTACTACCAGGACATATAAAAATTAAAAGTGTGTGTCTAACCTTTTAATTGCACAGCACCCTGCCCTATGGCTTACCTATGGCCTACCTTACGGGGTGATGTATATGTAATAAAAGGGGAGTTTAAGGCTTGGCATGAGTGCTTAAATGCCTAGCCGACATGGCAGTGTGACACTGCCTTTATGGCTGTGATGGCAGGCCTGTGACAGGATTTAGAGTGCTACTTAGATGGGTGGCACAATAAGTGCTGAAGGCCCACTGGTAGCATTTCATTTACTGGCTCTGGGTGTATGTTATACCACTCTACAAGGGATTTACAAGTTAATTAAATATGTCAAACCGGTGTAAGCCATTTATTCCATGTTTTAGAGAGAGAGAGCACAAGCACTTTAGCACTGATTAGCAATGCTACTTCTGGTCGCTACTTTACACAGGCGTCAAAAACTTTCCAGGCTTATTAAGGTTTTTACACTTGACGGAGCATTTGGACGCAGACTTTATCACAGTGGCCCTGGTCACTCAGGTTCATTTCAGAACACACACAGAAGACACATTTGTTAGGAGTAGACATAACTCCTCAAAACATTTAGCTGGCTCTGGAGACAAGTGGAATATACAACTACATAATGATCAGAGACGTACTTCATTCCTGGCTGATTTGTAGCCACCATATTATAGCAACACCTCCTGTTCTTTGCTCCAAAGATTCTGACAAGATCTCCTCTGTATCTCTTGTATTACTTTTGGACATTGTCCTTACTAATTGACGCTCAATCTTGAAAAAGTCCAACGGACGAAACACGTGTGAGTTGATTTTGCTTGTATAAACCAGATATTGGCTGTACCTGCTTGTATAGACCGAACATTGCGGAAACTACAAGTGGAATAAAATAACTTCACTAAAAAGGACAAGGAATTTGGTGCACTTCATATCAGGGCTACTTTCTTTATTGAATGGACTTTCTATGTGTGCTCTGGTACTTATTATTTTGTATAGCAAATTCAGCAAACATGGCAGAATTGAAGGCTGAAGGTTTGGGGATGACCTCACAGAGTGGGCAAGGTCCAAGAATATGTATATAGGAATGTATTTTTTATTTAAGACTGTTTGGTATTACCTGAAGCTGGAGAGACAGATAAAGTTGTCTCTAATCCAGGCCTAAAGAAGTATAAGCTTTAGATGTGTCAATGCTCCAAACAGTATTCCACAAATTGAAGTATGCAATTAGATGTGACTCAGTCAGCAGTGTTGAACTAGGCAAGATTGTTTACTCGCTCAATGTCATTCCTTGACTCATTCTCACAGTAAACACACACTCGCCTGTAAAGTTGCTGTGCGCACCTAACTTTCACAAAAGAGGTGTTACTGTATATGCCAAACTGGAAGTTGCAATTGGTGTGACACTTAAAGATCGCACAACCAAAGGCATTTCTTGCTTTACAAGCAATTAACACAGTCAGTACCATATTTTCTGGAGTTGGGAAAACTGTTTATTGAAGAATGGTTGACTTGAAGGAGTGTGCATCCTAAGACCCATTGCAGCTTGGGAAACTAATAGAGTTGGTTAAACATTTTGGAAGTGCATGTTGTTAATAGCGCATGAAGAGGACACTTTTTGCATGTTTTGCAAAACTTTTTTTTCTGATGCTCTGCTGGTTTGAAATTGAGCTGCAAAAATGTAATGCACCAACCAGCTTTACATGTGCGAGTAGGGTGATGACTTCGACTAGTGTGAGCCATACCTATCATTCCTTGGGAACTTTTTTTAACTGTGAATCATTGTTGAAGTCAAAAGATGTGAATAAAATGTCATTAGGCATGCTCAGAAGCACAGCACTCGCTATGGAGAGTACAGCGCTCGGGCAAGGTAGAAGTGGGGGATGGCACTGGTGCAATATCACTTCTACCTCTGCACTCAATCTGACCTCCACCAGATTCTGAACTCTTTGAGGTGAGGCAGCTCTGAGAATGGGTCTAAAAACCAAGGGCCTCATTTACAATTGAATGGGCGCAGCACGGTGCAGCAAACAACTTTGCAGTGTTGGGCTGCGTTATTCTAAAAGTGCAGGAATTAACTGTATCAACTGACCCCTGAGCTATAACAGCAGCCTAGCGCCAACGCAGGCACATCTGTGCCATTTTGCAAAGGTGCCTCGATTTCGGGGATGGTTGATTTTTTGCAGGAAGGGAACCTTTCTGCACAAAATCAATCAATGGAGTCGATTTCCTCCCATGTGTGCTGCAGAATGCTCGTTCTCGTTGCGCATCCCTAACGCCACCCCGGGTGTGGCATTGGAATCTAATGCATTCCCAGGTTTACGATTCCTCTGATGTTGTTTGGGAACACTCACAACACCACCCACTGAACGCCCCTTTCACACAGTGTTCTGAGTAAAGGGGCTCATATTTACAAGACCATTGAAAGCCACGTAAAGTGGCTTTGCATGGCCTTGTAAATATGCTGCGGCACATTGCGCCAACAGAGCATCAAAAAAGTGATGCACCAGTGGTGCAAAAGTGCGACTAGGGCCTCGTAAATGAGGCCCCAAGTTTGTGGCCATATTGACGTCTTTATACCTCTAGACACCCCACCCAGGTTGCATGTTGCCCTCATCTCACTAGCTCACAAGAGTAGGTGTCAATGGTTCATGCTCACACACTAAATCTGTCAGTAATCAATTACTGATTGTGTGCTAAGGACGCTGAATTTGTACATCTCAAGGTTTATTTATTTTTTTGGCAATTTTCTTAGAATTCATATTTAATATCTATTTATGTATGGATCCATTCATATAGTGGTATTCATGAGCAAGCACATGACCGGTGTGCAAGATAAGGAACCAATTCATCACTAACCAGAGAAGAGTGGGCTGGAGTCTTTAGTAGAAAGGGATGTAGTAGACGGGGTCTGTAGGGCTGGAGTATTACTTTTGTATTTATTTATTTATAAAGTTTTATTTAGCACAAACATTTCCTTGGAGGGTATCAGAGAACTTTACAAATGGTTAGGCAAGAAGAAACAGGTGTAACAATCAACAAACATATTCGCTACCAGTACATAGTGTAATTCAGGAAAAGGCCAATAAGTTAATAAACAAGGATATAGCAGGAGCATAATGACCATGAATGTAGACACTGCATCGTATTGGTGCCCAGTTAGAAGAGTCAGTGGATTGTAGGGTAGAAATTTGTTAATCAAAAGTAGGCATGGGCGTAGTTCGCTGTGTTTTGCTACGCGGAGCTCAGTTTTTACCAAAAAAACTCTGCGAAGTTCAGCGAGTGGCGGAGTGCAGTGCGAACTGCAGTTTGAGCTGGTATTCCTGCCGCTCGGGTAGAAATTCTACCTGAGCGGCAGCTCTCGCTCACGAACTTACTATTCGCGATCGCAAGAGGGGAAAAACTTCGCTGCACATTGCGAAGCGGAGTTTTCTGCACTCTGCGAGCTCCTCGGGGTACAGAGTGCAGAAATTCAGTAAACGGTGCGTATTTCACCGCCCACGCCTAATCAAAAGCACTTTGACTGCTTTTTTGAATGATGTAGTTGAGGGGTTAAATCTGATTTCAGGAGCAGGGAGTTTTAAATTCTTGGGGCCATTCCTTAGAAATCTCAGCAGTGAGCTTTCTTTTCAGGATTTTCTGAGGTTTCAACAATAAGGTGCTGGTGCTTCGAGAGGATCTGCAGCTGCCAGATAGCTCCAGTTTTTCAGCTAGGTAATTCCGTGTGTTAAACTGTAGGTCTTTATGGGTCATGCAGGAAATTTTCAACTCTATTATTGCCTCATATGGGTGCTAGTTTAGGGTTTGCAAATCAGGAGTGAAGGCGTTGTTTCTTTTGGATCCGTTGATGAGCCTTGCAGCAGAATTTAGGGATGCCCTTAGTGGAGCCAACTTGGATCTAGGCAGGTTGCAAAGGGTTGCACTTTCATAGTTCAACATGGGGATCACAAGAGCTTGTAACGCTGACTTGAAGTTGTTGTTGGGGAGAAAGTGCTTTATTTTTATCAGTAAGTTCATTTGAAAGTTTGCTCCATTGATTGCTGAAGTGATGTGTTCCTGCATGTTAAGATTCTTGTCAAGGGCTATTCCCAGTCATCTTGTGGAATCCATAAAGTGTGAAAGGCAGTTAAGGGCTGTTTGTTGCTTCCTCCATTTTTCGATATCCAGGGATTGTTTGGGTGGAGCGATTGAGAGGAATTCAGTTTTGAGAGCATTTAGTTTGAGGTGGTTTCTGGTCAGCCAGTTTTGTTCTTTGCAGAGCTATGTTGAGGGATCAGCTAACTTTGGGGGAAGAGATTTTTAAAGCCAGATTGGAATTGGTCGATCAGTCAGAATTGATCTATGTGATTGCATAATTGGATATGGACACATATCTCAAGGAGCTTTTTTGGGTCTGCATGATCCACCATGCGTTTTTCAGAATAGGGGTTAACATTCCTGATTTTAGGCAGTCTAGTATTGTGCCTTGAAGTTAAAAGCATTCTGTAAAAGTGGTCTCAAAAAACTTTGAGCACCAATTTTTACGGAACCAACATATTTTCCAACAAGTTAGCTCACAAAATTCCGATTTGTAGGGGGTTTGTAATATGCATGAGGTAGTTCATAAATTGAGAACCACTACAAATCGCTGCCATCACAGGGATGTAGGCCTGCTGGGGTCAGCAGACCACCATGTCTGTGATTCCTTTTGAATAAGGAAATCTCTTTTTTAAACACTTTGCTTAAAGAAAAAGGAAAATGGGATGCGTTTAGAAAAAATATTCCAAAATGTTTTTTACCTGTAAGCAGTGGTCCCAGGGCCCACTAGCTACGCCTACAAACTTTTTTTTAAAAGACATTGACTTTGTAAGTAAGCACAACCTTCTTTAGAAGAAGTTGCATTTTATAGCACACACAAATTTAATAACTAAAGAGTCAAAGGCTTTTTATCCAGTTCAGACGAGAAATTCATGAAATACGCAAAAACATCAGTTTCAAAATGCTCACAAGCATTATTGCTATAGAGCGGCAAGTTATATATATATATACCACTACTTAACTTGTAACAGAATGAGTGCTGGTCCCCATGGCTCTGTTCAGAACCCATAGCCGGTGCAATTGAATGCTGGTGCACCTAATACCAAGGCTACATAGTCTTACATACTTGCCAATAGACCTGATTGTGGTGGAAGACTCCCGGTTTTGAAGCCAAAAAATGGCTTTATGTTATGTAATGTGTCTTTCACCTCAAATTGCCTCAGCCTTATTATAAGTCAATGAAGAAAATACATTGCCCCGATTTTGTTTCCCAAAAGTTCTTACTTCCCAGTTTGAAAATGTTGCCATGTATTGTCCTAAACCCACCTCATGCCTCTATAATCTACTTCCTGACACTCCCTGCCTGTTTATCTCATTCCTGCAGGTTCTCGCTTTCTCCCTTCTTAACACTTTTTCCGTGTTTCTTCTTTCCATTTTTATGTGTTTTCCATCTTTTGTTCTCATCAATGTCTGATGCGAAAACATGTGCTGGTCCCCATAACTAAGTGCTGATGAGTCCCACCGGCAACCACTAGCAAAAATTATGCACTGATATGTACCTTTAAGAAAATTGTGCAACTAATAGAAAGAACTGATGTACAGCTACAAATAGGTGTGCCATAGAGAAAGCAGTGCATATCCAATACAGTGTGTAAAATGCTTGTAAAAATACTCATTGTCAGTCCTATGTCAGAAGAGTTAATATCAGTTTTAAATAATTTGCCAGGAGATCTATTGGCCATAATGATTCCTGTACCAGTAAATGCCTTGTGTCAGATCATTATATGCCTTCAGAACTGATGTTCTTTTAAGAAAGGGCATTGCAAACATAGAACAGGGTACTTCCAACATGTATCTAAACATTTCTTAAATAGTCTTTGGTTCCGCTCAAAAATGCAAAGTTCTGCTCAAGCAGAGTTGACTTGAAGGTGCTGCTCTCAGGGTTGTATGTCAGTATACCTTATGCATAAATACATAAATATTGCCTGACATAAATATTGCGTCCTACATTTCACTTACGAAAAGTATTATTCTATTCTGTGTACATTTTCTATTATGTACAATGGGGTGGTATTTTTGTAAACAATATTAATGGCATGATATTTATATCTAATGATCTTCTGACAACGATATTTTGGTAACCCTTTCAAGGTGACAGGGGTTACTGATTAACCTCAAGCCTCCGACAAGATAGATATGCATCAGCTATAATACTGCCCTGATGTCATTTTCACTTTGTCATGATATACAAGCACACATTGCTATGCCAATTTATATATTTTCCCAGTATATCAAGCCCCTTTGCTTCATATGTTTACCTAGTGTCCTAGTGTATGAAGCACAACTGCTTTGCACATCACTGGGTCCAAACTGAGGTGGTATGGTGGGCAAAAGGACTATGAGTTGCAAAAGCTAGCCTAAGTGATTTACAGTGGATAGATTTATTGCATTCATTCCTCCCATCACCTTTTGTGTGCTTGATGTACCACCATAAGGAGCAGGGATATGCCCAAATGTGGGTCCCATGCTCCCTGGACCACTGGAACCAGGCAACACCCGACTGATGAGCCCCAATCAGGGTGACATTGGTCTTGAGTTGCTTGTGTTCCTGTTCAGGGAGGACCTGGTCTTACAGTTTACTATTTCTACTATGTAATCTGATAAAACATTTGGAGATCTCAGGATAACCAACTCTCTGTAGTTGAGAACAAGATACTTGACAATCTTCTACGAAAGCACAATTAATTCATATCTCCTGGCAATAAGAATCCTACGGTAACAATGAAATATCACAATTGCCTAGCATGGAACGTTCTGAAACTCAAGGAACTTATTATCAGTGCATCTAAGATGGGCACCGCCATTCCAAGTTTCAAGAGTGCTGGTGGTACTCTGGGAAATGTAGTTTGCCTTGATTCCACTCACATGTTTTCTGTAGTGTAGATGCTGCAGCTGCAAAGCCTCGCACCAAGTGCAAGCGGGAACTTCACTCTGAGTGCACAACTGACCTCCGTTGCGGCTGACAACCTGAGCACCATTGAAGTTCAGCAGACAATGTCTATGTGCTTGCACACAATGCACAGATGAACAAGGGCATGGAACTTGATCATTGCACTTGGCTCTTTCTCTTCCTTGGTGTCAGGGGGGATTTTGTGCCTTGTTAATAACTTCAGTGATAATCTTTATCTTTAACCAAAATCTACAAGATTAACAAATGTTTTTACCCTTTGTTTCCCCCCCTACCTAGAATGCACTTAAGAAGACATGAGACACTTTTCACAAGTTCTATTCAGTGCAGTGTGGGACTTGGAGGAAACACTCTTTCCTCAAGCATTCAAGAAGGTGTCTCAACAATCAATCAATCAGGACATTTGTTAAGCACGCTACATACCCATGAGGGTCTCAAGGCGCTGGGGGGTGGGAGGGGCTGATGCTACTGATCGAAGAGCCATGTCTTGAGGAGTCTTCTGAAGGCCAGTAGGTCCTGGGTCTGCCGTAAGTTGGTGGGAAGGGTGTTCCAGGTCTTGGCGGCGACGTGGGAGAAGGATCTGCCGCCGGCAGTCGTTCTTCGAATGCGGGGAACGGTGGCAAGGGTTAGACCAGCAGAGCGGGGCTTGCGGGTAGGGGTGTAGAATCTCAGTCGTCTGTTGAGGTCCGCTGGGCCGGCGTTGTGAAGGGCTTTGTGTGCATGGATGAGGAGCTTGAAGGTTATCCTCTTGTTGACAGGGAGCCAGTGTAGGTCTCTAAGGTGGGGTGTGATGTGGCTGCGGCAGGGGATGTCGAGGATCAGTCGTGCTGAGGCGTTCTGAATGCGTTGCAGCCGTCTCAGGAGCTTGGTTGAAGTTCCTGCGTAGAGGGCGTTTCTGTAGTCCAGCCTGCTGGAGACGAGGTCCTGGGTGACTGTTCTTCTCGTTTTGGTGGGGATCCACTTGAAGATCCTGCAGAGCATTCGTAGGGTGTTGAAGCAGGATGAGAAGACGGCGTTGACCTGTTTGGTCATGGAGAGGGTGGAGTCGAGGATGACCCCCAGGTGGAGGGCGTGGTCAGTGAGTGTCGGGGCTGTTCCCAGTGAAGTTGGCCACCAGGAGACATCCCAGGCTGAAGGGGTGGAGCCAAGGATGAGAACCTCCGTCTTGTCCGAGTTCAGCTTTAGTCGGCTGTTCCTCATCCATTCGGCGACGGCCTTCATTCCTTTGTGGAGGTTGGTTTTGGCGGCGTGAGGGTCTTTGGTGAGGGAGATGATCAGCTGAGTGTTGTCGGCGAAGGAGATGATGTTCAGGTCCTGCTGTCGGGCGACGTGGGTGAGGGGTGCCATGTAGATGTTGAACAGCGTTGGGCTGAGGGAGGGGCCCTGGGGTATGCCGCATATGATCTCGGTGGCGGTGGAGCGTAAGGGTGGGAGGCGGACGTTCTGCCGGAGAGGAAGGATGTGGTCCAGTCCAGGGCCTTCTCTTGGCTCCCGGCGCCGTGTAGGCGTGTTCGTAGTGTGAGGTGGCAGACTGTGTCGAAGGCGACTGACAGGTCCAGGAGGATGAGGGCTGCTGTTTCTCCATTGTCGAGCAGGGTCCTGATGTCGTCGGTGGAGGCGATGAGGGCGGTTTCAGTGCTGTGGTTGCTGCGGAAACCGGACTGGGATGGGTCCAGATGTTGTTGTCCTCGAGGTAGCGGGTCAGTTGTTTGTTTATGATTTTCTCTGTGACCTTCGCCGGGAATGGGAGCAGGGAGATGGGACAGAAGTTCTTGAGGTCCTTGGGGTCCGCCTTGGGCTTCTTGAGTAAGGCGCTGATTTTGGCATGCTTCCAGCTCTCCGAGAAGGTTGCTGTCTAGAAGGACATGTTGATGGCTTTCCGGAGATGGGGGGCGATGCTTGTGCTGGCTTTGTTGAAGACATGGTATGGGCATGGTTCAGACGGGGATCCAGAGTGGACGGAGTTCATGATTTTGATGGAGTCATCGTCGTTGAGGTTGGACCATACAATCAGGCGGACGCGGGGTGGAGGTCTCGGGGGTTGGCGGGGCAGTCGTGGCGTTGAAGCTGTCATGGATGTCTGCGATCTTGCGGTGGAAGTAGGTGGCCAGTGAGTCGCACAGGTCCTGTGAAGGTGTATGTCGTTGGTGTTGGAGCTGGGGTTGGAGAGTTCCTTTACGATGCTAAAGAGCTCTTTGCGGTTGTGTGTGTTGTTATCCAGGTGGTCCTTGAAAGCGGGTCTTTTGGCAGTTCTGATGAGTTGATGGTGTCTGCGGGTGTCGTTCTTGAGGGCAATGTAGTTGTCTGGTGATCGGTCGCTGAGCCAGTTCTTCTCCAGTTTCCGGCATGCATGCTTGGAGGCTTGGAGGTCTTCAGTGAACCAGGTGGCTTTCTTGCTGGTGTGGCTGTTGGAGGGTATCTTGAGCGGGGCAAGAGTGCTGGCGCAGTCTTCGATCCACTGTCGGAGGTTGAGGGCGGCAGTGTCGGGTTCGGTGGGGTCAGCTGGTGGGCTCTGGTCGAGGGTGGTAGCTAACTGTTCTTCGGTGATTTTGCCCCAGCAGTGACGAGGCAACAGACCTTCTCAGTGGCTAGTCTTTAATAATAAAGCATCACTTATGTGCCTGCTTTCAAAATGGCCCAGTGCTTAAATCCATATTGCCATGACATGTTATGCACTGGCATAGTAGACCAGGTGCCACTGCCACGCTAGTTTGCACATTGGCACTCTATGCAAAACTTCACTGCAATGCCAGATGCACATTGCCCTAAATGCAAAAGCATACTCAGAAGCACCCACCCACTCCAAGATTAATATAGTGGTTAAACTAGCTTCCCTCAAATATTGGTTGGCACCTCAATAGCTCATGGGGGAGGCTATGCAAATCTCTGAAGCAGGTAAAAGATAGCACATAACCAAGCTGTTAGCATCAACTAAGGTGAGTAGGCTATTTAGTCTGACCCTAAAGCACAAATTAAAAAAGGAAATCTACAAGTCACTGCTATTTAATAGTCGCACAGCTGCCTGACCTGCAGCAATCCTGCCTCCTTCGGTTCTGTGCAGTAATGATGATGATAGCATGAGCTGTATAAAACCCTGGTCTGGCATTGCTTGCATTTGTGCAGCTAGTAATCCCAAGTAGAATGAAATTGTGGTTCAGCATGTTTTTGGCTAGACTATTTCCCTTTCCCCTGGCTGAGCGGTGAACTAGTTTACATAATATTTGGTTTTGGTCAGAGGGAGAGGAAAGTGAAAGTGGACTCATAGGTCTAGTGCTGGATGTAATGAGGGTATGCTCTGCATTCTCAGCACATCAAGCTGTGAAATCTTGCCTCCAGCTTGTAATGTCCTGAAGCAGTTTTCAGCGAACAAATTCGATGACCAGTGAAAACCCTAAGTACTTACAACAATGGCCTCCTTTTTTTGGTGTTCCTCTGTCTTCAAGCAAGTGGATCTTTGCCACCATTTTAGAATAGAGCTGTAATACATTTCATTTAAAAAAGAATCATCAACTCTC
This sequence comes from Lissotriton helveticus, assembly GCF_964261635.1. Lineage (NCBI taxonomy): Eukaryota > Metazoa > Chordata > Amphibia > Caudata > Salamandridae > Lissotriton > Lissotriton helveticus. Next base: position 1,956,946,288 of record NC_136059.1, on the reverse strand, counting down.
AGCATCTTAATGTTTAGTCAATGATGAGATGTTTGGAATTGTTTCAAAGGTTTATTTCTCATTTAAGAGATTAGTATGGTTTTTAGTCATTTTTATTCAGATTGGTCAAATTGCAGAAATATCAAAAAAGATTTTGTTAGAGTCAGAATAAAATAGACGGCATGTTCCATAAAGGAAATAGACTCTATCTTTATCTAAAAGTCCTAACCTAAATAAGATAGAGTTAAAGAGTTCTTTTGGAAAAGAGCAAGATTTTGAAGCTTCTAGTTAGTCAAAAGAATGAACTCCCTATAAAAAGCAACAGAGGAGTTCTGCAACAATTTGCACTAGCAACTGTTAATAAATCAAAACATTAAATATTCACAGGGGTAGCTAAGATCAACACGATGAGAAAGTCTCCCCACAAAAGGCTCCGAGTAAGAGGAAATCGCCGTTAGCAGTAGCACACAGCAATTCGGGCAAGAACAAGGGAAAACAATACACAAACATTGAGGGTTAAATAAAAAGCATCAAGGAATTGAACCATAGGGTCACAATGGATTGAATTGGAATTGAAAGCAGCTCTCTATATAGAAACATGCAGATATGAAAACACAAAATATTTGCAACATTCAGCATGGTCAAGTCATCCTTGTCCAATGGAACGGGTCTTCCGATGGTCTGTCGTCTCTTCTCCCATTTCCTACGGTAAGCATTTATGCCGGTGAGCGGTTATCTAAAAGTTACTAAATATCTTGCACTAGATACATGAAGGAATGTTCTTATTAGAACCTTTCCAGACCTATTCTATTAGCTAATGTCAGTATCCCATTATGTGGACAAAGGGATAATTTAAAGCAATGAAACATGTCTTTCAGTAAAGTCTTGAATTGACCATGTAAACAATATCTTCAGTAAGGTTAACATTACTAATAATCTATTCATTTTAAAATATAGAGAAATACACTGTTTGGAGAAATAAGGAAATTATATTGTGTGAGCAAGCAAAGTAATACATTTCTCTTAGAGCAGGACATTTTGAAGGGATGAATGATTTTGCAGTCAGAGGATTAGGTCAGCAATTTAAAAAAGGCATTTAATTTAAAAGTCAAACAGAAACTGTAAGACATTTTCAGGCCTAGTGATAGAAGTACATTAGGTATGAGGGCCCACTACTTTATTTAAGCTGCACATTCATTTTACACATTCAAAAAAACTTCTTCTCCTAAAGTTTAAAGCTGCATGATTTATTTATCACATATTAAAGAATCATTCTCTATGCTTTTCTCTTTGCTTATAACAAATATAAACACATTTTCTAATGTCAGGCACATTTTCCTCAACAATAACCAAAGTCAATTTTCATGAACAATTTTAGACTAATGCAGTCCTGCGGTGTGTGATTAGCCTGTATTCTTGCCACTGGAGCACCTCAAAGCTCAGGTTGATCCACAGCTTCCCTGTGACTTTTTCCATAGTGCTTGCTCAACTTTGTGTGCTTGATGATATTTAGATTTCGATACACCTATTTGCCAAGACATTAAGGTTAATTTTGTAAGAGTGGAACTTCACAAGCCCTCTTAATTTCCCATTAATGGTCACAAATTGCATGGAAAAGTTTTGAGGCAAACAGTCTGCCCTCGAAGAATGCCGAACATGCCCTTTCTAGCTAAGAGCCCAGTGCATCTTCTCTATTCACCTGCAAGCTCTTGACCCTCCCAAAAACCAGCTGCTCTCTTAGGGAAATAGGGTGGCAGCACTGGCACTTCCAGTTCCATCTTCTTTGCCTGGTCAGTTTAGAAAATAAAATGACAGTTAAAGGAAGAAATGGATCTATGTCGTTTTGTTCAATGGTGCAAAAGTGAAAGTAACTTGCTTTCTGCCTCTCAAAGCTGAATGCCTTTTGAAAAATAAAGGATGTAGAATTTACTTTCCGTTTTCTTCAGTGAAAACTATGTCTGTTTGATAGTTTATGAACCTCTAGGAATGAATAACTTCTAAGCACTGTAGTGAACTAGCTATTACATTACATTGTTCTGGATTGGTGTTGTGTCATGTAACACCAGATCTCTCCTCAACTGTCACATCTAACCAACTAAAAACGTTTGTTTTTACTAAAAGAAGCATGTCCTTGAATGTCATTTGCATCTTAAAGGGTCATTCTATTGGATAGAAATAGCTTTACTTCTGGGAAGCAGGACATCAATCTGCCACCAAACATGGGACCAGTGCCATTCTGTCACTCTGGAATTTTCCTAGAAGGCAGCTGAATAGGAGATAGCTTATAGAGCAGCACATAACCTTGCCCCTTTGGCTCGTTGCTAGTCACAAACCCCTACAGTATGGGTCTGGTATGAACATTTTTGCAAAGGCTGATTTTAGTTTCCAAATTCCATGCGAGCTTTAGCACATTGGATTTGTCAGACTAATAAGAGAGAATTTCGCCTAAAAAAACATAAACTTTTTAGAGCACATATAGTGGCATAGCTAGATGTTGTGCCACTCGTGGCGGTCACTCCGTTTGTGACACAAGGTACAAGGTACACAAGGGTGGAGGTGCTTGTAAGTCCCATGCACACGCTGATGGTTGCTGTATAGGTCCGGCAGAGCATTTGTTGCATTTTTAGAGGGCTGACCAGGAGGCAGTGTTTCGACCGTCCAATGGAAACCTCGGCTGTAAAAGAGGTGGTTTCACCATGGTTTGAGGCACTTCTAGAGGCGCCACAGACCCGGGTTTGTGGTAGACAAGACTCTCAAAAGAATTAATTATTACTGTTCCATTGCCCTTGTCCTGAGGAGGTCAAGAAGAATTCAAAGGCTGAAACGTGTGCGGCCCGACAAATTTGTGGAGGAGTCTCTATCAAATTTATAAGGAGTTGGGTAATACATTTTTGTGTCACAGTAGAGCCAAAGGAAAAGAAGTGCCTTTGCCTAAAGTGTTCACTTAGACTACCTCTGAGTGTATCACCCAGAAAAAATGTGTGAACACTAGTATAAATATTTTTGGGTATTGGCAAAATACATTTGAGTTTATCGTTTTTTGTACATATATATATATATTTTTTTGTATTTACTTTTTCACATGCAATTTTGTATGTCCTTACATTATTATTAAGTTTTGTTCAGAGATCGGTCCCAATCGATATGTGTGTCTTAAATTATTAGGCAATATATTTTTGAAGGGTCTATAAAACTAAAGATAGGGTAATTGAATGTTCCCTAGTCTAAAATAAAAAGTTATATATTAATTCCTCCGTACCTATCTTTTTTGTACATGGTGAGTCCCGTGACAGCTGCCCCGCACGGCTGTAGGTACGGTGGTGGACGCTGCCCTCAAAACTCATGCCGCCCGGGACAGACCACACCTCCATTCCCCCCCTGCTACCCCACTAAGCACATATACAAAATGCAATTACATTTTATGTCAGAACTCTGCAATATGAGACATCTGGGAGGCTAATGGAGTTTAAACCCTTCAGCCAGCATGATTAAACAAATAAATTCACCACTGTTTGGTGCTGGGCCGGCTTTAGGGTGGTGGTATCAGTGCGGCCATACTGGGTGCTGACCTGGAGGGGGAGCAATGACCCCAGGGGGATTTGTTTAGCAATAACGTAAGATTTAATAGCAACTGCTGCAGAGTTCCTTGTGCATCCAGCTGTCAGGCAGCTATATAAATGTCAAAATAACTTGTGAATAATGTTCCTGTTAGAGAAATCAGAGTTGTGTGCAGTAGCAGTTTTAACATACCATAAAGTAGTGCAGAGGGTTTATATGTCTGCTGCAAAGAACTGATCTGTATTTTATGTTGCTAGCTGAATGGATTAGCAGAGACAGCCTACACCAGCGCTTTAAGACAAATGAAATGTATGTGAGAGAAGCTATGGTGAGATGAGGAGCACTTTTGCCCAGTGGTAGTAACATACCTGCCAACTTGAAGAACAATCTCACCATGTGAGGAGGGGGCAGGGCCTTGAAGGAGGTTGAGCCTCATGCCAAGAAGTACCTACGAGTCACTTTTGAACCCCACCCCGCCCCCAAGTCCCTTTTTTAGAAATGGGGGACTCTATTTGGCAATGGTTTGCACCTTTCTCCAAGTAGGGACCCTTCCTTTTAGTCAGGATAATGGGGATACACTACTGAAATAATGCCTGCTCACCCCCTTGGTAGCTTGGTATGAGCAGTCAGACTTATCTCAGAAGCAGTGTGTAATGCATTTGCACAAAACCAGTAATACAGTGAAAACACTATAAAATGACACCACACCAGTTAAAAAAAATATCCAATACTTTATATAAAAATCCACCACACAGTACTATTTTTGCACTTTGCAAGAATAACCTTAAAAATGCAGTTCCTTGAAGTCGGTAGCTCCGTCTGGTGCTGAGAACAGCATAATCTAACAGTTCCATCTGACAGGGTCAGTCGGGGTATCGGCAGACTCGCAAACTGTACCTTTTAGTTGCACCCAATCATGTTGGTGCGGGTAGGTCATGGCAACCATTGCGGTTGTGATGCGAAAAGTAGCAGTGTGGCGTGAGATGCCCTCCGGTCGCAGTGCAGGCAGCGGCTCAGTGAAAGCCATCCAGTCGTTTCAGGTTGACCAGGGCTGCAGTGCGGAGTGAAGGCGGTGCCCGGTGCGGTGCTGACAGATTGCGGTGCAGGCAACAGAGCCGGTTGTGGGAGCTGGTGTTGTTGAGTCCAGACTGCGGTGTGGGATGGGGCGGTGCATCGTGGAAGTTACGAGCGATGCCCCCAAGCCACGGTGCAGCCTCGGGGTCAGAGTCTGAGTATCGATGGTGTCAGTGAGACCAGGGCAGTGAAGTGAAGTGAGGGACTGTGGAGCACAGTGCCCACAGGTCACGGTGCAAGCAGCGGCTCAGCGACAGTGGTGGTCGTCATCAGTGAGACCAGGGTTGTAGGGTGAGATGCGGCGGTGCCCTCTGCAGTATCTTCAGGACACAGGAGCCAGCAACGCAGTTGGTTGCTTTCCCCCCTCTGTGGCAACTGAAACTACGTTTCCAGAGGCGGTACCCAGAAGTTGGTGAAGTCTTTGCTGCCCCTGAGACTTCAGAACAAGAGACAAGCTTTATTAAAGCCCTTGGAGATACTCAGTTACAAGAAAAGAAAGTTCAGTCCAGTCCTTTCACTGCCCAAGGCAGAAGCAGCAACTACAGGCCAACCCAACAAAGCAACAACACAGCAAAGGGCAGGACTCCTCCTGGCAGTTCTTCCAGCTCTTCTTCTAGGCAGGTTCCTTGATTCCAGCTAGTTCTCTGAAGTCTTTCATATCCTTGAGACTTTCAACAGGAGTCAAGCTCTACTTCAAGCCCTTGGAGAAAACTCTAACAGCAGGGTGATGAAAGTACAATCCAGTCCTCTCCCTGCCCAAGACAGAAGCATCAAGGCAACGCCAACACATCAGAGCATGCAGCAAAGTGGCAGTTCCTTCTGATAGCTTTTTCAGCACTTCTTTCTGGCAGGTTCCTTAGTTCAGCAGTAATCTAAAGTTCTTATGCTCAGTTTATCCTTGTTCTTTTGGGCAGAGAGTATCTGTGCTCAGCCCAAACCAGTTTTGTCCTCTCTGGTCCGGCTTCCCGGCAGGAGGTGGAGACAGCATTGTCCAAGGCAGACAGGCCCTATTCAGGTGCAAGTGAAATCTCCTCCAACAACTCTAAATGCAAATCAGGCCTATTCAGGTGCTAGTGAAAACTCCTCCCAATACACTGAATGCAGCCCAGGTCTATTTAGCCCAGCGCTGAGTCATTCAACAGTGACTGTGTGAGAGAATGCACATCTCCAGCCCCTGTCACTCCAAAGCCAGACAGTCAATCCACAAACCAGCAGAGGCACACAGGATGGCTAGGTGATATTTTCAAACATACAATATAAAAATCTTCTTTACTAAAAGATCTTTTTTATATTCTGCGTTCAGGCATACTAAACACCATCTTTCTATCTTGTCTCAATGGAAAGTTATATTTTCAAGATGTTATAAATAAATGCCCATTCCATCCTTTGGGACAGGTAGCCTTTCAATAGTGAAAAAAATGAAGTACACTGCATTTAACTATCAATACATGTCACACACCTCAGTACGTGCCCTACCGCTCACATACACTGCACCCTGCCCATGGGGCGATCTTAGGCCTACCTTAGAGGTGTCTTACATGTAAGAAAAGGGAAGGTTAGAGCCCGGCAAGTGGGTGCACTTGCCAGGTCGACATGGCAGTACCAAACTGTACACAGACACTGCAGTGGCAGGTCTGAGTTATACTTAGAGGCTGCTCATGTGGGTGGCACTATCAGTGCTGCAGGCCCACTAGCAGCATTTGATTTACAGGCCCTGGGCATACACAGTGCACTGTACTAGGGACTTACAAGTAAATCAAATCTGCCAATCTTCGTATCACCAATCCATAAACACAATTTCAAGGGAGAGCACATGCACTTTAGCACTGAATAGCAGTGATAAAGTGCCCAGAGCCCTAAAATCAACAAACACAGAAGGCCAACAAGCAAAAAGTCTGGGGGTAAACCCGCTGAAAAAGCCAAGTCTAACACTCCTCCCAAAAAAAAAAAAGTAAAGCTTGCTGAGGCTGGTGCAGATGCCCTGGGGTGTTTTCACAAATATATCTCTTTACAACGCATGCTTTAGGTCACATGCCATTACTACGCAGTCGTTACAGCGACTGAGTTGTTCCAACGCAAACCATCATACCGCAAGTCGTTACAATGACTTGCTGTAAGGGGTGCGCTGGGCTTAGGAATAGTATCATTTACTATTCCTACTCCAGTTTGTGCAACAGCAGGGAAGGTGTGGATTGTAAATCCAACACCTTCTGCCACCTACAGCAAGTCATTGTAACGACTTGCCATGTAATGGTTTGCGTTGTAACAACGCAGTCATTGTAACAACTGCGTTGTAATGGCATGGGATCTAAAGTATGCCAAGATGTTTCCCATTTTCACACCCATTAATGGATGTGAGCAAATAAAAAGTAGTGGGAAACGAGCTGGAAATCCACTATTTGCAGTGGTTTTCAGCTTGTTTTCCCTGCCACTGTGTAATATTGGCTCCTCACCAGATGACCGAGTGATGGGAACCGATATTGTGTGTCACACAATGGCAGTTGTCAGGTGTGTAGTAAGGGAATCAAAGGAGGAGGTCATGGGGGTGGGAGGTCAAAATAAATTGTTTCACGGGCGCTACCAGCTCTAAAGTCGGTTTTGGTTAGGGGGCTATATAATTCCCTTTCCATGGCATGCCCACACTGCTAAGCTTTTGATTGTACAAGCAGCACTACAAAAAACTTGTAGTCTTTGGGTTCATTTCACACTGGTAGGGGATGCAGTTCTACATCATGGATGTTTGAGTTCGATTTCCTTATTTCTACCTGTGCCAATTAGAGATCCCCAAATCTAACACTAATGTAAAAGAAATCTAGTGTGCTATACGATAGAATATTTTAATATTTTACCCGTAATTCATCAAATATCACAGTTGCCATGGAATCACCAGCAATTATTGTCTTCTGCTTTGGGAAATGAGAAAAGGTTATGATAACTTCACTTTGAGGAGCTGCAATGTTTTGAACTTTTGATTCAATTACAATACTGGTGAAGTTTTAGGTGTGATAAATATTGTTTTTAATCTTACTGCACAAAAAGCCGACTTGAGAGTTTATTTTTTTAACACAATATGCAGAAAGAACTTTCATCAACGAAGTAATTTGCTTTCTTTTCTTTCGCATAGCCCCAAGTAGGAATTTGTTCTTCTGCAGTTCAGAAAAAGAACGTACTTTGTGAAAATATATTATAGAGCTTCACAAACTGTGTGGCAGCAGAGTCGCATAATTACGCACTAATGTATCCCTGTGTTTGTAAAGATCTTGTTTTAGGAGTGCGGGAGAATATTTCTGCAGCAGTAGATGTGTGTGGGATTTTAAATCTCATGGGTGTTTGTAAAACTAAAATGTTTTCTCTAATTTGGCCCCTGATTCCAAGTAAAAATAATCAGTTCTGATCCCTGTGCAAACACCTGTTTGTGCTGAGATTAGAATTGTCAATCTGCAATAATCATTGCGCCCTTGCTATTTCCCCCTAGCACATTTCAACAGGTCAAAACTGATGAAATGTATCACGAGAAAAGGCCAAGAAAAAGGAAACAAATGAATTTTGTGTATGTTAAATATCGATTCCCCATATCATGCCTCATTTTGCAATGAACAATTTGGGATAGTAAGTGAGGCATTTGCCAGGTGCACAACGCACCTAGCAAATACCTCACTCTGGTGGTAATACAGCTTTTACTACGTATGGTAATTACCCCATCCTTTCCAGACCTCCTCTGGAACGGGGCCAGTGTCTACTAGTCATGTATGCCTAGCCTGGAATAAAGGCACTTTAGGGATTTTAGGCAACCGTGGGGACAGGTTGAAAGCACATTTTTGAATAGCACAATCACACATTTTAAATCATTGGTGAAAAAAAAAGAAATCAGAAGAATACCCAACTCAGGATTACACATCATGTCGAAATTAGTAAGGAAAGTTCTATAAACCTTAGGAATGCTTCATAACAACACACGAAAGAGGAAAAATATTGTTTAGAAAATTGTGTAAATGTACAAAGGATTATGGCTGACCAACAAAGACACAAACACACCCCTAAAAAACACACATGCGAGCATACTGCGTATTGGTTCAATTCAGGTTTTAATTAGGTCATCAGCATTAAGCATTAAGAAACCAATTACTGAAAAAGGTATGTAAAGCTTCCTATAAGTGTTGGACTTGTGAGTCACCGCCAAAATGCCTGATCACATTACAGTGATGAAGATGCAACACTCTAGATTGCTGAGACCATCACAAACCAGAGGCATCAAAGTAGGGTGTGCAGGCTTCCAGGACACTGAAGTGTCTAAGTACAGTTGACATATTTGAGCATTCTTAAAGGCTGAGCTGCCAAACACACTTGAAATGTGATTGCTCGGTGAATGATTCTGTTTGAAAAATGTTTTGCCTGAAGTTGAAGGAATCCACTTCATTTCTGCCTTATAGTGTTCTGTATAGACTAGAACTAAATACAATGTAAAATGATTACTTAGGGGCAAACTAGTACCTAATCCGGCTAATGGCGAAAATGCGATAGTCAGTGAGATGTACAGACAGAATCAAAGCCAGAACTCAAAGTAATTTACATTGAAGTTAAGCACCGATCTAAAAATGTTGTATCGCTAACCATATCACTTTAAAGTCCAAGAAATACATATTTTTACTATTACGGGTGCTCCACATATTTATCGCAAGTTTAATCCAAAGACAGCTGTGATTTACATTTCATGGGTAAAACCTGAAGTATAATATAAAGCATTTTTTCTCTTTTTCATTGATACAGCAGCTGAAATAAGATCATAACAAAACTCCAATTCCCATGGTTTCTTGTGATGCATAGAATTGATACAAATGTGCCATCTTTTATTAGAATGCTGCATGAACGACCTGGGCTGAGAACACATTGGAGAACACAGGGATTTGACCTAGACAGGTCATTTTTCATAAGAGGCTTAAAATGGGTGCACTTAAGCTATGCTGAGGCTTAGCATTTTGAACCTGATTCATTTGAAATGTGTCAACAAATCCATCTACTCTCTTGTACATGGACAACGATGTCCTTTCTTCCTAAACTCCAGCTGGACTTCAATGAGCCTTGTTTCTTTAGAACACAATACCAATCAGAAATGACTCCTTAACAACTTCTAAAAAGATGAACATATTGTAATATGTCACATTATCAAGTGGCTTCTTTGACCTATCAGCATATAACGTTCAGTCAGGAGGGATAGAGGAGGGAAGAGTCTAGAAATTGTTATTTTGGAGATCATAGAAGTAGAATGATGTTTGGGGTGGGTCAGAGAGTGGAGGCAGAGGATATATTGAGAGGGGTATAGGGTGAAATATATGGCAGTTCATTGGATAGAGTCAAAGTTGTTTTACAGTAGGAGTAAAGTAATAAATATAAAGATACATAAGTACATATTATTATACATATTTGTATCAAGAAATACACATATCTAGATACATACATATAATCCAATTAAATGTTTAATTACACAGGGATATGCTGTACATTTGTGTTTATTATACAGGAAATAGCCAACTCTTGAGTAGTCTTCTGAAGTTAAGATGGTTATCTGTGGATCTTTTGTTTGGGGGTAATGAATTCCATAGTGTGGCTGCTTGAACAGAGAAAAATGTGCCACCTATGTTTTTTTATCTTGTATGTTGGTATTTTGAGTCGAGGTGCCAATCTGGAACGGAGGTTCCTTTGTTGAATATATTTAGTGATTTTATTTCTGATGAAAAGAGGTCATTTTCCATGTATTGCTTTGTGGGTGATACAAAGCAGCTTGAAAGTGGATCTTCTGGCCACCGGTAACTATGTAAGGCCCTCAAGGCACAGGAGATGTGGGATTTGTGGCTTTACATGTAGTAGTCTGGCATCATAGTTCTAAATCTGTTGTAGTCTTTTCAAAGTTGAGAAAGATGATCCATGATAGAGGCTACTTACTTCCTTAGATATTTAAGGAGGTGGCCCCAGATCGTCAGGTCAGGTGCAAAGTGGGTCATCATTTTTGAAATAGCCAAATGGAAGCATTCAGTTTGAGATGGCTCCATGTCATCCACTGATCAACGGCTCTAAGGCAACTGAAGGTTTGAGAGTTTTCAATGTCTATGAGGATTTCCAGTTTAAGGAGCATTTGAGTGTCGTTTGCATAGGTATAGCATGTGAGCTGAAATTCATTGATGATTGCCGGTAATGACTTCATGGGGATGTTGAAAAGCATGGGTGAGATGATAGTGCCTTAAGGGACCGCTGCTTTTGTGAAGTAGGGTTTAGATGAGAAAGGTGTTGAATGGATGCCATTTGTTCTCTTTTGAAGGTAGCATGTGTTTCAGTCAAGGGCAGTTCCCTCTATGACGGCTTTGTAGAGTGTTTGGATTACAGTCTCATGGTCAAGTACAGCAACCTAGTGTGGTGTCATAGTTCTCACACGGGTGGCCTAGCTCCAGTGAAGAAATTTGACAACTGCACACACAGTGACCTCATTTGATTGCACTCGCAACAGCCACAGTGCAATATGACACTGTCTCACTCCAAATCGACTGCAAATTGGCACAGTCCACTTTTCCTTGGGCGAATGTATGCTGGACAAAAGAAGAAGTAGTGCATGAGTGACTCCTCTGCCCCAGGCAAGTTGGGCACATAGTGCCGTAACTGTGTTGACCCAACCACATTTGGCAGAATGACATTAAAGGTAGAGTGCCAATTCTAAATTGCAAATACAATTTCCTGGCTGCTGGTACACACTTCTGAGCCCCATATATATGCCCAATAAAGTTCTTTGAGATGGGCCTTTGACCATTTATTCACTGTTGCTTCTTGTTCCCAGGTATCTCAGAGGCCCGTCAACCACTTAATCTTATAAAGTTTGAAGCATACTTGAAATGTTTCAGGTATATTTAAACAATTTCAACTATTGTCAGATCTGGGGACTATCAAAATGCAATGTTGCTTTTAGTGGTAAATGGATGGCTCCTTTAATACAACATATCTTGCAACAATTAGCACGCCAATTGCTTGTAAAGCAAACTCATGGATTTGGAAGATTACAGATCTACTCTATGAACATGAAAGCAAATGTATAAAAAATATTTCTCTCAGGTCTTCCAAGCCATGTTGTTTCAAGGTCTCAATTTAGAAATCTCATTTGTATAAATTAAATTTGATACTTGCTGGGCTACCATTTAGTTTTATGTATGGCTCATAGTGAAGACTCAATAGTACTAATATTGTCTACCCGAGAAGCTGAACCTGCTCTGCCATGATTTGAACCTACAACAGGCAGGTAAAACACAAGTCTAAAAGCACTTTTTGGAATCACCGTCCTCTTTGGAGAATTTGTAAGTCTCTGCAGTTGAGCATGTCAGTTAAAGACATTATTTGTAAATAAGTAGCTAGAACGATTCTTTTTTGCATATCAGTTCAGTGCTGGAACACTTTTTTTTATAACAAAATTCAGAGCAGGAAGGCAAGTTCAGATCATGCATATAGTAAATTGAAGGGATTGGAGTTAGGCTGTGACAGAGAAAACAATTGCATATAGTTTACTTTTCAACTACATTAACCGAGTTAGATCATCGGGAAGCCAACATCCTTTTGCAGAACACTAGAGCGGATGAGCAGAGGCTAGCCCCACAAATCAGTGCAAACACTGAATTGTTAGTGCTTATGTTTGGTTTGTCAATCCTTTTTTCTAACCAAAATATTGATGTCATTTGAGGGGCGGTATTGACATTCCTGTGACCCATAATGCCTAAATGTTTACAAGACACAACCCACTCCTTTCTATCCTTAACTGTGGAACTTTCCCCCCAGCACTGTTGGACAGAGCGCATAATTGGGGTGAACACCTTCATTGAGATATTTCATTCATTCCTTTAACTTGGTCGCTAAGGTGACTTTCCACCACCTTTGTTTAAGGATATTCCATTACTTGTAGAAAATGAACTTAAACCTGGTGGTCACTTCTTGCCTGGACTAATGAAGCAAATAATTTCCAGCCTACAAAGTTCTTCCTTCTCTAAACTCCAGAGAGTTAAACAGTTTGCAACTCTCTTACTATTCACTTCAAAGTACAATACCCACATCAGCCCGACCCTGAATTAATTCTTCTGATTACCAGTAAAACATTTTGCCTTTTTGGCAAGTTCCTTTTTGGCCACACTACATTATCTGGCAAAACCGTTTACCCCATAACAACCTCCCAGAAGCCTCATGCCTGCCAACCAACAACAATTCAGACCTAACCCAGCAGACTCAAAAGAATCAGAGGGTACTACGTTTACTTCCTGGGCTCCTCCTTATGAACTTCAGATTAATCTAAATGAGACTAGAAAGTGGATACCTGAAATGCAGATAATAGTTAAAAATCAACCTTTCCACTTAGGCATTCAGATGCTAACCTTATCTCACGTCAGCCCTTCTTACTTGGGTTACAATTACACTACAGCGGATGAGCAGAGGCTAGCCCCACAAATCAGTGCAAACACTGAATTGTTAGTGCTTATGTTTGGTTTGTCAATCCTTTTTTCTAACCAAAATATTGATGTCATTCGAGGGGCAGTATTGACATTCCTGTGACCGATAATGCCTAAATGTTGACAAGACACAACCCACTCCTTTCTATCCTTAAGTGTGGAACTTTCCCCCCAGCACTGTTGGACAGAGCGCATAATTGTGGTGAACACCTTCATTGGGATATTTCGTTCATTCCTTTAACTTGGTCGCTAAGGTGACTTTCCACCACCTTTGTTTAAGGATATTCCATTACTTGTAGTCAGCATCCAAGACCAACCTGCCTCCTGGTCTCAGGAATCTGACCCTTTAAGGCTTTGTCATCTTTTCAGACTCATCCGACAACAGATATCTCAAAGCTACTCTCACTGTAGCTGATTGACTGACTTTAGTCCTCCTGCATTAGCTTCTTGCACAGTATAACCCGGCCACTTGCCTGCCAGCACAGTGCTCTGAGACCCCCATAGGGTAGAAAGTAGAGCAGCAAAACTCAGAGTAAACTAAATACAAATAATATCTGGAAAGATTTTCAAAAATAAATGTATATTACTGTGGCTGTTGATGACCATTCTTCTACTAAGCACTATTAGTATAGAAAAGGAAGTTTCAATGTCATGTTGTTCTGGGAAAAATGTATGTACTCTGTGAACCTTGTGATACATTTATTGGAGAAATGTAAATAACATAGGTTTTGGACCTTTTCTCAGTGCATAATTTATTAAATTAAACACGCGATTTGCGTTAACAAAATATTGGAAGTGGGATTGTAGGCTGTCATCTGCAGTGCTTAATTTGAGCTGGTGGCTTCTGGTGCTTAGCACCAGCACTTAATTGTCAACACTGGCACTTATGACAGCCAGTCAGATGGTGGTGCTGTTTGTCTAATTTGCTGATGGAGACAACAACAGTTGTTTAATAATTCTATATGCATTAAAAATGACTAATACCTTCCACCCAAATCATAAAAGAATAGCTTGGGCAGCAGGTACTAGTCATTTTGTAATGCATAAAAAGTCTGAATTGTCATTATTAGTGCAGACATTGGCAATGGATGGCGCAAACTGCGGGGGGTTTCGGACAAGGTCCCTTCCAATTATTTCATTACAAATTAAGTACTGCCCAAAATTGTTTATTTGTTAGAATAATGCAGTGTTGACTTTTTCCCCAGGTGGAACTGGCAAATACGTTTGTGGAAGATTGCTGTTTAAAGGCCTTCCTAGCTATAATAATTGTTGGTAGGCTTGACTGTTGTTCCTATCTGTATTGATAGGTTATGCGAAAGATAATAATATGTCCTTTCATCTTGAGATTTGAGCCAAATCTGATTTATCAGTGGTGTAACATTTGTCTAGAGGTGGAGTGCTGTTATTAGATTAGCAAGGTCTTTCTGAGAGGCTCAGAAAAATGAGGCACCAAACCAGGGGTTCTCGTGCACAGTTACATGGCTAGTGTTGTTTGGGCCCTAATGCAGACAAGGAAAATGAAACCCTCACTGTCTACTTCCCATTGCCTTCTTTACTGGTGAGGAGGCCTCAAACCCCTGGGCCTTTTGCCACTTACTTGCTGCACTACCGATGGTTATGATAAGGTTTGTATATCCTTTATTTTTCATGAAGTCATAATCCAAATTTAAGCACAAATAATGGCGTTAAATGTGTTCAGCAATTTCAATTAGAAAGGGCAGCATTTCAATGTGTTTCTTTAAACTGATGCGCGGCCTAATTACTGATAAACTTATTGAACAGTGTGCCCTAATTTGAAAAAAACATTCCCATTGTAGATGTGCTGTCTGGTTTTGCCACATGTTAACTGTTGATTCTCCCTATAAAGACTGTTTAGTCTTGCCTACATATTTCCTAAAAGGGTGCCTTTTAGTATAAATTATTTTACTTTTTGGATTTTAAGGCATCAAACAAAAATAGTATTCATATTATTACTACTAACGTTATTCATGTACTGTTAGCGCTGACAGCCTCAGGGTGGGTTTTACCCAACTTTTTGCATGCCTACTTTCATTTTTCTGAACACAATTGTTTTACTGGCTTTAGGACTCTGCACACTTTACCACTGATTACCAGTGCTAAAGTGCTTCTGCTCTTTCCCCTAAGCATGGTTCAGGCCTGCCATTCCAGAGCCTTCATGTGCAGTTTAACACTGCTACTTAAACCTGGCAAGATAAACCTCTTGCCAGGCCTAAACCTTCTCTTTTTTATACATTTAAAACAACCCATTAAGTAGACCCTGAAGGATCCGCAGTGCAGGGTGAAATTTATTTGAAAGGCAAGACATGTAGTTTTAAGTTTTACATGTCTCTGTAATGAAAAACTTCCAATTTCGTTTTTCAGTATTGTAAGGCCTATTTCTCCTATAGGATAACATTGGTAATGCCTTGTTACATCATTTAAGAGTAATTCCCAATCGTGAAGACATTGGGGTCCATTAGGATAGCGTGCGGAAAACCACCCCGCCCGCCATGGAGGTGGAAAACAACCGCCCGCCATGACCGCGGATAAACCGGCGTTCAAATCAGGATCCACCGCCACTACAGACCGACCGCGGCGGTAGCGGTGAAAATGAAACCGCCCGTCGTGTGCGGTGATGCCAAAACTCTGACCGCGGCGGTCGGAAAAGCAGCGGAAAAGACAAAACCGTCCACAGGGAAAGCGGAGACACCACACGGGAAATTACAATATCCCCGAGGGTGCCGCGGGCGGAACCGCTGACAACGACCGCCACGGTCGCAGCCAGGATTGAATGGGAGAAATGGCGGTCAAGCAGCAGCAAAGCCACCACAGCGGACGAACATGAAATACATGGCGGTCGATGTGAAAGCACCGCAGTGATGCCTAACATTGCATAAACAAAGTAGCCCTGCCCCCAAAATATACAACACACATACACAGATACGTAAATTACTAAAACATATATACAAAACTACAGAACCAAACCCACAACACACCTGAAAACCACAATCCAATTGGACACACCCACACAGCTGAGTACAAAGCCACCCCCTCCACTCACCACAATCCTTTGCATCTTTCCAGAGCAGAAGGCCATACACCACATGTGACAGGAGAGGCAAAATAGCACACCACACCCAACCACCCACCACCATTACACCATCACAAAAAACCCCAGCACACAACACACCTCATCACCACACCCCTGCACACACACACCCCTGCACCCACAAACACCTCAAACCCCACACACCATGACATCACAAAAAATGCCAAAATTCACCAAGAGTGAGTTGACAGTCATGGTCAACGAGATTGTGAGAGTAGAGCCACAACTATTTGGTAACCTGGTCCAACAGACACCTTTAGCCACCAGGACACAAATGTGGGAAAGGATAGTCCAAAGGGTGAATGCAGTTGGGGCCACCCCAAGATCCAAAAAGGAGATCATGAAGCGGTGGCATGATCTCAAGAGGGTTGTCAAGGAGAGGAGGAGCAAGAACTGGACTCTGGCAAACGCAACTGGCAGTGGCCCTCCCTTCCCACCACAGACATTCACACCATGGGAGGAGAAGGTGCTTGCCATCCTGCTACCTGAGAGTCTCACAGGAGTAGCCGGGGGAGCGGAGGCTGGTAAGTACAGACAAATGTATAACACCACATTGAGATTTACCTCCTTGCAATGCCTAACCACCAATACACTGTCCATCCCTACCCAAAATGTAGCCAGCCATTCTGCTGAGGAGGCCTGTATGGGGGAGGAAGGTCAGTACAACAACTCACACCATAGCCCCTGGCCCACAGCTCAGCAGCATGGAGGCCTCCCCCACCCAGGAGCAAGTGTCAGCCATTGCACTGTTTAACAAACAAACTTACAGGTAGGTAGCCATCTTCACTTGGAGGGTGTATGTGGGTGGGAGGCATGTACCACTACTCCCAGCATGCCCCCTGGCCCACAGCCCAGCAGCATGGAGGCCACCCCCACCCAGGAGCAAGTGTCATCCATTGCACTGTTTAACAAACAAACTTACAGGTAGGTAGCCATCTTCACTTGGAGGGTGTATGTGGGTGGGAGGCCTGTACCACTACTCCCAGCATGCCCCCTGGCCCACAGCCCAGCAGCATGGTGGCCACCCCCACCCAGGAGCAATTGTCAGCCATTGCACTGTTTAACAAACAAACTTACAGGTAGATAGCCATCTTCACTGGGAGGGTGTGTGATGGGAGGCAGGAAGGGAGGCCTGTCTCACTGCACCCACCATTCCCCCTGGCCCACCGCCCAGCAGCATGGAGGCCACCCCCACCCAGGAGCAAGTGTCAGCCATTGCACTGTTTAACAAACAAACTTACAGGTAGATAGCCATCTTCATTTGGAGGGTGTATGTGGGTGGGAGGCCTGTACCACTACTCCCAGCATGCCCCCTGGCCCACAGCCCAGCAGCATGGAGGCCTCCCCCACCCAGGAGCAAGTGTCAGCCATTGCACTGTTCAACAAACAAACTTACAGGTAGGTAGCCATCTTCACTGGGAGGGTGTGTGATGGGAGGCAGGGAGGGAGGCCTGTCTCACTGCACCCACCATTCCCCCTGGCCCACAGCCCAGCAGCATGGAGGCCACCTCCACCCAGGAGCAAGTGTCAGCCATTGCACTGTTTAACAAACAAACTTACAGATAGGTAGCCATCTTCACTTGGAGGGTGTATGCTGGTGGGAGGCCTGTACCACTACTCCCAGCATGCCCCCTGGCCCACAGGCCAGCAGCATGGGGGCCACCCCCACCCAGGAGCAAGTGTCAGCTATTGCACTGTTTAACAAACAAACTTACAGGTAGGTAGCCATCTTCACTTGGAGGGTGTATGTGGGTAGGAGGCCTGTACCACTACTCCCAGCATGCCCCTGGCCCACAGCCCAGCAGCATGTAGGCCTCCCCCACCCAGGAGCAAGTGTCAGCCATTGCACTGTTTAACAAACAGACCTACAGGTTGGTAGCCATCTTCACTGGGAGGGTGTGTGATGGGAGGCAGGAAGGGAGGCCTGTCTCACTGCACCCACCATGCCCCCTGGCCCACAGCCCAGCAGCATGGAGGCCTTCCCCACCCAGGAGCAAGTGTCAGACTTTGCACCCTGCACACTCACCTTACAGGTACGTACCAACCGTAATTCTTCATGAAGTGTGTGTGTAGAAAACAAATAACTATTGGACGCAATGCATTGACATTCAACATGTAGGACTCCATGATGTCACTCTGCACTATGAAATGTTACACGGTGTTGCCATGAACTGTCCAACTGATGACAGCATATATAACTAGTGTACAGACAGATGATGATACGCAGATGACGGAAACACTGACCACTCCCCATCTACTCCACAGGTGATGAAGAACTCACTGCTGAGGACCCTCCCTGGACCACTTCACCAGAGTTATGGAGGCCTACCAAGAGGTCCAGGGACAAAGTGGCCGGTCGGATGAACTATTAAGGGAGCTCATCCTGCTGATGAGGTCCATTGATAACCGCCTGGGACAGATGGTGGACCTCATGGGCCAGTAAGTGGCGTTGCAGAGGGACAGGCCTGTGTCCCAACCACCACCTCCGTCCCCTCCTGTTGTGCAGCAGGATGACAGTCCACCATCCTCCCCAGCGCCAACAGAGAGGGGCGAGTCCTCTGACGCCGCTGGCCATTCAGCAGGCCCCCCACTGCCAAAAAGATCTAGGGGGCGTCCAAAGAAGAGCCTGGGAGTCTCTGGAGGCAAAGCACCTGCCACACGCCAGTCACGGAGCCAGCCGTGAAGACAACCCTCTCCCCAACTGCATTCACTGTTTGGACTGTCTTTCCCCACATTGCCTTGGCAATTGCACCTCTCTCTGTTGGACTGGGTCACCACATCCATGTGGTGTCTACTCTTGCATCTCTGCGACCATGACTGTCAACTCACTGCTCATTCCCCACCTTCCTGTAAATATTCCCACACAATTCACATGTCCACTCCCAAAATAAAATACCTGACACTCCAGATTTTGTGTAGTGAATTCTTTAGTGCAGTATTAACATTGTTGATAATGTCCATGATGTGTAAACATGATGTACAGTATGCAGGGCAGGAACACTCTGTAGCACCTAGGGAGACACAACAGAACTACAGTCACTGGTCTCATTGTGGCAACACACACAGATCACTGCTCCAAAAATATCCAAAATATCACAGGCATACTACACAATGTCTAGCAGATACGCACAAATACGGTCCAGCATACATCTCCGTACGTAACGTCAATTCCACCAATACCATACATAGGTGACAGAACATGTGCCTATCGGGAACATCTGCGCATATCCATTCACAACAAAAGCAACCACACCAGACTATGTACACGTTGTAACTCATCACCCACCTTCAAGTGAAGTAGTGTTGGATTAGCTGCTGGCGTAGGTCAACTCCTTCCTCCTCTCCACTGTCCTCATCACTGGATTCTGGTCCCTGAGCAGGTTGTGGCCTTGGTTCCTCACCATCGTCCAGGAGCAGGGGGACCCCCTTGTGGATGGCCAGGTTGTGCAGCATACAGCATGCCACAACGATCTTGCACACCTTCCCAGGCGAGTATGCGAGTGCGCCTCCGGTCCTGTCAAGGCACCAGAACCTTGACTTCAGCAGGCCGAAAGTCCGTTCGATAACCCGTCGTGTCCTGCCATGGGCCTCATTGTAGCGGATGTCTGCTGGTGTCCGGGGATTCCGGAGGGGGCTCAACAGCCATGGCCTACTGGGATATGAAGAGTCACCTGTGAATGATAAACACCCATTGCAATGTTGTACGGCCACATTAAAGCCAGTGACACACAGCACGTGATAGCAGTAGTGATACTCACCCACAATCCAGGCACGTTCGGGATTCAGATTCTCCATCATCCGTGGCACCATGCTGTTCCTCATAATGTACGAATCATGGGCCGAACCGGGATACTTTGCACACACATGTGATATTGTCATGTCTGCAAGGCACACCACCTGCACATTCATGGAGTGGTAGTGTTTGCGGTTCCGATAAATGTGCTCCGTCCCCTGCGGTGCCACCAGAGCTACATGGGTGCAATCTATGGCACCAACTACATGTGGGATGCGCCAAAGTGGATAGAAGTCCCCCTTAACGGCAGCCAATTCACGTCCCCTTGGGAAATGTATGTAGCGATTGCGATATCTCATCATGGCCTCAAGTACATCCCTCAGCACCATGCTGAACATGGGCTGCGACACCCCCCAGCGTTAGCCACGGTCTCTTGGAAGGAACCAGTCGCAAAAAAGTGGAGTGCTGCCATCACCTTGTAGGTGGGTGTGAATGCCGTAGGATAGTGACGGCGAGGCTGCAGGTGGGGCTCCAATAGATCACACGATCTTCAATGTTGGTCTGTCCAGCCTGAATTTTCTGATGATTGCCTCATTCTCCATGTCCTCAAGCACAGTCAAGTGACGTAGGAGATTCGGCCTCCTCCTAGTTGAGGAGTAAAATGAATATGTCAGTGACAAGCATCATGAGATGGCCATGGCACAAAGCATCAATGATGTAATGGGAAAACAACAAGGGCCAGAGAGATGCATGGCACATCTGGTTACATGGCTGGCCAATAGCTACACACAGAGGGCAGGCCTCTCCAGTGACAATGCCCAAGTGACAGTAACACATCGAGGAATGTGAATGCGGATATAATGGTTGAACATTTGACATGTGCAGACATGGTGCAACAAGACCCGCCAATGTAATGTGACTTAACATGTCTGTCATACCCATCTGCTGTACCTGCCACACCTCAATGCATCATGTAAATTTGGCACACATTCATTAACACAATGATCACAGTAGCAGAGACACTTCCGGTTGTGTGCATGATCAGTTGTGAATGCACAAGTCAGGTACGATACAATGCAGTGACACCAGCCAGGTCAAGGTCTGCACTGACCAACAACACATTAAACGTCACAACATCAATGTAGAGCACCTGACGTCTGTCAATAATCATCAGCCATCAAAACCCTTACTAAAATGGCTGACACACAGGCAAAAGTGGCTCACACTGAACGTGCGTCCTCCTGTGGATGACATGGCTGTGTGGCATCGTGTGTACAATGATGTGCCCTACACCATGTAGCTGCAGGGTGCTGATACAGTGTCCAGGATTGATATACACAGCAATGTGTACGAAAATGGCAGTACCTACTGCCGGTCCCCGGGGATGTGACCCCAGCACCACCATCTACCCAGCCAAGGTAGCCATTGGCACATGGACTTGTGTACATGGCGGTGGGTATGCTCCGCCGCATGAGTCGCGGTACCTACCGCTACCGCCGGTCCCCGGCGGTGTGACCCCAGCACCACCATCTACCCAGCCAAGGTAACCATTGGCACATGGACTTGTGTACATGGCGGTGGGTATGCTCCGCCGCATGAGTCGCGGTACCTACCGCCGGTCCCCGGTGGTGTGACCCCAGCACCACCATCTACCCAGCCAAGGTAGCCATTGGCACATGGACTTGTGTACATGGCGGTGGGTATGCTCCGCCACATGAGTCGCGGTACCTACCGCTACCGCCGGTCCCCGGCGGTGTGACCCCAGCACCACCATCTACCCAGCCAAGGTAGCCATTGGCACATGGACTTGTGTACATGGCGGTGGGTATGCTCCGCCGCATGAGTCGCGGTACCTACCGCCGGTCCCCGGTGGTGTGACCCCAGCACCACCATCTACCCAGCCAAGGTAGCCATTGGCACATGGACTTGTGTACATGGCGGTGGGTATGCTCCAACGCATGAGCCGCGCTACCTACCGCCGGTCCCCGGCGGTGTGACCCAAGCACCACCATCTACCCAGCCAAGGTAGCCATTGGCACATGGACTTGTGTACATGGCGGTGGGTATGCTCCGCCGCATGAGTCGTGGTACCTTGACCCCAGCACCACCATCTACCCAGCCAAGGTAGCCATTGGCACATGGACTTGTGTACATGGCGGTGGGTATGCTCCACCGCATGAGTCGCGGTACCTACGGCCGGTCCCCGGCGGTGCCTCACCGCCGTGGAGCATTGCATACAGCCAATGGCATCGATGATCGTGGTGGCATGATGCAGATTTGAAAATCGCGGAAGCTGTGCTCCGCTGCCGCGGAGGCGGTCATTGGATGCTTTTGAATGATGCACCATCGCGGTAGCGCACCCCGGGCACCCGCGGTGCGTCACCGCCGTGGAGCATTGCATACAGCAAATTGCATCGATGATCGCAGTGGCATGATGCAGATTTGAAAATCGCGGAAGCTATGCTCCGCTGCCGCGGAGGCGGTCATTGGATGCTTTTGAATGATGCACCATCGCAGTAGCGCACCCCGGGCACCCGCGGTGCGTCACCGCCGTGGAGCATTGCATACAGCCAATGGCATCGATGATCGCGGTGGCATGATGCAGATTTGAAAATCGCGGAAGGTGTGCTCCGCTACCGCGGAGGCGGTCATTGGATGCTTTTGAATAAGGCAGATCCGGACAACCAATTGTTGCATCTTTTAAGCTTCTGGACGACCCCAGGGGGCTATAAAACTGTGGGAGTGAGCCTCACATTTCCACTGCTCACAGAACCTGCTGCCTGGGACCCTGTCCTGCTGCTGCTTTAAGAGCCTGCTGCCTGGGACCCTGTCCTGCTGCTGCTTCAAGAGCCTGCTGCCTGGGACCCTGTCCTGCTGCTGCTTCAAGAGCCTGCTGCCTGGGACCCCTCACAACTCACTTCAGCCACAGGTCTGGCCATATCCACAGGGATGTCAAGAACAGATAAGATCCGTGCCAGTCCATTCACGAGTGAGGAGCTGGATGTCCTTGTGAACGAGGTGCTGGCACAGTACCCACGCCTGTTTGGTGGCCCAAATGTCGTGGTAAGTCACCATGAAGGGAGCAGTAGGGCAGGGTGGTGTCAGACGTGTAGTCATGATGCTGCAGTATGTGCTTTGGGATGTGGGATGCTGACAAACACTGACAGACAAGCTGTTTCCAGGTCGTAGGAGTGTGTGTGTTGCACTGTGACTCTTTCCTAGGCCTGTACTTGTATGTGTGAGTGGGTTGTGCTACTTTTTCGGGTAGACATAACCAACGGTTGTTAGCCTTGTAGATGCCAGGACAGTGTACGCTTGTGATGACATTTCAGGGTGCCCCTGTAGTCATAGTCAGTGTGACCCACAGAGTAGGTTCAGTGGCTGCACAGCCAAACGTTGAACATCAGCCAACTTACATGCTACCGTTGCTTCACACTGATTAGTGGATATGCCCCCTCAGTGCCCTGTACAATTTCTGAATCACACAGTGCTGTCGATGCATTTGTGTTGAAGCATCATGCTTTAGTGTGATTATCATGGAGACTAGGAGCCTCAATGTGTGCATGCATTCACTAATGTTTATGCCATGCAGAGTGGCCTTGTGAGGGTACCCCCAGTTCTGGAGGGAGGGAGGTTACTGTGAGTCCCGAGTCAGTGTCTGGCTGCTGTACTGATAGATGCTGACATATGACATTGTGTAATTGTTCATTAGGCCTTCTTTACTCTCATACCTGCAGCTCAAGGTACACCAACGTAAGGCTGTCTGGAGGGCCATAGCAGCAAAGGTGCGAGCCCTGGGGGTATCCAACAGACGACACACACACTGTCACAAGAGGTGGGACTTTGAAACCAAAAATTGGTTTGGGCTCAATGCAGTAAGGTCAAGCCTCACTTATCTATGTCACAAAACAAATACCAGTACTGCAATTTTACTCCAGGATAATTAAATCAACATAGTGAAACAAAACACCATATCAACAAGACTTCTTTTTCTGTCTGATATAAATCTTTATATTTTTGTTTTTTGTTTTTCAAAAACACATTTTCATTATTTTCATAACATCACCACATTTATATACATTTCTTGATATTTACTCTTCAAATACAATCTACGAAATTTACAAAAAAAATCAAAAACAACATTTATTCTCACCTTTCACACAGAGGACGATAACGCCGAAGAAAACGATACAAAGCCCGAAGACGGAATTTTTCGAAAAATACACAGCAAAGGCTCGATAAATAATATAACAATCCCGGCGCGCAACACGATAAAAATACATTCTACCACAGGAAGTACACACCAACCTATAGTAGTCCCTTTACCTCGATTGATAGAAGGCAGAGATATGTGGTCCTGATGAGAACACCCTCTAATAAGAGTGTTCGAAACGCGTAGACCAGCCCTTCATGCAGCCTTAGGAATTTTCATAAAGTGTTAAATGTTCTAAAATCAAAAATCATCCCAAGGTTGCTTTTTTTTTTCAGAACAAATTCCAAGGTTGCTTTTTAGCACAAAGCAAATTTGTTTGTATAAAGTGATGAAAAATGTATATTGTGTAAATAGGATGTATGAGAGACTCAAGAGAGTCTGGATGAATGTTGGTTTGGTGGGTGTAAAAGGTGAGAATAAATGTTGTTTTGGATTTTTTTTGTAAATTTCGTAGATTGTATTTGAAGAGTAAATATCAAGAAATGTATATAAATGTGGTGATGTTATGAAAATAATGAAAATGTGTTTTTGAAAAACAAAAAACAAAAATATAAAGATTTATATCAGACAGAAAAAGAAGTCTTGTTGATATTGTGTTTTGTTTCACTATGTTGATTTAATTATCCTGGAGTAAAATTGCAGTACTGGTATTTGTTTTGTGACATAGACAAGAGGTGGGACGACATCAGCTGGCTGGCTAAGCAAGTGGCAGAGATGACTTTGGGGATGGTACCACGCACAGGGCGTGTGGCACGGCGCACCATGACTCCGCTGATGGGACGCATACTGGCAGTGACCAATCCAGACCTGGATGCACGTCTGAAGGGGCATCAGCAGCAAGACAGAGATGGTGAGTATCCGGGGAGGGAGAGTTTGTCTGGGAGTGGATGCATGTGTACAGTGCCTGTGGCAGCGGTGACACATGTGATGTGCGTGTGCTGCCATGCTGTGATATGTGATGTGAGTGGCAACTGTGATGTGTGTCTGTATGAGGCATTGGGCCACCATGGCCTTACTGTGCTGCTCCTGCCTGCTGTTTTCAGTCCTTGACAGATTTTTGGTGTCCACATGGTCACTCTTCTTTGGGATGGTGGGTGGAGTCGATATTCTGCCGTACAGCAGTGTCCACTTAATGAGTGTGACACCATGTCTGTCTACTTTGCATGCACCATGATGGTAGAGGCCCACACATCTGACGACAATGTGAACCCTGATTGGCACATGGTGATTGGAATGGCCTATTTGGCAATGTGGCATGTGTAGTCAATACAGGTGTGTGTGTCCCCTCTGGTTCCCTTTTGGGCTGTAAGTGGTGATGTGTGTTGTGGCTACATCATGTCCATGGGGCAGGTCAATGTGGGCTGGGGGAACACCATCCATGGGCAGGGTGTAGTGCTGTGTGGCATCGACATTGCTCCACTCCTGGCTGTTTGTCTGCATGACAGGCACTGTTGTGGTCTATATAGTGTGTTGCTGCACAGTGATTGGAGGGTGTGGTGGTTACCATGTAGCTCTAGGCCTCTCATGTGCTGCATTGATCTGATATCGTGTGACCAGATGATGACACTTACACAACCCTGTTTCTCTCACTAATGCAGATTCGCAAGACACCATGGCGGTACATGATCCTGAAAGTGGTGGCGAGACCAGCACGACAGCGGCAGCGGAGCAAAGTGAGACTGAGCCAAGTGACACTGACCACACCAGCGCTACTGAGGGTGACAGGAGTATGCATGAGGAATCTGTGGCTGAGACACAGAGTACCACTTCATCTGATGGCAGGGGGGATGCGTCCCTGTTAGCAGCCACAGGAGATGGGGAGTCTGCTGCAGCATCTGACAACCAGCGGCCACTGCCCAGCCTCCCATCCACTTCCTCTGGGCTGGCCGTATCCGTGTCACTAAGAGGGGACGTGTAACATTCACACATGGCACCGCTGCCCCTGCACCTGTCCCCCCTGCTGCCCTCAGTGCAGAGTGCGTAGAGCTCCTGATCCAACTTTGCGTGGGCCAGACCGCCCTGCTCAATGCCTTCAGTGCCCACGATAACAAATTAGGCCAGGTTCTGGCATTCGTGGAGGGCATACACTCTGACGTGGGTGGGCTACATCGTACACTCCAGTCATTGTCAGCAACAGTCACGTCAGCCCTCCAACAGGCACATGCTCCCATTGCAGCTCAGGTGCCTGTGACGTCCACCCATTCAGTGGCCACATAAGATGACAGTGACCACTTGGGACCCACATCAACTAAACGATACAACACTAGGAGCACAGGTCAGACCCAAAGCAAACAATCCCGTCCACAGACTCCATCCCCAAAGAAGAGCAGCCCCCCCCAATATGCACAGACAAGGTGAAGTCACAGAAGAGCAAGGCCACAAGATCATTGTGGCAGACATACGGCTCACGTGCTGCAGAGGCATCACTAGAAATTGACTCAGCTATGCCCACAGAGGATGTGTGGGATGTCATGGCTACACCTGGGGAGTGCACAGGGACACAACCGCCCACCACATCAACCCCAGAACAAAGTACATCGAGGCAGGTGGAGGAGAGCCCTGTTGTGAGCAGCCCAGTCATTGTGGCAGAGGAGAGCCCTGTTGTGAGCAGCCCAGTCATTGTGGCAGAGGAGAGGCCTGTTGTGAGCAGCCCAGTCATTGTGGCAGAGGAGAGCCCTGTTGTGAGCAGCCCAGTGATTAAGGCAAGGGAGGGTAGTGTTGTGTCCAGGCCAGTGACTCAGGAAAAGGAGGGCAGTGTTGTGAGCAGCCCTGGCAAGAAGGGACAGGAGGGCACTGTAAACACCACCCCTGGGGGAAGTGGGAAGGTGGTCACTGTAGGGGGTACACCTTCCAGAGAGGGTAAGGTGGTCCGGAGGCGTAGCCAGCCCAAGCGTTCAGCAGGATCAAGCACTTCTCCAGAGGGAGTACCAGTGTCTGCCCCTGATGTGGGACAGTTGGGGTGTGTGCCGGTGGTGTCAACGCCACTTCCCATCGGCCCCATGACAGGGAAGCAATTTCATATTCCCAAAAAGTGGAAGGGCACCCCTCCAACCTCTCCCACCCACACTGTGTCAAGGTTGAGCATGACTCCACCTCCACGTGCCACGGTGCCACCTGGTCCGCACAGCCCTCCACCTTGCAGGCCCTCTGTTATTAAATGTGGGATACTTGTAAAGCGCACTGTTACTCTACCCGAGTGTCCTGGCGCTGTAGACCGCTGGGGAACCCGTCCTGGTTTTCCCTGTGAGATGGTCCCTTTCTGGGTATCTCCAGGGTGAAACCAGGCATCCCCGGCGTCTGTGGGGGGCCGTTGTAGAGATGAGGCAAGCTTAATGCCCAGAGTTACCGAGTGTGTTCCCTGGTTAGAGTAGGCACTGAGGCGAGAATTATCGAGCCCGTTGACCCTGGTCCAAGACCATGCCGCGTCGGGAATTGAACCCTGGTCCCGGGCCGTTCTCTGCTTACAGGTCTGCCGCCTCTAACCAGTGAGCCACATCACATGGTCCTCTGTCACACCAGTCAAGTGGACCTGCTGTCCCTGACACACAGCCAGGTCCCACTCCACATGACAGCCAGGAGTGGGTTGTCATCACCCTCATATGCCTGTGCCACACAGAAGTGTGCTAGTCAAGACCATTGTTTGCGATCTGGGTGTGTTGCTGGCCCTGTTGCTCTGATGTGCTGTACTCACCCCTGCCCTGCCAAGGACTCTGGGCCTGTTGCTCTGATGTGCTGTACTCTCCCCTGCCCTGCCAAGGACTCTGGGCCTGTTGCTCTGATGTGCTGTGCTCACCCCTGCCCAGGACTCTGGGCCTGTTGCTCTGATGTGCTGTGCGCACCCCTGCCAAGGACTCTGGGCCTGTTGCTCTGATGTGCTGTACTCACCCCTGCCCTGCCAAGGACTCTGGGCCTGTTGCTCTGATGTGCTGTACTCTCCCCTGCCCTGCCAAGGACTCTGGGTCTGTTGCTCTGATGTGCTGTACTCACCCCTGCCCTGCCAAGGATTCCGGGCCTGTTGCTCTGATGTGCTGTACTCTCCCCTGTCCTGCCAAGGACTCTGGGCCTGTTGCTCTGATGTGCTGTGCTCACCCCTGCCAAGGACTCTGGGCCTGTTGCGCTGATGTGCTGTACTCACCCCTGCCCTGCCAAGGACTCTGGGCCTGTTGCTCTGATGTGCTGTACTCTCCCCTGCCCTGCCAAGGACTCTGGGCCTGTTGCTCTGATGTGCTGTACTCTCCCCTGCCCTGCCAAGGACTCTGGGCCTGTTGCTCTGATGTGCTGTGCTCACCCCTGCCAAGGTCTCTGGGCCTGTTGCGCTGATGTGCTGTACTCACCCCTGCCCTGCCAAGGACTCTGGGCCTGTTGCTCTGATGTGCTGTACTCTCCCCTGCCCTGCCAAGGACTCTGGGCCTGTTGCTCTGATGTGCTGTGCTCACCCCTGCCAAAGACTCTGGGCCTGTTGCTCTGATGTGCTGTACTCACCCCTGCCCTGCCAAGGACTCTGGGCCTGTTGCTCTGATGTGCTGTACTCTCCCCTGCCCTGCCAAGGACTCTGGGACTGTTGCTCTGATGTGCTGTGCTCACCCCTGCCAAGGACTCTGGGCCTGTTGCTCTGATGTGCTGTACTCACCCCTGCCCTGCCAAGGACCCTGGGCCTGTTGCTCTGATGTGCTGTAATCTCCCCTGCCATGGGCTCTGCACTTCCTGTTTGTGTTTGAGCTGTGCATAGTCTTGGCCATTTGTACGTGAATGTGTGGCTCGCTGTTGTCTACTAATGTTGTATTGCTACATCTGTGCAATATATGAATAAATACAGATACTTCTGATGTGTGTTTTATCAGTCTCCTTGCTGATTAAAGTCCTCTACTTGTTTGCATTTGCTTGATTGAGTACCATGCTCTATTTTTAAGTTCACCATTGCAAGGCTCTTTGTGGCCATCTGATTTTTAGACAGGGGTGACAGGGTCTTCAGTCCATTCTGGCTCTGCTGATGTTGTACTCTGTGATGGCTATTTTACAGGCCATGCAGTTTTCCTGTTGGTGATTTGCTAGTGCTGCATACACTGCTCACAGGTCACCTTGGGGGACACTGGCAGCACAGGGTGTGCAGCTGTTCAGTGGTTTTGTAGCTGTCTGTGATGTCATGAGGTATGTGTGTGTTTTCCTTTCTGTGTGCCCAGGCGTGTATGTGTATGGTCATCTTGTGTTGGCCCTTAGTCCTGGTGGCATGGCTTACATGGCATGTGTGGTGTTGGGTGTGGCAGAGGTGTGCAGTGTGAAGGGTGTTAGTTTGTAGTGTATGTATGTGTGCCCCTGTATGGTGTGAGACACACATGTGTCAGCCAGGAGTTGTATGCCTGTTGTTTGTTTTGGCTTGCCCTGTGTGGATGATTGTATGCAATTGTGTGGGCTGTGGGGAGTGCACTGGTGTTGTGTGTTTCTTGTCAGCCAATCCTGCAGTGCCTGTGTCCCTGGTTGTGTGTTGTGTGTTGCAGTGTGTGTGTAGTGTGCTTGTTGTTACAGTGCTTGTTGGTGTGCATGGGGGTGCGCGGGATAGGCACCTGGCCTGTGACTAGCTCGGGTGGGGTGAAGTGTTGTTTGGAGTGGTGTGTCCCTGTGATGTTTGTGCCCTGCCCATGCCTTGGTGTGGCCCTGCCTTCCGCATAGTGCGCATGTGTTGACCGCGGCGGTGACGTGTCCGTGACCGTGACGTTGCTGCAGGTTGGCAGACGTTGTGTGTTCTGGATGCCTTGTTGTGAGGTGGGTGAGGTGTGGGTGCCCATGTGGATGTGTTGTGCCCCCCAGCAGGATGCCAGTGTTGTGCTTGGGCCCTGTGTCGGCATGTGTGTTGTGTGGTGCATATGTGTAGTGGCGTACCTGCGGCGGCGTCCGCGGCGGCCCATCTGGCGATAGTGTTGCAGCAGGTACATGACCGGATGCATGTGGAGGGCTGGGTCCATGGGGTTCATGTCGGGTTTCGGCGTTCGTGCTCCGCTGTCGACTTTCCGCCTGCTTCAGCTGTGCGGTGTCTCCGCTGCTGTGCGTCTGCTTGTTTGGGCCATCCTAATTTGTCGAGCGGGGCGGACGTCATCGGGCGCGGCGGAGGGTCTCGATTGGCTCCCGCCGCCGCGGTGGCGGGTGCACCTTGATGGCGGGGCACGGCGCTCCGCGGCGGTCGGGAAATGACCTGTGTTTACCTATCCTAATGTGGCGGACGTGAGTTCCGCTGCTCGCGGGCGGAAAAAGCTGTTTTACCGCCCCGCCACCACCGCGGTGGTGCCACCGCCCGACATCCTAATGGACCCCAAAGACTTTTCAAGTTTGGTGTCACTGAACTAACAATTTAAAATCCAACTTATGGTGAAGTTGGATTTTAAGTCACAGTTTATCAAATACCACTTTAGACAGTAGACATTTAGTTACATTAGCCATTCCTGTGTCTGCTGTCTGTATCTGAATACAAGTCTGGGGTGCATAATAGCTGGGCTTTGTGCATTTGCTCTAGACAGTCACACACAAAGGAAATGTAGGTGTGTCTGATGGGCTGTCTACATCTTGATGGGCCATCCTGAGCAGGATGGGAGGGAGGGACCGACACACCTGAATAGGCCTAGTTCTGTCCCCACACAAAGGGATGCATACCCCCCTGTAGTGAATCTGGAGCCAGGACAGGAAGAAAGACTCTCTGTGCACTTCCAAGCTTTTTTTGAAGTCTCCCCCACTTCAAAGGCACAACTGGGTGTAAGTACTGGGCCCCTGATACCATGACTTTAGTACACTTCTGGAACTGTGAAGTCTCTGCTTGGATGAACTGCTGTGCTACCATTCTGTTGGACTGCTGCTTTGCTGGACTCTTGCCTCGCTGAGATGCCCTGCTGCCTGCTGTTCTCCTGCTTGGGGAGAAGGACTGGCCCTGCATCACTTGAACCCAGAGTGACTCCAAGGGCTTGCTGGTTTGACTCCTGTTCTAAGTCACAGGCGCATCAAAGACTTCAACTCATCCTGCTACAGAACAAACTCATCTTGCTGCAGCACCTCTGATATCAATGCATCACCTACTGCTGACCCTATGCTGTGCTTTTTAGAAAGGTGAGAGAAAGATGGAGATAATATCAGTATGGGATAAAATCTTACCGGAAAGTTTTTTCTCTACGGATTTCAAAGTTGTCACACAAGTCTTTTTATGAGGCAATTGCCATCCCGGTTTTAAGTTTATCAATACAGATCTATTATCAAAGGAAATACAGAGATTTGTAATGGTACACATTTAATCGTGTCCTAGTTGTTTAAACGCTAATAGTATCAATGACACAAACCTTTTCATATGTGGCTGTTTTTTGAAAAAGAATGTTTTTCTTTTCTTATAGTTTTCTAGTATGTTGAGCGTCAAAAAGTATACAAGGCATGAGTAGCCTGATGGAAAAGGAAAAGAAAAGGATGCAATCATGTATTGTTAGAGATCACGCGGTGGCCGAAAGTTGATTGTAATAGTGGGTTTATTTAGTTGTTACACATACCTCGCAAAAAAGGATGACAGTCAGATCCTTCCGTGTATACTGAGCTCTGGCCATGTGGAACGTATCTATTCACTGTCCACACCCCATCATTTCTGAAGTAAAGATATTTATAGCGTCAGAGTCACGTATATCTTATCGAAATTGTTATGCATTTTAGAAAAGACATCTCGCCTTTATTCTGAAGCATTTAGATAATGTGATTGGACAGGCCTCAATAGTTGTTTTCAAGGGTACTGTTTAGGTGCTAGGGCAGTGCATAGTAGAAACGCAGTAGCATTCTAAAAGATGCAAAATTGCCAAAGTTCCAATTGCTACACAATATCAGAGCCCATGGAGATTTACACCATGCTCCCCCATGTAATTTACCGTGATCAGCATTGTGGCACCAACTGGTATCCTACAGAAATGCAATTCATATTTGCCTTTTCCGTTTTAATTACAATTGGCACATATTACAAGTACATTTGCTTTAATTTTAAGTTTGCTCGATGTCAAAAGTGATATGTGTTCCAGCATATTTAAATGCCGTGGCGGTTAGGGGCAAAAGACCGAAGCCTCCAAGCTATGTAGCTGAATAATAGTCAGATTTATTGGGAGAGGCATGGCCACGAAACGGCATGCCTGAGCTGAGCAGAACCTCCCTAGCGGGAAGCGTCTCGTCAGTATTACGAGCAAAGGCTTCCCAAAATAAAAAAAAAATAAAAAAATAAAAAAAGTATCTAAGAGCCCCTAGTGCTACTTACTTCAGTTGCGCTGTATCCGCCGTCACTCGATACCAGGATTCAGAATTGTGAGTAAAACTCACGGGTTTAAATAGCCCGCAAACCTGCATCAGCTGTGTCAAATAAGCGTAGGTCTATGCTCTGAACAGCCACGACTATGACCGCCATCTTGTAGTGGATAAACTAACGTGAAAAGTTAATGTTGCACATAGTCTAAACTGGCGGACGAATTGCATATAGCATATATGCATGGCTGATAAAGAATATAAATGACATGCATTCGTGTGTTATGATTTAAAAAAAAGGGAAGAATATTTGGTGAAGAAGACTACCGTTTCAATTCATGCACAACATTAATCAAAGCTTGCCAACATATGTAAGCTGATATAAGCGAATTTCTGTTTTCCAGCAATGCTTTCGTATTAATTCCCGAATCGCGCTATCTACAAATGACTGGGACAAGTACGAGAGAATTTTTTTCCTCGGAAATGCCGGTGATCAACATGATGTTGCCAAGCAATATCTGATCGACCCTTGAGCTGTAAACATGACTTTAGTAACAAGCGTGATTTTTCAGAAATGCAAACAACTTGAGGAATTAACACTGTAGAGGATAACATATACCGCTTTTTGATGTAAAACAAACAGTTTGTACTTTATAAATATTTTAAATATTTTTGTTTGACCTCGTCCCCCTTGTGGTGCAAATGTCATAACACCACCATACAAGTCAATTTATTCTACTATCACATGGATTTTAGTAGTAATCATGGGGATATATCGTTGCTTACGAAGGTTACATGTATCTTATAAGGTGGTCCGCTTTGGTTTAAAAGACATTTTATCATTAGATAGGGATGAGACTTATTTGCCTCATCTAGTACTGCTGATTTAATGAGAGCATAATGGTATCTTTTTTGATGGTATGGTCATGAAGCACCCCATGGGGGGCAATTTAGCTAATGTTAATGGATGTGACATTGTCCACCGCATTCTTTAAAAGATGCAGTGCTGTGAGCAACAATAACATACCAATCTTTGACAAAAGCAACAGTAAATAAGAAGTAGAAAGAACAAAAAACACATAACAACAGGAAGGGAAAACAGAAGCAAATTCTTGTTTGCCAGCATATTCACATCTTAGCCTGTCATATTTCATATATGAAGTCAGTCATGAAAATTAAGATTGATATTGCCTATACCAACATGCTTGGATATATTCACGCCCTCCATTCTTGTAGACAGAGAGAATCCCAGTTTTATTTCAGTTTAATCTATTGCGAGTTGATACAGCATATATCAGGCTATACATTTGTTTGAGGGTAAATGACATCTAAAGGTAATGGTACATTTCATTATTAACATTGAGCCCCTTGGAGGTGCTGCGAAGGCGACATATCCATGCAGCCTCTCTTTTTCTGAGTTCTTTCATTCTATCACCACCTCTTTTCAATGTTTGTACATGATCTATGCCATAGAATGTTATTTTTTTCTCATCTGGGTGATTTTCATGAATGTGTATTGAGACAGGGTACCTTGCGTCCTTGTTATTTATGGCCCTTACGTGTTCCTGAATACGAATTTTTAAGCATCTAATGGTGCTGCCTACATAAATTTTATTACAGGCACAAATGATTATATACACTGAAAATTGAGTGTTACAATTTATGAACGAGTTTATGGAAAACTCCTTCTCAGTGTTGTGTCTGAATTTGGATTTTCTATGTAACCCAAATTGGCACATATTGCAGCCTCCACATGTGAAAAAACCGTTAGGTTTTTCAGGGAACCATGCTGTTGAACTTTTCCTGTTCTTTGGGTCTTGAATATAACTAGGGCAAAGCATGTTTTTGATTGTTTTGCCTTTACGGTATATAACCTTGGGTTTTGTGCTGATAGTACCAGTTGGTAAATTGGCTGTTTGCAAAAGATGCCAATTACGTCTTAGGACATTATATATGTGATTGCTCTGTACGTTGTATTGTGTTATGAATGACACATTTTCTGAGATTTTCAGGTCCCTGGGCTTAGGAATTAAAGTACTTTGTCTGTCAACCTTTTGTATTTTCTGTTCAGCTCTTTTAATGTTGGCCACGGAATATCCTCGTTTCCTGAAATTGTTTTTAATCTGGCCAATATTTTCTTTGAATGAGACGTCAAGGCTGTAATTGCGCCTTGCACGGATCATTTCCCCAAAGGGGATGGCATTGATAGTACTAGCTGGATGCGCACTTTCCGCATGTAATATACTATTACATGAGGTGGGCTTCTTAAACATAGTACTGTGTATTCTGTTGTCTTTATGGTATAGTTTTAAGTCCAAAAATTCAATACTCTCCCTTGAATGTGTCATTGTTAGCTTTACATTGAATCGATTATTGTTCAAATGGCATTGGAAGGCAATAAGTTCTTCCACGCCTCCATTCCATATTATCAAGACATCATCTATGTATCTTGCATAGAAAATGATGTTGTCCATCCACTGTCTGGTCCCAGGTCCCCAGGCATGCTCCGTCTCATACAGTCCCATGAAAAGGTTTGCATAGGACGGAGCAAACCTGGATCCCATGGCCGTACCACGCTTTTGCAAATACCAGGAACCGTTATGTAAAAAAACATTCATGGTTAGTACTATGTGGGCCATATCAAGCAACATGATCGAATGATCCAAATGGGATGCACTTCGTTTGTATAGGAAATGTTTTAAGGCCCCCAGACCGCATTCTGTGTGAATGCAGGTGTACAAACTTTCCACGTCCATTGTGACAAACATTAGGTCATCACTGGCCCATTCAAAATCCTCAAGTTTGTTAAGAACGTCTCTGCTGTCTTTTAAGTATGATGGTAAGTTTTTTACAATTGGTTGAAGGAAATTATCTATGTACTCAGATAGGTGCTCAGTGGGGCAGCCATTCCCTGAAATTATCGGTCTACCCGGTGGAAATACACCACCCTTATGTAGCTTGGGAAGTATGTAAATACAGGGATGTCTGCTATCTTTGGCCTGTAGATATTTGTACTCTTTGTCAGATATTAATCCTATTTCGTGCCATTCTCTTAGTTTGATGTTTATAGTTTTCTCAATGTTGGGGATTGGACATTCTTTAAGGAGTTCATAACAGGTAGAGTCACTAAGTTGTCTATCAATTTCATTTAAGTAGTCCTTGCGGTCCATAAGGACAATGTTTCCTCCCTTGTCGGCTTCCCGCACGACTAGATCAACATTCCCCTGTAAGTCTCTTAGAATGGTCATCTCCTGTTTAGATAAATTGTAGTGGTGTTTGCAGTAGGACTGAGCACCATGAGTGTCCTCTAATTGGTGTAGTTGTGCTGTCACTTTTTCAAAAAATTCATCTAGATATCTATCTTGTACACCTGATGGAATAAACGTGGATCTAGGTTTTAAACCACTATCTAGTGTGGTGTCCTCATGAATATCTAACAATTCAGCCATTTCTCTGATGTCTATGTCCAGATCATCTTCATCTAAGGTAGCCAACAGATGTATGCCATCTAGATCATTAATCGTTAAGCCATGAGCATCATTCATATTATTAGACACATTGATTGTGGAAGACTGATGTTCTGCAAAGTATTTTTTTAATTTAAGTTTTCTCATGAACTTGTATAAATCAGCATGTAACTCAACAAAATTACAGTTTTTACTCATACAAAAACTTAGGCCTTTCTGCAAAACAGATGTTTCTTTTTCAGTCAACAAAACTGAGGATACATTTACAATATTCAAATCATTAGCAATACAACTGTCATTTTCAATTAAGCTAGCATTTTCATCAACAATAATCATTTCTTTGTTAGATTTTGCTTGCTTTGAAGTCGAGTTTGAACTCCTACATTTCCTTTTTTGCCCACCCCGTCGGGTTCTGCGCTTTGGTTTTTCCGTTGATTCCCTAGCCTGTAACGTTGAACCTCTCTTAAAAAATGTGATGTTTGAGGAGTGGCATTAGGATTACTGGTGCCTTCTCCTGGATCGCTATCTATAGAGGAGAGGGAACTATTGCTAGTCGAGATGTTTATTGGAGTTGGTGTAGTTTTATCCAAAGGTGTCAGTTTTGGGACCACATCATCATATTTACGAGCAAAAGTAAAAACTCTACCCCTTTCATAATCCTGCTCATCTCTCAAGATTTTTTTCTGTTTTTTCCCTTTCAAGTAAATCTGATAGTTCATTAATTCCTTTTTCAGGATTTCATAATTTTTTTGAGTATTTTCTGGTAAATTCATTTCTAGAATTTCCTTTTCCAATTTTGCTATTTCCTCTCGGATTTTCAGTCCCTTTCTTTCAGCATTTGTTATTAAGATACGCATCATGCGAAATGAGGATTCATACAGTCCTTCCTCCCAATCTTCTAATAGGTCACTATCCAGGTCCTCATAATTTGGAAAGATTAGAATTCTAAGGCCGCGGGGTATTTTTTTATTCTCCACATATTTCTTTAAAGTGGCCCCGTCCCACCATTTTCCCAATTCTTGTTTTTTTAACCTCTCTAGACGAATAAATTTTTCTTTCAAGCCCTCACTCTTTTGGGATTTATTTTGCATTTCTTTTGTTGGAGAGCTCTTATTCTTTTTAAATAGCTCACCCAACATTTCCTCACGGTTATCTTCAAAGTTCATTGTATTAGAGATTTTTTACCAGGATAGTGCAAGTCTGCCCAACTCTACAATACAAAACACCAAAACAGGGGTATAAGGCCAAACGATCTGCACATTTATCCTATATAGTATGGTTATGTGAGTTTGTTGTGGGTGCTATTAACCTGAAGTCATATACCCCTAGACTCCCAATGATTCAAAGCAGCACAATGGTACAGCACCCCACACAGTATATCTTTTACAATAACAGTAAATACATTCTTCGAAGAAATATTTCAGTAGGACTGGAGGTTCTTATTTTTCTTTGCTTTTATTAACAATTTTCCAATCTAAAAAGAAGAAACGTAGCCAACGCGTTTCGTCCGTAGGACTTCTTCAGGGCTACAATAAACAAACATACAAATACATATATTATACAAAAAGCTATTTACACTTTAAAACATCAATTCATAACACATTTTCTGATTGTGAGAAACAATTAGATCACATCACATATTGTTTCATAAGTGTCCTACTGAGCTGACTGATTTAGTGACATTTTGGGTTTCTTAGAGAGTGAAGGACAACAGATTTAAATCAACTCATTCACTATTTTATTTTGACTATCTTTTTTGACATGTATTTTTCTATATCAGAAACACTCATTGTAATTACATAAGCAAAATTTCCCACATTTTAGTAATGAAACTGGTCATGCTCTGCATTTGACTATAGAAAGAGAGGAGTTGCTTTGCATGGGGACCCTATGCTGTGCTTTTTAGAAAGGTGAGAGAAAGATGGAGATAATATCAGTATGGGATAAAATCTTACCGGAAAGTTTTTTCTCTACGGATTTCAAAGTTGTCACACAAGTCTTTTTATGAGGCAATTGCCATCCCGGTTTTAAGTTTATCAATACAGATCTATTATCAAAGGAAATACAGAGATTTGTAATGGTACACATTTAATCGTGTCCTAGTTGTTTAAACGCTAATAGTATCAATGACACAAACCTTTTCATATGTGGCTGTTTTTTGAAAAAGAATGTTTTTCTTTTCTTATAGTTTTCTAGTATGTTGAGCGTCAAAAAGTATACAAGGCATGAGTAGCCTGATGGAAAAGGAAAAGAAAAGGATGCAATCATGTATTGTTAGAGATCACGCGGTGGCCGAAAGTTGATTGTAATAGTGGGTTTATTTAGTTGTTACACATACCTCGCAAAAAAGGATGACAGTCAGATCCTTCCGTGTATACTGAGCTCTG
This sequence comes from Lissotriton helveticus, assembly GCF_964261635.1. Lineage (NCBI taxonomy): Eukaryota > Metazoa > Chordata > Amphibia > Caudata > Salamandridae > Lissotriton > Lissotriton helveticus. Next base: position 1,956,908,053 of record NC_136059.1, on the reverse strand, counting down.
GCCATGTGGAACGTATCTATTCACTGTCCACACCCCATCATTTCTGAAGTAAAGATATTTATAGCGTCAGAGTCACGTATATCTTATCGAAATTGTTATGCATTTTAGAAAAGACATCTCGCCTTTATTCTGAAGCATTTAGATAATGTGATTGGACAGGCCTCAATAGTTGTTTTCAAGGGTACTGTTTAGGTGCTAGGGCAGTGCATAGTAGAAACGCAGTAGCATTCTAAAAGATGCAAAATTGCCAAAGTTCCAATTGCTACACAATATCAGAGCCCATGGAGATTTACACCATGCTCCCCCATGTAATTTACCGTGATCAGCATTGTGGCACCAACTGGTATCCTACAGAAATGCAATTCATATTTGCCTTTTCCGTTTTAATTACAATTGGCACATATTACAAGTACATTTGCTTTAATTTTAAGTTTGCTCGATGTCAAAAGTGATATGTGTTCCAGCATATTTAAATGCCGTGGCGGTTAGGGGCAAAAGACCGAAGCCTCCAAGCTATGTAGCTGAATAATAGTCAGATTTATTGGGAGAGGCATGGCCACGAAACGGCATGCCTGAGCTGAGCAGAACCTCCCTAGCGGGAAGCGTCTCGTCAGTATTACGAGCAAAGGCTTCCCAAAATAAAAAAAATAAAAAAAAAAAAAAAAGTATCTAAGAGCCCCTAGTGCTACTTACTTCAGTTGCGCTGTATCCGCCGTCACTCGATACCAGGATTCAGAATTGTGAGTAAAACTCACGGGTTTAAATAGCCCGCAAACCTGCATCAGCTGTGTCAAATAAGCGTAGGTCTATGCTCTGAACAGCCACGACTATGACCGCCATCTTGTAGTGGATAAACTAACGTGAAAAGTTAATGTTGCACATAGTCTAAACTGGCGGACGAATTGCATATAGCATATATGCATGGCTGATAAAGAATATAAATGACATGCATTCGTGTGTTATGATTTAAAAAAAAGGGAAGAATATTTGGTGAAGAAGACTACCGTTTCAATTCATGCACAACATTAATCAAAGCTTGCCAACATATGTAAGCTGATATAAGCGAATTTCTGTTTTCCAGCAATGCTTTCGTATTAATTCCCGAATCGCGCTATCTACAAATGACTGGGACAAGTACGAGAGAATTTTTTTCCTCGGAAATGCCGGTGATCAACATGATGTTGCCAAGCAATATCTGATCGACCCTTGAGCTGTAAACATGACTTTAGTAACAAGCGTGATTTTTCAGAAATGCAAACAACTTGAGGAATTAACACTGTAGAGGATAACATATACCGCTTTTTGATGTAAAACAAACAGTTTGTACTTTATAAATATTTTAAATATTTTTGTTTGACCTCGTCCCCCTTGTGGTGCAAATGTCATAACACCACCATACAAGTCAATTTATTCTACTATCACATGGATTTTAGTAGTAATCATGGGGATATATCGTTGCTTACGAAGGTTACATGTATCTTATAAGGTGGTCCGCTTTGGTTTAAAAGACATTTTATCATTAGATAGGGATGAGACTTATTTGCCTCATCTAGTACTGCTGATTTAATGAGAGCATAATGGTATCTTTTTTGATGGTATGGTCATGAAGCACCCCATGGGGGGCAATTTAGCTAATGTTAATGGATGTGACATTGTCCACCGCATTCTTTAAAAGATGCAGTGCTGTGAGCAACAATAACATACCAATCTTTGACAAAAGCAACAGTAAATAAGAAGTGGAAAGAACAAAAAACACATAACAACAGGAAGGGAAAACAGAAGCAAATTCTCGTTTGCCAGCATATTCACATCTTAGCCTGTCATATTTCATATATGAAGTCAGTCATGAAAATTAAGATTGATATTGCCTATACCAACATGCTTGGATATATTCACGCCCTCCATTCTTGTAGAGGGAGAGAATCCCAGTTTTATTTCAGTTTAATCTATTGCGAGTTGATACGGCATATATCAGGCTATACATTTGTTTGAGGGTAAATGACATCTAAAGGTAATGGTACATTTCATTATTAACATTGAGCCCCTTGGAGGTGCTGCGAAGGCGACATATCCATGCAGCCTCTCTTTTTCTGAGTTCTTTCATTCTATCACCACCTCTTTTCAATGTTTGTACATGATCTATGCCATAGAATGTTATTTTTTTCTCATCTGGGTGATTTTCATGAATGTGTATTGAGACAGGGTACCTTGCGTCCTTGTTATTTATGGCCCTTACGTGTTCCTGAATACGAATTTTTAAGCATCTAATGGTGCTGCCTACATAAATTTTATTACAGGCACAAATGATTATATACACTGAAAATTGAGTGTTACAATTTATGAACGAGTTTATGGAAAACTCCTTCTCAGTGTTGTGTCTGAATTTGGATTTTCTATGTAACCCAAATTGGCACATATTGCAGCCTCCACATGTGAAAAAACCGTTAGGTTTTTCAGGGAACCATGCTGTTGAACTTTTCCTGTTCTTTGGGTCTTGAATATAACTAGGGCAAAGCATGTTTTTGATTGTTTTGCCTTTACGGTATATAACCTTGGGTTTTGTGCTGATAGTACCAGTTGGTAAATTGGCTGTTTGCAAAAGATGCCAATTACGTCTTAGGACATTATATATGTGATTGCTCTGTACGTTGTATTGTGTTATGAATGACACATTTTCTGAGATTTTCAGGTCCCTGGGCTTAGGAATTAAAGTACTTTGTCTGTCAACCTTTTGTATTTTCTGTTCAGCTCTTTTAATGTTGGCCACGGAATATCCTCGTTTCCTGAAATTGTTTTTAATCTGGCCAATATTTTCTTTGAATGAGACGTCAAGGCTGCAATTGCGCCTTGCACGGATCATTTCCCCAAAGGGGATGGCATTGATAGTACTAGCTGGATGCGCACTTTCCGCATGTAATATACTATTACATGAGGTGGGCTTCTTAAACATAGTACTGTGTATTCTGTTGTCTTTATGGTATAGTTTTAAGTCCAAAAATTCAATACTCTCCCTTGAATGTGTCATTGTTAGCTTTACATTGAATCGATTATTGTTCAAATGGCATTGGAAGGCAATAAGTTCTTCCACGCCTCCATTCCATATTATCAAGACATCATCTATGTATCTTGCATAGAAAATGATGTTGTCCATCCACTGTCTGGTCCCAGGTCCCCAGGCATGCTCCGTCTCATACAGTCCCATGAAAAGGTTTGCATAGGACGGAGCAAACCTGGATCCCATGGCCGTACCACGCTTTTGCAAATACCAGGAACCGTTATGTAAAAAAACATTCATGGTTAGTACTATGTGGGCCATATCAAGCAACATGATCGAATGATCCAAATGGGATGCACTTCGTTTGTATAGGAAATGTTTTAAGGCCCCCAGACCGCATTCTGTGTGAATGCAGGTGTACAAACTTTCCACGTCCATTGTGACAAACATTAGGTCATCACTGGCCCATTCAAAATCCTCAAGTTTGTTAAGAACGTCTCTGCTTTCTTTTAAGTATGATGGTAAGTTTTTTACAATTGGTTGAAGGAAATTATCTATGTACTCAGATAGGTGCTCAGTGGGGCAGCCATTCCCTGAAATTATCGGTCTACCCGGTGGAAATACACCACCCTTATGTAGCTTGGGAAGTATGTAAATACAGGGATGTCTGCTATCTTTGGCCTGTAGATATTTGTACTCTTTGTCAGATATTAATCCTATTTCGTGCCATTCTCTTAGTTTGATGTTTATAGTTTTCTCAATGTTGGGGATTGGACATTCTTTAAGGAGTTCATAACAGGTAGAGTCACTAAGTTGTCTATCAATTTCATTTAAGTAGTCCTTGCGGTCCATAAGGACAATGTTTCCTCCCTTGTCGGCTTCCCGCACGACTAGATCAACATTCCCCTGTAAGTCTCTTAGAATGGTCATCTCCTGTTTAGATAAATTGTAGTGGTGTTTGCAGTAGGACTGAGCACCATGAGTGTCCTCTAATTGGTGTAGTTGTGCTGTCACTTTTTCAAAAAATTCATCTAGATATCTATCTTGTACACCTGATGGAATAAACGTGGATCTAGGTTTTAAACCACTATCTAGTGTGGTGTCCTCATGAATATCTAACAATTCAGCCATTTCTCTGATGTCTATGTCCAGATCATCTTCATCTAAGGTAGCCAACAGATGTATGCCATCTAGATCATTAATCGTTAAGCCATGAGCATCATTCATATTATTAGACACATTGATTGTGGAAGACTGATGTTCTGCAAAGTATTTTTTTAATTTAAGTTTTCTCATGAACTTGTATAAATCAGCATGTAACTCAACAAAATTACAGTTTTTACTCATACAAAAACTTAGGCCTTTCTGCAAAACAGATGTTTCTTTTTCAGTCAACAAAACTGAGGATAAATTTACAATATTCAAATCATTAGCAATACAACTGTCATTTTCAATTAAGCTAGCATTTTCATCAACAATAATCATTTCTTTGTTAGATTTTGCTTGCTTTGAAGTCGAGTTTGAACTCCTACATTTCCTTTTTTGCCCACCCCGTCGGGTTCTGCGCTTTGGTTTTTCCGTTGATTCCCTAGCCTGTAACGTTGAACCTCTCTTAAAAAATGTGATGTTTGAGGAGTGGCATTAGGATTACTGGTGCCTTCTCCTGGATCGCTATCTATAGAGGAGAGGGAACTATTGCTAGTCGAGATGTTTATTGGAGTTGGTGTAGTTTTATCCAAAGGTGTCAGTTTTGGGACCACATCATCATATTTACGAGCAAAAGTAAAAACTCTACCCCTTTCATAATCCTGCTCATCTCTCAAGATTTTTTTCTGTTTTTTCCCTTTCAAGTAAATCTGATAGTTCATTAATTCCTTTTTCAGGATTTCATAATTTTTTTGAGTATTTTCTGGTAAATTCATTTCTAGAATTTCCTTTTCCAATTTTGCTATTTCCTCTCGGATTTTCAGTCCCTTTCTTTCAGCATTTGTTATTAAGATACGCATCATGCGAAATGAGGATTCATACAGTCCTTCCTCCCAATCTTCTAATAGGTCACTATCCAGGTCCTCATAATTTGGAAAGATTAGAATTCTAAGGCCGCGGGGTATTTTTTTATTCTCCACATATTTCTTTAAAGTGGCCCCGTCCCACCATTTTCCCAATTCTTGTTTTTTTAACCTCTCTAGACGAATAAATTTTTTTTTTTTTTTTTTTTCAAGCCCTCACTCTTTTGGGATTTATTTTGCATTTCTTTTGTTGGAGAGCTCTTATTCTTTTTAAATAGCTCACCCAACATTTCCTCACGGTTATCTTCAAAGTTCATTGTATTAGAGATTTTTTACCAGGATAGTGCAAGTCTGCCCAACTCTACAATACAAAACACCAAAACAGGGGTATAAGGCCAAACGATCTGCACATTTATCCTATATAGTATGGTTATGTGAGTTTGTTGTGGGTGCTATTAACCTGAAGTCATATACCCCTAGACTCCCAATGAACTCCTTAAAGAATGTCCAATCCCCAACATTGAGAAAACTATAAACATCAAACTAAGAGAATGGCACGAAATAGGATTAATATCTGACAAAGAGTACAAATATCTACAGGCCAAAGATAGCAGACATCCCTGTATTTACATACTTCCCAAGCTACATAAGGGTGGTGTATTTCCACCGGGTAGACCGATAATTTCAGGGAATGGCTGCCCCACTGAGCACCTATCTGAGTACATAGATAATTTCCTTCAACCAATTGTAAAAAACTTACCATCATACTTAAAAGACAGCAGAGACGTTCTTAACAAACTTGAGGATTTTGAATGGGCCAGTGATGACCTAATGTTTGTCACAATGGACGTGGAAAGTTTGTACACCTGCATTCACACAGAATGCGGTCTGGGGGCCTTAAAACATTTCCTATACAAACGAAGTGCATCCCATTTGGATCATTCGATCATGTTGCTTGATATGGCCCACATAGTACTAACCATGAATGTTTTTTTACATAACGGTTCCTGGTATTTGCAAAAGCGTGGTACGGCCATGGGATCCAGGTTTGCTCCGTCCTATGCAAACCTTTTCATGGGACTGTATGAGACGGAGCATGCCTGGGGACCTGGGACCAGACAGTGGATGGACAACATCATTTTCTATGCAAGATACATAGATGATGTCTTGATAATATGGAATGGAGGCGTGGAAGAACTTATTGCCTTCCAATGCCATTTGAACAATAATCGATTCAATGTAAAGCTAACAATGACACATTCAAGGGAGAGTATTGAATTTTTGGACTTAAAACTATACCATAAAGACAACAGAATACACAGTACTATGTTTAAGAAGCCCACCTCATGTAATAGTATATTACATGCGGAAAGTGCGCATCCAGCTAGTACTATCAATGCCATCCCCTTTGGGGAAATGATCCGTGCAAGGCGCAATTGCAGCCTTGACGTCTCATTCAAAGAAAATATTGGCCAGATTAAAAACAATTTCAGGAAACGAGGATATTCCGTGGCCAACATTAAAAGAGCTGAACAGAAAATACAAAAGGTTGACAGACAAAGTACTTTAATTCCTAAGCCCAGGGACCTGAAAATCTCAGAAAATGTGTCATTCATAACACAATACAACTTACAGAGCAATCACATATATAATGTCCTAAGACGTAATTGGCATCTTTTGCAAACAGCCAATTTACCAACTGGTACTATCAGCACAAAACCCAAGGTTATATACCGTAAAGGCAAAACAATCAAAAACATGCTTTGCCCTAGTTATATTCAAGACCCAAAGAACAGGAAAAGTTCAACAGCATGGTTCCCTGAAAAACCTAACGGTTTTTTCACATGTGGAGGCAGCAATATGTGCCAATTTGGGTTACATAGAAAATCCAAATTCAGACACAACACTGAGAAGGAGTTTTCCATAAACTCGTTCATAAATTGTAACACTCAATTTTCAGTGTATATAATCATTTGTGCCTGTAATAAAATTTATGTAGGCAGCACCATTAGATGCTTAAAAATTTGTATTCAGGAACACGTAAGGGCCATAAATAACAAGGACGCAAGGTACCCTGTCTCAATACACATTCATGAAAATCACCCAGATGAGAAAAAAATAACATTCTATGGCATAGATCATGTACAAACATTGAAAAGAGGTGGTGATAGAATGAAAGAACTCAGAAAAAGAGAGGCTGCATGGATATGTCGCCTTCGCAGCACCTCCAAGGGGCTCAATGTTAATAATGAAATGTACCATTACCTTTAGATGTCATTTACCCTCAAACAAATGTATAGCCTGATATATGCCGTATCAACTCGCAATAGATTAAACTGAAATAAAACTGGGATTCTCTCCCTCTACAAGAATGGAGGGCGTGAATATATCCAAGCATGTTGGTATAGGCAATATCAATCTTAATTTTCATGACTGACTTCATATATGAAATATGACAGGCTAAGATGTGAATATGCTGGCAAACGAGAATTTGCTTCTGTTTTCCCTTCCTGTTGTTATGTGTTTTTTGTTCTTTCCACTTCTTATTTACTGTTGCTTTTGTCAAAGATTGGTATGTTATTGTTGCTCACAGCACTGCATCTTTTAAAGAATGCGGTGGACAATGTCACATCCATTAACATTAGCTAAATTGCCCCCCATGGGGTGCTTCATGACCATACCATCAAAAAAGATACCATTATGCTCTCATTAAATCAGCAGTACTAGATGAGGCAAATAAGTCTCATCCCTATCTAATGATAAAATGTCTTTTAAACCAAAGCGGACCACCTTATAAGATACATGTAACCTTCGTAAGCAACGATATATCCCCATGATTACTACTAAAATCCATGTGATAGTAGAATAAATTGACTTGTATGGTGGTGTTATGACATTTGCACCACAAGGGGGACGAGGTCAAACAAAAATATTTAAAATATTTATAAAGTACAAACTGTTTGTTTTACATCAAAAAGCGGTATATGTTATCCTCTACAGTGTTAATTCCTCAAGTTGTTTGCATTTCTGAAAAATCACGCTTGTTACTAAAGTCATGTTTACAGCTCAAGGGTCGATCAGATATTGCTTGGCAACATCATGTTGATCACCGGCATTTCCGAGGAAAAAAATTCTCTCGTACTTGTCCCAGTCATTTGTAGATAGCGCGATTCGGGAATTAATACGAAAGCATTGCTGGAAAACAGAAATTCGCTTATATCAGCTTACATATGTTGGCAAGCTTTGATTAATGTTGTGCATGAATTGAAACGGTAGTCTTCTTCACCAAATATTCTTCCCTTTTTTTTAAATCATAACACACGAATGCATGTCATTTATATTCTTTATCAGCCATGCATATATGCTATATGCAATTCGTCCGCCAGTTTAGACTATGTGCAACATTAACTTTTCACGTTAGTTTATCCACTACAAGATGGCGGTCATAGTCGTGGCTGTTCAGAGCATAGACCTACGCTTATTTGACACAGCTGATGCAGGTTTGCGGGCTATTTAAACCCGTGAGTTTTACTCACAATTCTGAATCCTGGTATCGAGTGACGGCGGATACAGCGCAACTGAAGTAAGTAGCACTAGGGGCTCTTAGATACTTTTTTAAATTTTTGTTATTTTTTTTATTTTGGGAAGCCTTTGCTCGTAATACTGACGAGACGCTTCCCGCTAGGGAGGTTCTGCTCAGCTCAGGCATGCCGTTTCGTGGCCATGCCTCTCCCAATAAATCTGACTATTATTCAGCTACATAGCTTGGAGGCTTCGGTCTTTTGCCCCTAACCGCCACGGCATTTAAATATGCTGGAACACATATCAGAACCTAGGGAGGTTCTGCTCAGCTCAGGCATGCCGTTTCGTGGCCATGCCTCTCCCAATAAATCTGACTATTATTCAGCTACATAGCTTGGAGGCTTCGGTCTTTTGCCCCTAACCGCCACGGCATTTAAATATGCTGGAACACATATCACTTTTGACATCGAGCAAACTTAAAATTAAAGCAAATGTACTTGTAATATGTGCCAATTGTAATTAAAACGGAAAAGGCAAATATGAATTGCATTTCTGTAGGATACCAGTTGGTGCCACAATGCTGATCACGGTAAATTACATGGGGGAGCATGGTGTAAATCTCCATGGGCTCTGATATTGTGTAGCAATTGGAACTTTGGCAATTTTGCATCTTTTAGAATGCTACTGCGTTTCTACTATGCACTGCCCTAGCACCTAAACAGTACCCTTGAAAACAACTATTGAGGCCTGTCCAATCACATTATCTAAATGCTTCAGAATAAAGGCGAGATGTCTTTTCTAAAATGCATAACAATTTCGATAAGATATACGTGACTCTGACGCTATAAATATCTTTACTTCAGAAATGATGGGGTGTGGACAGTGAATAGATACGTTCCACATGGCCAGAGCTCAGTATACACGGAAGGATCTGACTGTCATCCTTTTTTGCGAGGTATGTGTAACAACTAAATAAACCCACTATTACAATCAACTTTCGGCCACCGCGTGATCTCTAACAATACATGATTGCATCCTTTTCTTTTCCTTTTCCATCAGGCTACTCATGCCTTGTATACTTTTTGACGCTCAACATACTAGAAAACTATAAGAAAAGAAAAACATTCTTTTTCAAAAAACAGCCACATATGAAAAGGTTTGTGTCATTGATACTATTAGCGTTTAAACAACTAGGACACGATTAAATGTGTACCATTACAAATCTCTGTATTTCCTTTGATAATAGATCTGTATTGATAAACTTAAAACCGGGATGGCAATTGCCTCATAAAAAGACTTGTGTGACAACTTTGAAATCCGTAGAGAAAAAACTTTCCGGTAAGATTTTATCCCATACTGATATTATCTCCATCTTTCTCTCACCTTTCTAAAAAGCACAGCATAGGGTCCCCATGCAAAGCAACTCCTCTCTTTCTATAGTCAAATGCAGAGCATGACCAGTTTCATTACTAAAATGTGGGAAATTTTGCTTATGTAATTACAATGAGTGTTTCTGATATAGAAAAATACATGTCAAAAAAGATAGTCAAAATAAAATAGTGAATGAGTTGATTTAAATCTGTTGTCCTTCACTCTCTAAGAAACCCAAAATGTCACTAAATCAGTCAGCTCAGTAGGACACTTATGAAACAATATGTGATGTGATCTAATTGTTTCTCACAATCAGAAAATGTGTTATGAATTGATGTTTTAAAGTGTAAATAGCTTTTTGTATAATATATGTATTTGTATGTTTGTTTATTGTAGCCCTGAAGAAGTCCTACGGACGAAACGCGTTGGCTACGTTTCTTCTTTTTAGATTGGAAAATTGTTAATAAAAGCAAAGAAAAATAAGAACCTCCAGTCCTACTGAAATATTTCTTCGAAGAATGTATTTACTGTTATTGTAAAAGATATACTGTGTGGGGTGCTGTACCATTGTGCTGCTTTGAATCATTGGGAGTCTAGGGGTATATGACTTCAGGTTAATAGCACCCACAACAAACTCACATAACCATACTATATAGGATAAATGTGCAGATCGTTTGGCCTTATACCCCTGTTTTGGTGTTTTGTATTGTAGAGTTGGGCAGACTTGCACTATCCTGGTAAAAAATCTCTAATACAATGAACTTTGAAGATAACCGTGAGGAAATGTTGGGTGAGCTATTTAAAAAGAATAAGAGCTCTCCAACAAAAGAAATGCAAAATAAATCCCAAAAGAGTGAGGGCTTGAAAGAAAAATTTATTCGTCTAGAGAGGTTAAAAAAACAAGAATTGGGAAAATGGTGGGACGGGGCCACTTTAAAGAAATATGTGGAGAATAAAAAAATACCCCGCGGCCTTAGAATTCTAATCTTTCCAAATTATGAGGACCTGGATAGTGACCTATTAGAAGATTGGGAGGAAGGACTGTATGAATCCTCATTTCGCATGATGCGTATCTTAATAACAAATGCTGAAAGAAAGGGACTGAAAATCCGAGAGGAAATAGCAAAATTGGAAAAGGAAATTCTAGAAATGAATTTACCAGAAAATACTCAAAAAAATTATGAAATCCTGAAAAAGGAATTAATGAACTATCAGATTTACTTGAAAGGGAAAAAACAGAAAAAAATCTTGAGAGATGAGCAGGATTATGAAAGGGGTAGAGTTTTTACTTTTGCTCGTAAATATGATGATGTGGTCCCAAAACTGACACCTTTGGATAAAACTACACCAACTCCAATAAACATCTCGACTAGCAATAGTTCCCTCTCCTCTATAGATAGCGATCCAGGAGAAGGCACCAGTAATCCTAATGCCACTCCTCAAACATCACATTTTTTAAGAGAGGTTCAACGTTACAGGCTAGGGAATCAACGGAAAAACCAAAGCGCAGAACCCGACGGGGTGGGCAAAAAAGGAAATGTAGGAGTTCAAACTCGACTTCAAAGCAAGCAAAATCTAACAAAGAAATGATTATTGTTGATGAAAATGCTAGCTTAATTGAAAATGACAGTTGTATTGCTAATGATTTGAATATTGTAAATTTATCCTCAGTTTTGTTGACTGAAAAAGAAACATCTGTTTTGCAGAAAGGCCTAAGTTTTTGTATGAGTAAAAACTGTAATTTTGTTGAGTTACATGCTGATTTATACAAGTTCATGAGAAAACTTAAATTAAAAAAATACTTTGCAGAACATCAGTCTTCCACAATCAATGTGTCTAATAATATGAATGATGCTCATGGCTTAACGATTAATGATCTAGATGGCATACATCTGTTGGCTACCTTAGATGAAGATGATCTGGACATAGACATCAGAGAAATGGCTGAATTGTTAGATATTCATGAGGACACCACACTAGATAGTGGTTTAAAACCTAGATCCACGTTTATTCCATCAGGTGTACAAGATAGATATCTAGATGAATTTTTTGAAAAAGTGACAGCACAACTACACCAATTAGAGGACACTCATGGTGCTCAGTCCTACTGCAAACACCACTACAATTTATCTAAACAGGAGATGACCATTCTAAGAGACTTACAGGGGAATGTTGATCTAGTCGTGCGGGAAGCCGACAAGGGAGGAAACATTGTCCTTATGGACCGCAAGGACTACTTAAATGAAATTGATAGACAACTTAGTGACTCTACCTGTTATGAACTCCTTAAAGAATGTCCAATCCCCAACATTGAGAAAACTATAAACATCAAACTAAGAGAATGGCACGAAATAGGATTAATATCTGACAAAGAGTACAAATATCTACAGGCCAAAGATAGCAGACATCCCTGTATTTACATACTTCCCAAGCTACATAAGGGTGGTGTATTTCCACCGGGTAGACCGATAATTTCAGGGAATGGCTGCCCCACTGAGCACCTATCTGAGTACATAGATAATTTCCTTCAACCAATTGTAAAAAACTTACCATCATACTTAAAAGACAGCAGAGACGTTCTTAACAAACTTGAGGATTTTGAATGGGCCAGTGATGACCTAATGTTTGTCACAATGGACGTGGAAAGTTTGTACACCTGCATTCACACAGAATGCGGTCTGGGGGCCTTAAAACATTTCCTATACAAACGAAGTGCATCCCATTTGGATCATTCGATCATGTTGCTTGATATGGCCCACATAGTACTAACCATGAATGTTTTTTTACATAACGGTTCCTGGTATTTGCAAAAGCGTGGTACGGCCATGGGATCCAGGTTTGCTCCGTCCTATGCAAACCTTTTCATGGGACTGTATGAGACGGAGCATGCCTGGGGACCTGGGACCAGACAGTGGATGGACAACATCATTTTCTATGCAAGATACATAGATGATGTCTTGATAATATGGAATGGAGGCGTGGAAGAACTTATTGCCTTCCAATGCCATTTGAACAATAATCGATTCAATGTAAAGCTAACAATGACACATTCAAGGGAGAGTATTGAATTTTTGGACTTAAAACTATACCATAAAGACAACAGAATACACAGTACTATGTTTAAGAAGCCCACCTCATGTAATAGTATATTACATGCGGAAAGTGCGCATCCAGCTAGTACTATCAATGCCATCCCCTTTGGGGAAATGATCCGTGCAAGGCGCAATTGCAGCCTTGACGTCTCATTCAAAGAAAATATTGGCCAGATTAAAAACAATTTCAGGAAACGAGGATATTCCGTGGCCAACATTAAAAGAGCTGAACAGAAAATACAAAAGGTTGACAGACAAAGTACTTTAATTCCTAAGCCCAGGGACCTGAAAATCTCAGAAAATGTGTCATTCATAACACAATACAACGTACAGAGCAATCACATATATAATGTCCTAAGACGTAATTGGCATCTTTTGCAAACAGCCAATTTACCAACTGGTACTATCAGCACAAAACCCAAGGTTATATACCGTAAAGGCAAAACAATCAAAAACATGCTTTGCCCTAGTTATATTCAAGACCCAAAGAACAGGAAAAGTTCAACAGCATGGTTCCCTGAAAAACCTAACGGTTTTTTCACATGTGGAGGCTGCAATATGTGCCAATTTGGGTTACATAGAAAATCCAAATTCAGACACAACACTGAGAAGGAGTTTTCCATAAACTCGTTCATAAATTGTAACACTCAATTTTCAGTGTATATAATCATTTGTGCCTGTAATAAAATTTATGTAGGCAGCACCATTAGATGCTTAAAAATTCGTATTCAGGAACACGTAAGGGCCATAAATAACAAGGACGCAAGGTACCCTGTCTCAATACACATTCATGAAAATCACCCAGATGAGAAAAAAATAACATTCTATGGCATAGATCATGTACAAACATTGAAAAGAGGTGGTGATAGAATGAAAGAACTCAGAAAAAGAGAGGCTGCATGGATATGTCGCCTTCGCAGCACCTCCAAGGGGCTCAATGTTAATAATGAAATGTACCATTACCTTTAGATGTCATTTACCCTCAAACAAATGTATAGCCTGATATATGCCGTATCAACTCGCAATAGATTAAACTGAAATAAAACTGGGATTCTCTCCCTCTACAAGAATGGAGGGCGTGAATATATCCAAGCATGTTGGTATAGGCAATATCAATCTTAATTTTCATGACTGACTTCATATATGAAATATGACAGGCTAAGATGTGAATATGCTGGCAAACGAGAATTTGCTTCTGTTTTCCCTTCCTGTTGTTATGTGTTTTTTGTTCTTTCCACTTCTTATTTACTGTTGCTTTTGTCAAAGATTGGTATGTTATTGTTGCTCACAGCACTGCATCTTTTAAAGAATGCGGTGGACAATGTCACATCCATTAACATTAGCTAAATTGCCCCCCATGGGGTGCTTCATGACCATACCATCAAAAAAGATACCATTATGCTCTCATTAAATCAGCAGTACTAGATGAGGCAAATAAGTCTCATCCCTATCTAATGATAAAATGTCTTTTAAACCAAAGCGGACCACCTTATAAGATACATGTAACCTTCGTAAGCAACGATATATCCCCATGATTACTACTAAAATCCATGTGATAGTAGAATAAATTGACTTGTATGGTGGTGTTATGACATTTGCACCACAAGGGGGACGAGGTCAAACAAAAATATTTAAAATATTTATAAAGTACAAACTGTTTGTTTTACATCAAAAAGCGGTATATGTTATCCTCTACAGTGTTAATTCCTCAAGTTGTTTGCATTTCTGAAAAATCACGCTTGTTACTAAAGTCATGTTTACAGCTCAAGGGTCGATCAGATATTGCTTGGCAACATCATGTTGATCACCGGCATTTCCGAGGAAAAAAATTCTCTCGTACTTGTCCCAGTCATTTGTAGATAGCGCGATTCGGGAATTAATACGAAAGCATTGCTGGAAAACAGAAATTCGCTTATATCAGCTTACATATGTTGGCAAGCTTTGATTAATGTTGTGCATGAATTGAAACGGTAGTCTTCTTCACCAAATATTCTTCCCTTTTTTTTAAATCATAACACACGAATGCATGTCATTTATATTCTTTATCAGCCATGCATATATGCTATATGCAATTCGTCCGCCAGTTTAGACTATGTGCAACATTAACTTTTCACGTTAGTTTATCCACTACAAGATGGCGGTCATAGTCGTGGCTGTTCAGAGCATAGACCTACGCTTATTTGACACAGCTGATGCAGGTTTGCGGGCTATTTAAACCCGTGAGTTTTACTCACAATTCTGAATCCTGGTATCGAGTGACGGCGGATACAGCGCAACTGAAGTAAGTAGCACTAGGGGCTCTTAGATACTTTTTTTTTTTTTTTTTTTTTTTGGGAAGCCTTTGCTCGTAATACTGACGAGACGCTTCCCGCTAGGGAGGTTCTGCTCAGCTCAGGCATGCCGTTTCGTGGCCATGCCTCTCCCAATAAATCTGACTATTATTCAGCTACATAGCTTGGAGGCTTCGGTCTTTTGCCCCTAACCGCCACGGCATTTAAATATGCTGGAACACATATCAGAACCTAGGGAGGTTCTGCTCAGCTCAGGCATGCCGTTTCGTGGCCATGCCTCTCCCAATAAATCTGACTATTATTCAGCTACATAGCTTGGAGGCTTCGGTCTTTTGCCCCTAACCGCCACGGCATTTAAATATGCTGGAACACATATCACTTTTGACATCGAGCAAACTTAAAATTAAAGCAAATGTACTTGTAATATGTGCCAATTGTAATTAAAACGGAAAAGGCAAATATGAATTGCATTTCTGTAGGATACCAGTTGGTGCCACAATGCTGATCACGGTAAATTACATGGGGGAGCATGGTGTAAATCTCCATGGGCTCTGATATTGTGTAGCAATTGGAACTTTGGCAATTTTGCATCTTTTAGAATGCTACTGCGTTTCTACTATGCACTGCCCTAGCACCTAAACAGTACCCTTGAAAACAACTATTGAGGCCTGTCCAATCACATTATCTAAATGCTTCAGAATAAAGGCGAGATGTCTTTTCTAAAATGCATAACAATTTTGATAAGATATACGTGACTCTGACGCTATAAATATCTTTACTTCAGAAATGATGGGGTGTGGACAGTGAATAGATACGTTCCACATGGCCAGAGCTCAGTATACACGGAAGGATCTGACTGTCATCCTTTTTTGCGAGGTATGTGTAACAACTAAATAAACCCACTATTACAATCAACTTTCGGCCACCGCGTGATCTCTAACAATACATGATTGCATCCTTTTCTTTTCCTTTTCCATCAGGCTACTCATGCCTTGTATACTTTTTGACGCTCAACATACTAGAAAACTATAAGAAAAGAAAAACATTCTTTTTCAAAAAACAGCCACATATGAAAAGGTTTGTGTCATTGATACTATTAGCGTTTAAACAACTAGGACACGATTAAATGTGTACCATTACAAATCTCTGTATTTCCTTTGATAATAGATCTGTATTGATAAACTTAAAACCGGGATGGCAATTGCCTCATAAAAAGACTTGTGTGACAACTTTGAAATCCGTAGAGAAAAAACTTTCCGGTAAGATTTTATCCCATACTGATATTATCTCCATCTTTCTCTCACCTTTCTAAAAAGCACAGCATAGGGTCCCCATGCAAAGCAACTCCTCTCTTTCTATAGTCAAATGCAGAGCATGACCAGTTTCATTACTAAAATGTGGGAAATTTTGCTTATGTAATTACAATGAGTGTTTCTGATATAGAAAAATACATGTCAAAAAAGATAGTCAAAATAAAATAGTGAATGAGTTGATTTAAATCTGTTGTCCTTCACTCTCTAAGAAACCCAAAATGTCACTAAATCAGTCAGCTCAGTAGGACACTTATGAAACAATATGTGATGTGATCTAATTGTTTCTCACAATCAGAAAATGTGTTATGAATTGATGTTTTAAAGTGTAAATAGCTTTTTGTATAATATATGTATTTGTATGTTTGTTTATTGTAGCCCTGAAGAAGTCCTACGGACGAAACGCGTTGGCTACGTTTCTTCTTTTTAGATTGGAAAATTGTTAATAAAAGCAAAGAAAAATAAGAACCTCCAGTCCTACTGAAATATTTCTTCGAAGAATGTATTTACTGTTATTGTAAAAGATATACTGTGTGGGGTGCTGTACCATTGTGCTGCTTTGAATCATTGGGAGTCTAGGGGTATATGACTTCAGGTTAATAGCACCCACAACAAACTCACATAACCATACTATATAGGATAAATGTGCAGATCGTTTGGCCTTATACCCCTGTTTTGGTGTTTTGTATCACCTACTGCTGATCCTGCAGTAGGTGATGCGTTGATTCCAAAGGCGATGCGCTGGTCCCGAATGCGATTCGCTGGGTTCGCTCCATGCAGTGTCAAGGATGCACTGGTACTGACTAAAGCAAAGGGAAGATGCCCTGGATCCAATGAGGATGAGTGGGTTCTGGTTGAAGCAGCACTTTAAACCCACTTCCAAAGGCCGAGGACTGGGTTGGCACCACTTGGCAGGGTAAGGCTTTATTCTTTAAAAAGTCATATCTCGACTTCTACTTGTTGGATGTTTGTCATTTTGCTCTTGTTTTATTTATAAAATGATTCTCTATGTTTCTAACCTAGTGTGGAGACGTTTTGAGGAGTTTTCACTGAGTTACTGTATAAAGTGATATACTGACTGCTCTGTGCCAGGACACCAGAGGGTGAGCACATGATAATTCAGGGTGTGTTGTGACTTGCCCAGACTTGGATTGTGTTTCCTGCTTGGACAGGGTGCATACCTCTGCCAACCAGAAACCCAATTTCTAACAATAGTCATTGCGTTGTAAACACTTTCCTAGAGGTATGACGACAGCGCAACTGAGTCTGCATTTCTGCAGTTATGAAAATACAGGAAGCAGACCGTGTGCACTATTTTTTGCCCCCTCTCCGATGATCAGGTTACCCTAGGACTGATATAGAAAAATTGGATTTCTTTCTAATAGATTTGTGACAGCTGTCTTTCTAAACAAATCTAAAATGTTATCTAATGTGTATGTATAGTCTCCAAATTCAGCTGTGTAGAGACATTACCACCCGAGCCGTCTGCTTTGATGTTTACTTCTTGATTAGGTTTTCAGACCAAGGCCTTGTCCATGTTACTGTTCTTGACTCATGATTCAGATACTTATCTATGAGATGAAGTGTCTTATATACCAAGGAGTGACCAAACACCCAGCAGCAAACGAGACACTGTCAATAGTATTACCTGCTAGTTTATAAACATTCTCAATTCTGGCTGTTCTGTTGAATGGACATGCATTTGTTGAAAATGTAAATTTACCCTGTCTGGGTAGGAAATCATGATTTTACTAACACTAATGAGACTATAATTGTGCTTAACTTGAATGATACCAAGCCAGAAAATAGAACAAGGTAACATGACATCATAACAGCGTTTGATGTTACAAATGTAGTGCTGTAACAAAGGCTATTGTACCCGTGGAGACAGCCTTATTTCTTGTTCCTAAACTATCCGTTAAGTACTAGTGCTTCCTCTCCCTTGCTTTGCTCTAAACCCCCTAGTTTACTGATTTCATAGTTTTGTGATTTGCGTTCTTGGTCTTTATTTTTTTTCTTCCTCCTGAGTTGTTTCTCATCCCTAATTAGACATGCGTTCCGTTTTTTTCTCTTACGCCTGTTGGAACGCCATTATCTGAGCCTACTTCACTGTTTTTTTCGTTTATTTCCCAGGTGCCCTGATCCCTCATTCTTCTGCTTGTAGACCCTCCTTTACTTTTTAACCCTTCCACTTTGAGGAATGAGATGCTAGGGATATTGGGGGAAGGGAGGGTACCCGGTGGGAGTGTGCTGTGTACAATTATCCACAAAGCTTAAGTTGGATCAGAAAGGTTTATTTAATTTCATAGAAGGAGCAGACAAGTAAATGTCCACAGAAGTTAAACAATCCACCACTCTAACCCAAGATTCCATATTTAATACCTCAGAATCTAAATGGCATTAGCATGAGGGGCGTGGCTTAGTGCCCAAAGAGGACGGCGGCTCCGATGTGAGCGCTCCGGGTCGACCGGGGGATTCGCTCTCTTCTGCCTACTGCCATCACCTGCCAGAAGCAGTTTCTTCCATCGGAGCATCAGGAGAATGACGTGCTCCTAGTTCGAGGCAGCTTTTGGGCATTTTTCAGCTTTTTCTGGCAAGTTTTTGAGCGGCCGCGGCTCTCTGACGGCCGTGACTGCCATTTTGTTTTTTCGCATCGCGCGTTCAGCGCGCACCTTGCTAGGGACAATGCTTGTCCCCTACAGCGCTCCAGACCTCGGAAATCGCTCATGGTGAGCTAAATTTCACATTTTCAAGCTGCTATCGCCCTTAACCTGCCTGTGCTGATTTGTGCGAGTCTCACTCGCGATCTTTGCGACTTTGGCGGCCATTTTGTCCCTTTGGAACTCTTCTCTCACACAGCTTACCTGTGCTCACTATATGCGTTTGCTCTCTACCAGGCGCAATACAATTTCCTTGCACTCTCCCACATTTGGAATTTCTTAATTATGGCAGCTTTTCACGCCACCCACGCATTCTCTTGTTTGCGTATTCGTCTCAGGCTGCCCTTCTCCACTACGACGCTGTGCTTTTCTTGAGGGACTTTTCCTTCTCTACAATACACCATCCTGTTGATTCTCATTGTCATGGACATTCTCCGCTTCTTTCTTCAGTGTGAGGACTTCCTGGCATGAGTATATGGATACTGTTTCGCGCCTCTAGGTGATCCTCTAGCGTTCCTAAGTGGCTGAGAGGGAACCCTCTTTGGACCTTTTTGGCTCTTGTGTGCTTCTGCTGATTGAGGCGTTCCTCCAGACATGTACTAATTCTCGCAGGCACGCACAGAATACTCCTGGTGCCAGTTTTTCCCTCGTTTTCTATTTGGAGGCGACTCTCATTTTATGGAGAGAAGTGCAAACACTCGTATTTCCAAAACTCCACGACGTGTTTTCTTCAAAAACTCAAGAGTCTTTTCTGCATTGGCACATCTGGAAGCTTCTCGGGCACTTGCTGTCCAAATGTCGCAGCCCAACGCGGAACGTCCAGTTCAACCTCCAGGGAAAGCCACGTCGAATCGTCTCAAAGGAGATCCTCCATCACCGACAGGTTCTACCTCAGTTGTATCTATGGAGTTGCTGTTGGAGGAAATACGTGCTCTCCGACCTTTCATGGAGGAAACTAATTCCAAGCTGCAAGTTCTGACTGACAACTGGTCACAGATGGATGCAAGAGTAACTACAGTGGAACGCTCTATATCCTCTCTTCAAGAGTCTTCTTCCAAGGTGACACACATGCAGTCGCAGATTTCCTTTCTACAGAAGCAGGTTGAGGAGCTTGAGAACCGCAATAGACGCAACAACCTTCGTCTCTACGGCCTGGCGGAGAACTGTGAAGGAAATGACCCCATTGCTTTCTTCAAATCCTTCCTACCTAAGCTCCTTCACTTGCCCGAAGGTACCACGCTTAACATCCAGCGAGCACATAGGCTGGGTCGCATTTCCTCCACTTCCTCTGCTTCTTGAAGACCAGGAGGTGTCATCATGTATTTCTTAGAATATACTGATCTTCTCAAAGTCCTTTCAGCGGCCCGTGCCTCCCCTCGCCTCACATGGTCTGGATCCACTCTCTTCTTTGCGCAGGATTATGCCAGAGCTACAGCTACCCGCCGTAAAGCCTTCTTGGATATGCGACCAGAGCTCCGTTCCATTGGCGCTAGATATGGCCTTTTCCATCCTTGCATGTTCAGAGTTACTCACAACAACAAAACGACGACCTATGAGGATCCTGTTCGCCTCCGGAGCTTCCTGAACTCTGCTCAAGCGTCTGATATGGATCTATCTAGTTCCTCATCAGCCTTCCCTCCATGACTTTCATGAGTTGCTGTTTTGTTTTCTTAATTAGTCTGCTCAATTAATGTTGACTGTTTCCATGTTCGCATATCTCACATTGTTCCGCCCTTTTCTTCTATATGATTCTTTTTGCTTCTTGTTTGTTCCCTTATGTCTCTACAACGTAGTCATATGTTGTCTACCATTGTCTGCCATTTCGTTTTTATTACTTAATTCCTTGATGTTTCCTTCTTCTCAGGTTTTTGTTCTTTCTTCTCTTCCACAGGTATTACAACTTACAGTGTGTTTCCCCCTCGGTCTGATGGTTCGCTTATATTGGATGTTTTGCCTCCTCCAGTTGGTGCTCCCCCCTCAGTTTTTTTTCGTCTCGTCTCCTCTCCCTAGTGATCGTCCTTCCCCAGTTCCTCCCTCCGTAAGTATGTTCTCCTCCCCTCCCTTGTTGTTTGTTGCCTCCTTTTTATCCTTCATCCTCTTCTTTTCCCTAGTTCTCCTTTGTTCACAGGTGTCTTCCTCTTCTTGTTTTCGACAACTGTTATGTTTCAACTTTTTTCATACCTTTTTCTCTCTCACTTACATTCCTCTACTTTGTTTCCTCATTCCACTGGTTTTTATCGCCACTTTTTTACTCCATATTCCTCTTCTTCGCTTACTTTTTCGATCTCACATTGTCTTACTTCTTCTTGACTCTTTTGTCCTTTTTGCTCACTTTTTCCTTCTGGGTACTTATTATATTCCTTTTTTTCTCATTCACATTTTCTTTCTCCCTTCCATGCTATGTCGTGGAAAATAGTTACATGGAATGTTAAGGGCGTTAATTCTCCCATCAAACGACAGAGAATTTTGTCGCACCTCGCACGTTTAAATGTTGATATTGCTTTTTTGCAAGAAACTCATTTGTCTGCTGAAGAATCTGTTAAACTGAAGAGAGATTGGGTGGGTGATGTTTACTATTCTCCAGGGGATGGCAAGCGTAATGGAGTAGCCATTTTATGTCACAAAAATCTTTCTCACTCTCTGCTCGCTCAAGAATCAGATGATGGTGGTCGCTGGACATATGCTAAGCTCTCTATTAAGAATGTTCCAATTTCCCTTTTAAATGTATATGCCCCCACTGCAGGCAATCCTACTTTCTGGCATACTTTTTCTCGTCATATTACCAGATTTATTGATGACAACTTTATTTTAGTGGGAGATTGCAATCAGCCCCTTGACCCCTTTTTGGACAGAAATTCCAAGGCTCACTTTATTCCCAATAAGTCACATAAATCCTTCTCTCAAGCTATCTCTCAGCATAAGCTCACTGATGCTTGGCTCTTATGTAACCCAGAGCTGCAGGAATTCACTTTTTACTCTCCCTGTCATCACTCCCAATCCCGGATTGATTACATTTCTGTTACTCACAACATTGTCCAAACCCTTACCCATGCAGAGATTGGTCCGATTTTACTTTCAGACCATGCCCTCACTTTGGTTCAACTTGACATCCTACCTAAATCAGTTGGGCCCAAGCGATGGCGCTTTAATAATTCCCTTCTCTTAGACCCCCAATTCACTGCATCCTTCACTAAATTTTCAGATGAATTCTTTTTACTTAATGATACTCCCTCTATTCCCAAGCACACCATTTGGGATGCCTTCAAGGCCGCAGCAAGGGACTTTATAATTGGCTTTGTGGAAAAAAAACGGAGAGCTGCTCGTAGCTTTACAGCTGCCATCCTTCTTGATATTAAGAAATTGGAGCATTCTTATTTTACTTCCCGATCGCAGGAAAGTTTAACAGCCCTGATCAATGCTAAAATGAAATTTAACAAAAAGTCCACAGACGATGCGTCCTTATATTTATTGAAATAGAGTGCCAAGTTTTATGGGGGCAAAAATAAGGCTGGAAAGGTTTTAGCTAATTATCTATAGGTAAAGCACGACAAGTTAAATATTGAATCAATCTATGACACACACTCTGTTCTTAAACATACGGATACAGACATTCTTGCTGAATTTTCTGCCTTTTACAAAACTTTATACTCTTCTGAAACCCAACCCTGCCCTCACTCCTTAGACCACTTTTTCTCCAACATCCAAAAGCCAGCTCACTTCCCGCTTGACCTTTCTCATTTAGAGCTTAGCATTTCCCAAAAAGAGTTACTCACAGCACTTCAGAATCTTCAAAAAGATAAAGCTCCTGGGCCGGATGGCTTCACTGTTGAATTTTTCCCTCACTTTTCAAAACTTCTCATCCCAAAACTACACTCCCTTATTGATGCTTTCCTCACCTTGGGATCTTCCTCAGGTTCTTTCTCTGATGCACACATTTGTCTCATACCCAAGGAAGGGAAAGATCCTCAACATTGTAAAAATTACAGGCCAATCTCCTTGGTTAACATTGATTATAAAATATTTGCGAAGTCTCTTGCAGCACGTCTCGATCTTCTTCTCCCGGATCTTCTGGGTGAGGAACAGTCGGGCTTTGTCAAGGGCCGTTTCATAACTGACAACACTAGACTGCTATTTAATGTCTTATCTAAGTCCCGTCATTAGCCCCATTCCCTTGCGGCCATTGCCCTTGATGCTGAAAAGGCGTTTGATAGAGTTGAATGGACCTATCTTTTTCATACCCTTCATTGGTTTAGTTTTGGTCCTAATTTTATTTCTCTGATATCCTTACTTTAATCCAATCCACGTGCAGCTGTTTGTGCTAATGGTCAAATATCCTCCTTTTTTTATTTGAAAAGAGGCGTCCGTCAAGGGTGCCCCCTATCTCCTTTTCTCTTTAATTTGGCCTTAGAACCCTTTCTGTCTAAACTCCGTCAGAACCCTACCATTCAGGGCTTTCAGATATCAGATTCCCAAATTAAGCTAGCCGCATACGCGGACGACATCCTTCTTTTTATCTCTAACCCCACTGATTCGATTCCCGCCTTCCTTTCTGAAGTAAATGATTATTCCCAAATATCCGGTTATAAACTTAACAATGATAAATGCGAGATCCTACCCTTGACGAAATTCACATTTAAGCCTGATTTCGCTGCATCTAACTTTACATGGAAATCTTCCCATATTAAATACCTTGGATTGCATGTTACTCCTACCATCCCAGATACTGTTTCCCTCTGTCTGTCCAAATGCACCCAAAAATTAGTGGATTTAACGTCCAAGTGGCATCCTCTTTACCTGTCCTGGTGGGGCCGCCTTGATACTATTAAAATGATGTTGTCTCCCATAGTCCTTTATACTATTTCTAACATTCCAGTCTCCATTCCTTCCAATTTTTTTAAAAAAATTAACTCCATTCTAATGTCCTTTCTTTGGAATAAGAGGCCTCGAATGTCTCTAGCTCGACTGATCCGTCCTAAGATGGAGGGTGGAGTCAATTTCCCAGACTTCCCTGCTTACCATAAAGCGTTTCAATTACGACAAGCCTCATTCTGGTTGCAGGATCCCAGCACTCTCTCTCCTTTATGGACTAAATTTGAGCGCCTTCTTCTCTCTCCCTTTTCCTTTGCTGAATATCTTTCCTTCTCCCGTAAACCCTCATCCATTTCCATTCCCATTCACAAATTTACTACCAAACTGCTCCTCTCTTCTTCTCATTCCCCTCCCACGACCATTGCTGATTTCCTTTCCTCTACCATTTGGCATAACACCGCCCTACTTATCCGTAACAAACCCTTCTTTTGGAAAGCATGGCACCACAAGGGGCTGATATGGGTCTCTCAACTCTTTTCTCAATCCTCTTTCTTAACTTTCACCACCCTACGTTCCCTGTATGACTTACCTACCTCTTTTGCTCGTCACTATCACTTATTTAGAGAGGCTGCACTGACAACTTACAATCGGCTCTCTCAGTTATGTCCCTCTCCTGCTTCTCCCGCTCCCATCTCTTTGCTTCACTCCTTTTTGCGCAACACCCCAAAGGCTTCCGCCATTTACAAATACCTTCACACTACTGACTTTCTTAGACCTAAATCCAAAGTGGAGGAATGTTGGGAACATGACCTTTCCACGTCCTGGCCAATTTCACTATGGGACAAAGTTTGGATCAAGATCCGTAAATCCTCGAGAGCGGCAACTTTGACACAGTCTTTGTTCTTCATTTATAATAGACTTCTTTATACACCCTTTGACCTCCATAAACGCTTTCCAAACACCTCTCATACCTGCTGGTCTTGCTCATCCCCACAGGCCACTTTGCTTCATATGTTATTCCTATGCACCTCTGTTCATGATTTTTGGTTACAGGTTTGGGCTCAAATTAATCTGATTTTTCACACATGTATCCCCTTTTCTCACATAAACATTTTCTTAGGCAGTCTTTCCCCTTGCTGGGATAATGTTGAACTAAAGCCTCAGATTATTGATTTGCTACTGGCTGCTGCATTCCAGCAGATAACGGTAAATTGGAAGGACTTCTCCAATATCTCCTTTAAGGCGTGGTGGTTTAATGTTTGCCATAACCATAGACTTGACACTGCTTTTGTCTTTCCGGCTCGCATTGGCTGAAAAGCGTATGGACTTATGGCTCCCTGTCACGCTTTATTTGGACACTTGTGCTAATCGTTTGTTTCGTCCACTACCTTCGCAACAAGAAGTCCCCAAACCTCCTTAAATGCTCACTGCATTCCATTTTTCTTCACTGTATCATCTTTATATTCCTTTCAGGTATTTTCATGCTTTTTATGATTAATGTTTAAAATGCTTTTTCCTTTTTTTATTCTATTGCCCAGATTTCCCTTTTGATACTATTTACAACTGTATGCTTGTTTTATTTATTATAATTTTCAATGTTTTATATTTCCAACGTACTTTGTTTTGACACCTTGCTTTTCTCTCGTCATTATCAAATAAAATTTTCTTGAACTTAAAATAAATGGCATTAGCATGATCTAAAGCATTCTTAATAATGCAAATCTATAACACATCTCCTATTCCTAACACAAACAAATATTAACACATAAAACAACTGTAATCTAAATCTTACCCAAAACACACTAATCATATAAAATCTTCGCAATACATTAACCATATATCACATCTCCTCATCCCTTAAAAGAAATGAATAATAAAGAAACAAGAATGCATTGAAACACAAACATAGGATTACTCAGACGTTTTTCAGAAATTTAATCTTTTAGCCACACAGGGGGTTCATTTTTCGTTTAGATTCCATTAAAAATATAGTATTGTCATGTCCAATACCCTACTCACATTCAAGCATAGCATTGCCAGGAATCCTAGCGGTCATCATAAGCAGTATTCATAGACATAGCATTACTGAGCCCGTTAGTGTTACTTACATTTAAACATCCAGGCAACTCATTCATCAATGTGTCGGACAGTCCTCCACTATTTTTAACATTATCATATAATCCATCATTGCAAAGACAATGGGCAGAATCAGACATAGACGTGCTTGGTGCAGAGCATTTTGCAATTCTTTTAAAGTTCAATACTTTTCCATCAGTCAGACGCCCCACATTAGTAAACACCTCAACATCTTCCATGAGTTCATAAAATGAACTCTCACCTTTTAGAACTTTACCTGTTTTTTTTACTCAAACCCACTGACTTACTGTAACATGGCAATCCTTTGTTCCATGTTTATTATCCTTTGTACTGTGTAGATTCAACTCTATCATGAACTTCCCTCTCCGACCAATGCACCACACTGGGTCCATATAACCACCCTAAGTTATATTTAGTCCTAGGTTTCCTACCACGCATCAAGACGGATGGAGAATACCCTGTAGCATCACAAATGGACACCTTATAAACCCACACAGTTTTTTCTATGTGAATCTCCCAGTCCTCACAACGTTAAACAGACATTTGAATGATGTTCTTGATCACTATATTGTAGCGCTCAACCATCCTGTTACTCTTGTTAGTGAATAAAAATGTGGTTCTGTGTTTTATATCTAATCCGTTAAAGTATTCCTTCGCTGTATTGGACATAAATTGCACCACATTATCACTTAACAAATTAGTAGAAACGCCGTCCACTGAAAAAAACCTGGTCCAGGAAAAACAAAAGAACTTCTTTATCCACTCTCTGCACTACTTTGGTAACATGCCACCTAGATAACATGTCTATTAATACAACAAACTTGTGTGTCTCTCTGATTGGACCCATTATATCAATGGCTACAGATTCCCAAGGCGATTTTGGTATGTGAAACACACCCATAGGAAGTTTCGACAAGATTAATAACTTGTTGTCAGGACTCCAGCCATTGCCACAGCGTGCCACTACAATGCACATCTTGTATGATAGTATTGGTGCTTACATGTGCCAAGAAAGGCCCCTTATGCCATGATACACCCTTTATTCTTAAAAAGGGTGGCCCACCTCCCCGGGGTCCAGGAAGTGCTCACTGAAGGGATTAATTGAGTGGGCATAACAATGCATATGGCATGTACACACATATATTGCATTGCTTGTATAAACATCCCTGATGGCAGTGGTAGGACTGCGATATAGAAATGATATGACACCCGAAAAGACAATGAGCCACCTTCCATGTGGCTCAACCTGCCACCTGCAAACGTGTTCCAACTACTGCACCCTGCTACCCATAAACGTGTTCCAATGGCACATGTCAATTAATTGCACTGTCGCCGAATTTTGACTTACATGTTGAATTGAATTGAATTTTAAACTGATTGACTAGGTCACTCCCCGTACCTGCCCTTTACCAATAGGAGGGCTTGATTTCAGTTGGGATGGGGGCGGAGGCCTTGACGCTGGCACAGGCTATAAATCTATGCTGGTGGCGCGAATGCGGGTCTGACTAGAGACATCTGCCTAGAATACCTATCACCTTGCTCAGAGCACTTTGTTTTTAAAATGAATTGCACTGTCGCCGAATTTTAACTTACATGTTGAATTGAGTTGAATTTGAAACTGATTGCTCACATCTCCCGGGCTGGTGACTAGGTCACTCCCTGTACATGCCCTTAACCAATAGGAGGGCTTGATTTCAGTTGGAAGGGGGGCGGAGCCCCTGACGCCGGCACAGGCTATAAATCTATGCCGGTGGCACAGAGGCGCAGCGGACGCACGCAGCGGGCGTGCCGCTGGCAAGCCAAATGCGTGCCTAAGGCAAGCCCGTCTGCGCCCGTCTGCGCCCGTCTGTGCCAGGGCATGGGGCATGTTACCCTGGTCAAAATTACTCGTACACAGCAGCTAGCCTCATAACATGGCACCAAACCATCTGCAACCGCTTGAAGCTCATATGAAGCAAATGCTGCAAAAGTTGGAGATCCTTAATACAAATCATCTTCCTTTCTCTGACTTCACAGAAGTGGGTGGGCAGTCTATGGGCTTGTCTACCTTATCTGGCACTGTTGTGCACAAATCGCAAGTCAAAAACCTCAACATCATGTATTTGAACACGCGTTCCTTGGTCAAGCACCAGTTAGAAATCTATAAAATACTGATCACCGAAGCGTCCGATTTGCTTCTTCTGGCTGAAACCTGGCTTACAGAGGAATCTTCTCCTGAGATACTAGCTGTGCTAATTATTCTTTCTCACAAGCAAATAGACCATCAGGGAAAAGAGGGGGGATTGGCTGCTGTTATCATAAAAGATCTCCCTTTCACCATCTTGCCCTTTTTAAAATCCCTGCAGTTGATAATTTAGTTGTCAAACTTGATCTGCACAACAGCACGCTCATATGTGTAGTATTGTATAGACCTTCCACAGCGATGCCTGACTTTTCGAATGTCTTAGCGAACAACATGACAACTTTGACCACGGATTTCAATAAAGTCTTGGTTGCTGGAGATTTAAAATATTGGGCTAATGAGACAGATGAGGGAATGCTTTCTAGGGAACTCACGGAGTCCCTTACCAGCCTTAACCTCACCCAACATATCCATTCTCCCACGCATTTAAAAGGCCATACCCATGATCAAGTATGGGCCATTAATAATATTTGGAATAATCTGGTTGTCTACCCTTGTGTATGGTCAGACCACTCTATTATCAGCTTTATGCTGATTAATTTGTCACCGCTGAAATACCCTTCCAGTCAAAAAAGCATCTTCAGAAACTGGATTCGTACCAACCTGAAGGTGCTCATAGACACATTATCCTGTGAGCTGCCGGTCTTAGAAGGCAAGTTAGATAGCTGTGAAAAAGAGATCAGTAATTGGCAAATGAAAGCCTTTAATATTCATGCTCCCCCACTCACCAAAACATCCCGCCTAAGGCAACATGAGGCATCTAAATGGTTCACAAAGGAACTGAAAATCCAAAAACTTCATGTGCGCCAAGCTGAACGAAAATGGCGTTAATCGTATCTAGTGGAGGATAAAATAACATATACCTCTAAATTACATTTGTATAAAAATGCCATTCTGGGGGCTAAGAGAACCTTTTTTTATGAATAAGGTGCTCTTCTCGGAGAACAGCTCCAAAGAAATCTTCAAGGTCGTAGAAGAGCTATCAAATCTTAGCCGTGTGATCTCTGCAATGATTTGAATTCTTTTTTCATTGAAAAATTCAACACTCCATTGTTTCCAATAACCCAAGCACAGAAGCTAGCTTTGCCTATTCTAATTCCTCCTCCCTTAATACTTTTCCTAAATTGGACAGAAACATTTTTTGGGATCTTGTTATGAAGATCAAATCAGGCTCCCCCAAGGAAGACTGCCCTATTAATATACTTAAGGCAATCTATCGGGCCTACCCTGATACTAGTATGGCACTGTACCGCTAGTCTTTAAGGAAGCAGTGGCCATACCGATACAAAAAAAGCAGGGTATGGATCAGAAAAAGTTGGAGAACTATAGGCCAATATCGCTACTCCCTTTTCCTGCTAAATTGCTGGAGGCTCATGTAGCTACTTGTCTCAGTGCTTTCTTAGAAGCTACTATGTTTTTGGATACCCACCAGGAGGGCTTTCGCCCCGGCCATTCCACTGAATCTGTGATTCTGTCCGTCATGGATGACCTCAAAAGCTATGCAGACATTGACTGCACTCAGGCTCTGGTTCTCCTCGACCTATCTGCGGCATTTGACACCGTGAACCACGAAATTCTGTTGAATCGTATAGCCGCAGCAGGTCTCAGGGGACCAGCTTTGGGTAGGATCAGATCCTTTTTAGAGGATCATAAACAGTCTGTGTGGCTTTCCTCTTTTAAATCCGATGCTGTAGAAATTAGCTGTGGTGTCCCTCAGGGCTCCTATCTTTCACCGATTCTTTTTAATATATACATACGGCCTTTGATCTCTGGCCTCCGGCAGATGGAGGTAAAGATTTTTAACTATGCTGATGACATGCAGCTAATTTTCTCCCTGGAGAATTCTGATGATCAAAAAGGTTTTGCTAAGAATTCCATGCTGTACATAAAAAACTGGATGGATAGTAATCAATTAAAACTAAACTCTGACAACACTGATATAATCAAATCCAGCAATAAATTCAGCTATTGGACACCCTCTCATTGGCCTCTGGAACTAGGGGCGATCCCACTCCCTAAACCAGTGATAAAGAGTCTGGGATTCCACATTGACTCAGATCTCTCCATGACTGCCCAGATTGGGTCAGTTACCTCCTCCTGCTTTGCCCAACTTAGCAAGCTGCACAAGATTAGACGTTTTTTCAGCAAAGAGGCCAGCACTAAAATAGTGATTGCGCTTATTCTATCTAAGACTGATTACTGTAATGCGCTTTATCATGACCTCCCACAAAAGCAGAAACATCGTCTTCAGATGATTCAAAATCAAGCAGCTAGAATCATCCATCTTCAGGATAGACGATGTCATATTAGCCCACTGTTAAAAGATCTCCTCTGGCTTCCAGTGGCACAGAGAGCTATGTTTAAAACTGGCTGCGTTCTCTTTAGAGCTATCCAGGGAACAGGGCCTAACTTTATCTCTTCACGAATCAGTAAGTACTCTCCCCTGCGTACCTTGAGATCAATGCACTCTAATCTGTTGGTGGTTCCCAAATTCAAAAGCAAACGCATTGGTGGGACTTGGTTCTCTTTTCTGGGTCCGAGGCTCTGGAACTCTTTACCCATCTCATTAAGGCTGGTGGTGGATTACATGCGGTTCAGAAAACAGCTCAAAACATGTGTTTACTTTGGCTTGTAAATAGTGGCCCCCTATTCTGGCTAGCCTCTGTTGTAACCTCAGCGCCAAGAAACCTGATCGTGTACGTGCGCTTAAACGAATACCCAAATAACATAACATAACGTGTGTTTCAGCAGCTATTTTGATAAGGTGTTTATTTAAACTGCTCCCACATGGGAGGTGGTGCTTGGCCTCATCCTTTCTGAAATTACCAGCTCTTGGCTTCTGCAGCGATCTGGCTCCTGCGAAGACTCTGCAGCAACTCCGCTCACTCAGCAATCTGTGTTCTTGGACTCCGGCCTGTCTTGGCATCTTGCTGGTGTCAAAAGAAAGAGCAAAAGAAAACAAGACATCTACTAAGGTTTGATACAAATGTGCAGCGCTGCACACCACACTGTAAACCACTAACACTACAGAGACTTGCACTCCCATTTTGAAAAAACAAAGGGGCAGATTTATGAAGGCCTTGCGCCGCCGGTGCGTCACTTTTTCCCATGTTCAAAAAGATGCACCGGCGGCGCAAGACGTTCATAAATCTGCCCCAAAGACTTTGGCATTTTAGAAAGGTCACAGCATCGAAGTACTATGGACATTTGGTTTAAGAATCTAATCCGTGAACTTTTGGCATGTGATTAATAACTATCATAAACTAATGATTATTAGACTAATGGTTATTGGACTAATACTTGTTTTATAAGAAGGTCAAGCCCATCATCTTTATAACAAGAGACTATAAGAGCTGATTGTGAATAACAGACAATTCAACTGCTTATGTTTATAGTTTATCACACTGCTCAAGCATGAACCCTTCAAGAATGTGAACATTTATGAACAGGGTGCCTTGTGCAATTACAGCTCCACAATAACAGTGCACAATTCCAACTCCTCGGCCACTGTCAATCTGGCTTCCAATCAGGTCACAGCACCAAAACTGCCATGGCCCACATTGTCGATGATGCCCTTCGTTCACTCGACCAGAATGAATCTTGCCTACTGATCCTACTGGATCTGTCAGTAGCCTTTGACACCATCAACAATGCTACCCTGCTTGACCTTCTAGAACATTGGATGGGCTTCTCCGACACCTTGCTAAAATGTTTCTTCTCCTTTCTACTCAAGAGGTTGAAGCGCTTCCTAATCAATCACACTCTTTCTGACCAGTCTCTACTATTGCTAGGAGTCCCCCAAGGTTCTATCATCTCCCTGACATTGTTCAACTTGTACATGGAGCCCCTTACTGAAATCCTCAAATTCTTTACCCTATGTATGCTAATGACACCCAACTCTACATGAGTACAACCTCCCTTGAGGACATCTACACCCTCAATAATGCCTTAACAATAACACAACAATGGCTGACTCGTAACCACCTCAAACTCAATGCATTAAAACAGAATTCTTACAGATCGCACCACCCTCCAACACCCCTAATATCAAACACTGGCTCCCTCTTCTCCCTGCCTTGAATTGCACCTCACACATCGTCGACCCTGCCAAATCCCTAGGCAAAAACACATCAGCGCCATCACCAGATGTGCTAACTATCAGTTATATTTCCTTTGGAAACTAAAACCTTTCTCTCCACAGCTGACCTCACATCTGCGACTCATGCACTTATGCTCTCAAAACTAGACTATGGTTGCACTACCCTTGTGGGCTGCCCAAACACTTCACTTGCACCTCTGAAGGCTACACTTAAAGCAACAGCTAGGCACATCCCAAAATAAAATAAAGTTATCACATCACACCTGATCTTCGAGCACTGAACTAGCTACCCTTCGAGGCCAGGATGCATTTCCAAATTGCTTGCTTGACCCACAAAGTGCTGCATCACAAAACATCATCCTACCTTTCCCAGAATCTGACACTATCGGGTGGAAACATATCCGCCAGATGCACAACCTCCTTACATCTTAAGCCACAAAAATTCAACAAAAAGAAAACCTCCAACCGATCCTTCTCCGGAATGAGCCCATATATTTGGAACTCTCTCCCTACTGAGAGTAGATGCAACCCATTCACATCTTTCTTCAAGATGGAAGTCAAAATCTTTCCATTAAACGAATTCCTCTCTCACGACTACTAGGCCTAGCCCTAGTCCCACTGATTAGAACTCACCCTTCATTTGACTGCTGTCTCTTCTCGCACCGAAACATGTCTTAGTCTGGGACCTATGCTACACCAGGGGCCTCTAACTCCACACTTACCACATTCAAATGTACTATGCCTGAATAACTTGTCTTATCTCCCTGCTTTCCTTCTCACACACACTATATTTTGTTCTTTTATCTACTGCTACCTTATTGCTTCATGTCGTCCCTCTTTTCTCCTTTTCTAAATTTCTGTGAATCGCACTGGCATCCATAAGTGTCTTATTCATGACATACCAAATTCTGAACAAATAAATAAATATCCACTCATTCCCCCTTTTCTGGATAAAACTTAAACTTCTGCCTCTCAATAAATACCTAACCCCCCACATTAAACCTTCTGTGTGGCCTGTTGCTCCTATCCCCCACACCCCCACTTAAATTTGAGCATCTCTACCTCTTGGAAAACTGTGCCTCTACTCTCCCCACCCTCGTAACTTTCTACCACAACTACCTCAGAACTTTAACGTTCACTTATCCCACTGTCTATCATATACCTATTTATATACAGTTACCATGTATTTTTACTTATGCTTATACAACTGTGGTAATTGCTGCTATTTTGTTTACATATTCTCTCTGCATATATTGTTAGAATGTCCCTTTGTATATAGTATATTATTTTTATACCATTACCATGGATTTTTATTTACTCCTTACTCTTTATGTACCTCATGTTATTGTGGTTGTGGTTACTCTATAAAGAGTTCTGATAACGTGTCAAGTTCTTGCTATAAAAAACTCATTAAATAAAAATAAACAAATAAAATCACCACATGATTCTGGGTGAGATTTCCTTGAAGGACCTGCAATAATCATTGTATTTATGCATACATAAACATAGAGAAAATTGTTCTTATTCTTTGGCAGATTTCCTGTGTTGTAACTCAACAACATTCAGGGTGCTGAAGTAGCAGAGCAGTGATCAGGTAAAAACATTCCAGCTGCAACATTTTTTCTCTTGTCAATCTCATTCCCCCCTTCCCTTCGAGTAACTATCATCAGTGCAGAGTTTCTCATCTGACACTGAGACTAGTGTTCGAGTGGAAAGGAGATGCAGGGTCACCCTAACGGAATGGCCTGGAGTTCAGATGAGTGGCACTGCCTTAAGCATTGACATTTCTACATATAACACTCACGTACATATGCTTCTATTTTAATATCCACCAAAACAATAACTCTTTCACCCACCAATTATTAACCTCTTGCACACCTAGTTCCAATCTTACTTCCTTGAAGGGTTTTATTATTGCCTCCAATGCAAAGGTGTTCACCCATCCTTTTTGAAGATATTCAACAACCTGTGATATCACAGCCTGTTTCATATTTGAGTTCCCACAACTCCTTCTTTAATACAAGAACTTCCAAAATTATTTATCTATGCAACTTGAAGATCATTATAAACCTCATCTTCACATACTTCCAACTGCTTAGACATACGTGAAAACGATCACATTCTATTTACCAGGAATGTATCCAATTTTATAATCATAATCTTGTAGTTTTACAGACAGCCTGGCTATTCTAGCTGAAGCATGAATAGCTCCTTCTGTAGTAAGAATTTTAACCAGGGGTTTATGATCTCACCTTATTGTAAAACATCTTCCCTATACAACTGCCCTAAAATAGTCAGTTGTCCAGGCACAAACAGGAGTTTATTTTTCTACCACTGAATATTTTTCCTCCATTGGAGACAAAGATCTTGACGCATGTACAATCACCCATTCCTTCCCATCCTCCTCACCTTTAGTTAGAACAGCACCCAGTCCTTCACAACTTGCATCAGTGATGGTTACACAAGATGCATTATGATTACAACCTTTAAGTGATAGCACATTTGCAATACATTCCTTCACACCACAAAAATCAATATCAGACTCTGCGTTCCATTCGAATGTACACATGTTCTTCAATTATTGTCTAATATTATAAGTTTTGGAAGCAACATTTGAAATCTATTCAGAACAAAATTCAGCTAGACCAATAAATGATCACAGTTCCTCTGTAGTGCTCGGAGTCGGTACATTCGGAAAGCATCCACCAAGGATGGTTTAGACTTAATTTCATCAAAATCGATCATATGTCCCTAATATGTAACACTAGTCTCAGCAAATTAACATTTTAAAAATTCATTTGTCAAATTATGTGACTCAAAAATGCCTTCCTCTAACAACAGTAGTTTAGAATCAATTAGCTTGCACCTTTTAGCATGGACAACATTCTGTGTATTCTATGTCATTGAAATTGATCCACTATAATATTTCTATTCAGATGTTGCAAATCAATACACAATCTTAATTTGCCGTTCGCACACTGTGCTATCACCAAAGGGTAAGTTCCATGCCGAAGCTGCTATAGACTCAATTATATCAGCAATAACCAACTTCACGATTCATTTCTCACTTTCTCTCTCAATGAAACAGGAGTTTTCCTGACCTTATATATTTTGTGTACAGAACTATCCCTAAGTTTGATTTTATGTTCAAACCCTCATGAATTATCTATTCTCTCACTAATTAACAGTAGAAAATGTATTTAATATCCTTTCACCCACTATTACACCCTCATCAAACACAAGTGTCTGGTCCTTGCTGGTTGGATCAAAATTAACGTGTCAGCTTTTCTAATCACACCAACCTAAAACAGGTGAGCCTTTCTTGGCAATGCACAATTTGCCATATGCATGTCGGTTCTTAAATTCTGATTTGAACCACTGGAAACCAATCACATCAATTTTCTCACCGCCATTCTTCTCGGGCTTTATATCCATGGAAAATAGTTTTGTTCCAACTTTCCTCACAAATTTGCTCTTCCAACCTTTTTTATTTACAATAGTATAGGAAGGCCCTGAATCTGATTTTTTAAAATGTTTACACCACCAATCTTCAGCCAACACTGGTTTATTATCAACTAGCAAAAATCCATCCTTAACATTCAAAATGAGGTTCCCTTCAATTTTGAAACGTACTCCATAGCTTCCTCCTCACTCCCTGGAGAACCTTCTCCTTTGTCCTCACCACCATTTACACACTTGACCTTCTTGGAATTCCTCCTGCATACTTTAGCATATTGGCCCATAATTTCTCAGTTACTGCATTCAACTTTCCTTGCCTGACATGAGTTGAAGAACACAAAATGGTCTAGACTGCCATATCTGTAACACCTAGGAGGTTACGTACGTGAGTACAATGATTTTGAACTACCTCACTCTTTCTTGTACTTCGTATTATTTGACACAATATCAGATTCTTTAGCACCAGTTTTCAAAGCATTGGCACACCTGCTAGATGTGTCCGCTTTGCATACAATGACTAATGCATCATTTAAACAGGCATCACAATTCACTCACAGAAGTTCTTGAATGGCAGGATTACATGCATGCATGACTACTTGATCCTGAATTAAGTCTTCCTGTAACCCGCTAAAGGCACAATCCATAGCTAATTTCCTCAGTTCACTGACATACTCAACAACAGACTCATACTTAAGTTGTTTTCTTTAGAAAAACTTATAGTGCGTGATGTCAATGCAAACCTTAGAAGCAAAATGATTATCTAAGTCTGCAATGGCCAGATTGAATACATTAACATCACGATTTCCCTGAACAGACTTATGCATTTGAGTAGAGGTTTACAACCCTTGAGGGCCTAAGGAATGCAATGAAGTTCGTTTTTTTGTGTTCCGGTGACATTTTTCCACCTGCATCAACAGTCTCAATAAGGCCAAAATGCTTGTGATGGACTCAAAGAAAATGTTTCCTGATTCATTATTTTTATTGCAATGTGAAATTGTTTAGTGTACTTACTTTACCAGTTAACGATGGATTAGTCCACAGCCCAAATTTTGCCACACTTCACAAAGGTAAACTTTTCTCCTCACCGTGTGAATCCAAATGTCTTTTAATTAAATTACTGGAATCATTGCCTCTAGAAACTGGCTCAATGTGGAGCACATACCCTCCAGAATGCACACAGAACAGATAATGAAAGAAAAACGATCAGCAGACCCGAAATGAAGATGGCCACCAGGAGTGTAAACATCGATGCACTCCTCTTATTTTCTATTAATCACAGGACCAATTGCAGTTGGCCGCTGTGTCATGGTCAGGAGCGTAACCTCAACTTTCTTATATGTGACAGTTTCGCTCCAAGTGCTACGCGATCAATACAAGACACACAAAGGACGAGTTCTGTTGGATGCAACTGGTTGCTACTATTGCAAGTGCAGAAGGCTTCCTGATGTGGCACAAGTTACTTTAAGCCTGCACCCCGCTCCCAATCAGGGGTGGGCAGAATTTGCAGAGTTGTACTGCGTGGAATTCCATGGAGTCTTCCGAAAACTCCGTGGAATTTTGTAGAGTTTCCTAATTGTATTTGGCAAGCACTCAGAGGCATTTCAGGAAAACTTCCCTTGATCTATACGCACTTCTGGTTGTACTTGACATCAAGTTGCATTGAAATCTCCAGTTTATCATCACGTCATCAGGGGAGACAGTCAGCATTTGTGCATTCCCTGCATATTGGCTTTGCTGCTACTCTTTTGTGCCTCCTGCCCTGACCCCTTACCTTGATTTGGGTTTACAAATCTTCAACCTTGTCCTCCAATGCTCCCCTGGCAGCCGGAGAATGGTGTGTGGTCATTGGTCAGCTCAGTGCAGTGGAGGAGGCTGCGGAGTACCAGTGCGAGAGTAAGAGTTGGGTGGAGCTCCATCCCGTAGGAGCTCAGAACAGAAGCCGCAGTGTCATGACTCATAACCACCATTAGTGACTGACAGCATGGTTCAACACCTCATCACCAAACCGGAATCAGAAGCCCAGCACAATTCCACAGCGAGGCTTGAAACACATGCAGCTTTCACTGAGTGCATTAGAAGAATGGACTGGCGAGTGGACCAGTGTGATGGGGGAGGAATAAGAGCCCCAGAAACACCAGGTTTTTTTGTGAGTAGCTGCTCTTCCCCATTCTACCAGTAAAAAAGACAATCTATGGAGCAGCGTGGCGAATTTTAGGGGTGACTGAGCACGTACACTGCTGCCTGCAGTAAACTCTGCTCTGCCGAGTTTACTGCGGAGCAGAGTTCAGCGCCCACTCTTACCCCCCAACGTCCGAAATTGGGGACATTGAAGTGTGAACTGGACAGATAATTGAGCAGTTACTCATTGCCTTTCTTTCAATTCCCCCCAAAATATGATATGTAAACATCCAATTCTCATGGTATCCTCCAGGCATTCAATAAAACGGTCCCAGGAACAATAGTTGCCAAGTCTCCTGCTTCCATTAGTGTAACAGACATAAAAATGTCAGCCACTTCCTACTCCTCCTTACCAACACCAACTTGTCACCAACTTTGTTATGTATATTAATCCACAAAGCGTAGGTTGGATCAGAAAGGTTTATTCAATCTCTTAGAAGAAGCAGACAAGTAAAAGTCCACACAAGTTAAGCACTCTAACCCAGTATTCCACATTACATATCTCAGAATCTAAATGACATTAGATGGTCTAAAGCATTCTAAGTAAAGCATTCTAAGCAATACAAACCTATAACAGATTGTTTATGGGAAGGAGTTGTGTTGCAGGGACGTCCTGGAGGATGAGGAATGCTGAGATGGAGATAAGTCTTGAAGGCGAAATTGTGTTTTGAGGGAGGTGGTGGTGTTGGTGGCAGGTGCTAGTGGTGAGGCTCCATCTGGGGGCTCGGGTGTGCTTGTAGAGGCCTTTTTCTGTGTGACTCTTTACAAATCCTTAATTTCCATTCAGGGCAGCAAGTTTCTTCTTGATCTTCCTGGCTTCAGTGCTTCTTCGCTTTACACAGCACCCCCCCCTTCGGTTACATACTCGGGGACTGCATTTTACTTTAATTAATTCAAAGCAACCGGCAGATAGGGTCGAATGCACTCTCTTTGAAGGGCCCTCTTAATGACATGGCATCATTTTCTTAAGACCAAGGGGAGGCTATATTGCTTTAAGTCATGCAGCCCTTATTCTTGAACCTCTGGTGGTTCCACTAGTTGCCTTCCTGCAGCTAGTGCTAATTTGTTTTGGGCCATGATACTCTGCCCCAAGTCATCTAGCAATGCACGTATGTGTTTGTCTTATGTGGAGTCCTTTGTGCCCAATTAGAAAGAGACATTTCCCAACCTGTTGTGAATAGTCTTGCTTTCTACCATCTGGTGACTGTGACTGATAGAGTGGTAGCTCTATGTTTGGTCACTTAGTGACTCAGCATTCAGTCACTCCCCATGTGCATGGGAATATAGAGATCTGGATTTGTGGGACCGTCTTTAGTAACCTTTACTAGTTTGTTTTCTGCTTTCAAGTTACATGTAACAAAAGTAAATGTTTCTTTTCAGAATGTTGTATCACCAATGCCCCTACATTTCAGTTGGTTAATTTTGCCCTCATGGGTCAAAGGCCTTCTTCAGGGTGTAGATCCCTTGGATAGTATGGTCCCAACCAAAATGTGATCTTTTTCTATAAAAGCAATTTTTGTAAAAGGTAAAATGCACCTTCTGCTTTATCTGTAAAACATTCGTTTTCCAAGTTTCACAAGTAATTCTCTAAACCCGGGACCATCGTGGGAATGCCACCGTATTGTCACACTTTCATCAAAGAACGGTGTTGGTCTATTATCCCCATCTTGGATCCTCCTCCGGTGCATTTTACCTTTTACATAAATTGCTTTTATAGAAAAAAATCAAATTTTGGTTGGGACCATACTATCGAAGGGATCTACACACTGAAGAAGGCCTTTGACTCATAAGGGCAAAATTAGAAGGCTGAAACATGTTGGTACTTGCAGTAGGGATTTAGGGGCAGTTACCCTTTCTTCATATCCCCAGATTGCACTATTTTTAACCATGTCAAGGGGAACCAAGCATAAAGGTATTGCAATGGTATCTCCTTAGACGGCCCTCCTCCTCTTTACTCTCCTGCTTTTCTGCATTAGAGATCCCTTCTTTAGGGAATACTCTTCATTTTCCCAAACTTTCCTTTCTTTTTCTCCCTCACCCTAAAAACACAGCGCTCGGTCCAGTGCGTTAGTCTGTGCCTGGACGTTTGCAGCGGCCACATGATGAAGTATGCCACTGGATAGTGTGTGAGGGCAGTATTAAAAACTCTTTTGTTTTTCCTCTGTTTTGCTTCTCCTTAGTTGACTATCTCCACACAGTGGATAGGGTAGGAACAGAAGATTTTCAACCGAGGTCATAGTGGTCAGGATATTAGCACCGAAGGTGGTCAGAGGTTGTTGTGGACACATTTGTCTTTAATTTGCTTCCTGAATTTTCTAATAAGTTAAAAGATTCTGAGAGTTCATGGGCTGTTTCTTCGTCGGCCCAGATATTGGCTACTGCACAATATTACGAGAATAGGGATAAAGATGAGAAGGATAAAGTAGAGAAGAAGACTAAAGAGTTAAAGACGAAAGTTCTTTTGCAGCAAGCTTATCCGCCTCGTACGAATCAGCCTCAGTACCAGCAACCCCCACAATTTCAGAGATTGTTACAGAAGCCTGAGCCTTATGCTCCGCGATTCTTTCCTGGTCCTAATCAGTGTGCTTATTGCAGAGAGGAAGGTCATTTCAAGAATAATTGCCCGGCTTTGTAACAGCCTGCGAATGGTGTATCTGGTTAGAGAGGTCGTGGTGGTTTCCAGCAAGTTCCTAGGGGTAGGGGACGTGGTGTGTTACACCAGAATGAGCGTTCCTCTTCCCTTCAGAATTCTACGAATTATTTTGACAGACAGAATGTTCCGATTGGTCAGTCTGCACAGTACTATGTTGATGATTATTGTATCGAGAGTGAGAGTACTGGTTATAATGACAGTTAGGACAGCCATGGGCATAGAGAGGGAGTAGTGTCAGTTCCAGTAGACCAGAGTGGACCTTATGTTGAAGTGACTACATCAGGTGTGGTAGAACCTTTTCTTTTGGATACTGGTGCGACAAAGAGTTCTATTATGCACTCTAAACTTCCTGGCGCACCTTTGTCTGGCTTGACCAATGTTTCAGAAGGATTTTCTGGCACCCCAGTTCGTAATCCGGTTTCTAGTCCTTTGCCTCTTTCTATTGGTCCTTGTGAATTAGAAGCTCCTCTTATTCTAACGACTGGTTGTGGTGAGAATCTGTTGGGTTTGGACTTGCTGAAAAGATTGTATGCAACATTGCATTGCTCTCCTGAAGGAGTACATCTTACGGTGGGTAAGAAAGTGATTTCTCCAATGTATTTGTCTAAAGATTGTCTTCCACTGGAATTGCGTTCTCTTCCTGATACACTTTGGGCAACAGGCCCCAATGATGTTGGTCTCTTGCAGATTCCACCCTACGTTGTTACTCTCAAATCGAATGCTAGGCTACCTCGTATTCCCCAATATAAGATATCGAGTGATGGTGAGAGAGCTCTTTTGGCGATCATCTATGATTTGGTTGAGAAGGGTGTAGTTGAAGAAACGAGAGGTAACGTGTGTAACAGTCCTGTTTTGCCTGTCCTTAAGCAAACTGATGCTTCTCAGCCACCTATGTACCGGTTTGTGATCGACCTTCGAGAGGTCAACAAGTTTGTCGTACCACAGTTTCCTGTTGTTCCAGATATTACTGCTTTGTTGACTTTGAATCCTGCGTCAGCTGCCTGGTTTTCGGTATTGACTTGAAGAATGCTTTCTTAAGTATTGCGATTGCTGAGGAGAGCAGAGATATTTTTGGCTTCTCTTTAGGAGGCCGAAGCTTCCGGTTTAAGAGAGCTCCTCAAGGTTATTGTGAAAGTCCAGTGAAACAGAGTGTTCCCTTGAACGTGAATAAATGAGGTGAGCCAAAGGGTCAAGAGAAAACAATTACAAATTACAAGTTTAAGTCAAGAATTCTTACAATTTATTGAAAATACAATTTTTTTTTAAAAGAAGAGTGGACCAGAAGGATCCCACTCGACACAAATAAAACAATAAAAAAAATGTCATTCAATATTGGCCAGCAAGATTGAAACACAAAGACAGAAAGGACTGTAAGACATAGAATTAGTGCAATACTGGTTGTATATTCTGACCCGTTTATGAACACCTAAGCTATGTACACCATAATTTTGTATATCAGCAAAAGATGTCGAGATCATGAATTATACTTGGTGCGTCGACGCGTTTCGGTGGTTTTCCAAAGTTCTGTCCACCTTTATCAAGACAACGTTTGATTTCTGTCAGGGTATAGGGGTCAATATAATTACCCTGGGGGTCCGTATTGGAAGGATATTTTCAGATTCTATGTTATTCCATATTTGTGTGCGAATTGTTAAAACCGCAAAACGAGTTGAAGCTGCCTATAAAGTGCTCCTGATAATATAGGCTCTTGGGCATGGAGTATAGACTATCCAGAATTAATATGCTCCATGTTGTGCTACTCCTTTTCTTTCTAGTATTAAAACCCAGAGGCGCCGAAGTCTTGTCCTAGCAGTGTCAGCGTTCGTTTCGCTATTTATCCACAAAGGACTGCTCGCTTCTCTGTTTACATATAATCTTAAGGTAGCAGAACCAGAGGCATAAACGTCATGTCCTCGTGTTTAGGGATTCTTTTCCTGGTGTATCACGTAGGACTGCCTGCTTCTCTGGTTCCACGGGAGGTGAAAGTCCCTCAATCTATAGTCAGGCGTTGAAAACTCAGCTTGACAATTTTATGTTGCCTTCTGGTGCTACTCTTATCCAGTATGTTGACGATTTGTTGATTGCTGCCGATGACGAAAAGATTTGTAAAGAAGCTACTCTTTCTTTGTTACAACATTTGTCTGACCTTCACCATAAAGTGTCGCCTTCTAAGCCACAGT
Organism: Lissotriton helveticus; assembly: GCF_964261635.1. Lineage (NCBI taxonomy): Eukaryota > Metazoa > Chordata > Amphibia > Caudata > Salamandridae > Lissotriton > Lissotriton helveticus. Next base: position 1,956,865,146 of record NC_136059.1, on the reverse strand, counting down.
ATTGCCGCCAAGAAGTGACCTACTTAGGTCATCTCTTGTCGAAGGAGGGACGGCGATTGACTCCAGAACGAATTCAAGCGATAGCACGAATGAGTGTGCCATCCACGCAGAGAGAAGTGCGTGCCTTTTTAGGTATTACTTCGTATTGTAGACAATGGATCCCCAATTTTTCTTTGTTAGCGAAACCACTGTTGGCATTGACTCTTAAAGATACTCCGCATCCTCTCCCTTGGTCTGACGAATGTCAGAAGAGTTTTTCTGTATTACGTGATGCATTGTGTTCTGCCCCGGTGTTGGGTACTCCGGATTACAGTAAACCTTTTACATTGTATGTCCACGAGAGAGAAGGTTGTGCGTTGTCAGTTCTGACACAGCAATTTGGCGACAAGCAGCGTCCATGTGCATATTTTTCATCGACGTTAGATCCGGTAGCTAGAGCGTTGCCGAGTTGTCTGAGAGCTACAGCGGCAGCGGCTGTTTCTATCGGACAGTCTGCTGGTTTGGTATTGGATAATACATTGATTGTGATGGTCCCACATGCAGTGGATACCTTATTGAATAGGACCAAGACACAGCACCTTACTAGTGCTCGTTTGTCAGGTTATGAGTTGACACTTTTGGCTAGCCATGTACACATCAAAAGATGTAATGTGTTGAATCCAGCTACGTTGTTGCCGATTTCTGTAGAGACAGATGTTCAGGAACAGCATGATTGTTTTCTTCGGACAGAGGAAGAAACAAAGGCTAGGGTCGATTTAAAAGATACTCCTCTTTCGGATGTTGATGGTACCCTATGGGTAGATGGTTCATGCTTTAAGCTTCCGAATGGAGAAACGACTGCAGCATATGCTGTCACAACTTTACATACAGTTGTTGAAACAGCATGTATTGCACAGAATTCAGCTCAAGCAGCAGAGCTAATAGCATTGACGAGAGCGTGTGTGTTGTCAGAAGGAAAGCGAGTGAATGTTTACACTGATAGCCAGTATGCGTTTGGTGTTGCCCATAGTTTCGGACGCCTGTGTAGAGAGAGAGGATTTTTGACTTCGCATGGTACAAAAATACAGCATGGGCAATTGGTGAATGAACTTCTTGAGTCACTTACGTTGCCGAAGCAGATTGCAATCGTGAAATGCAGTGCGCATAAAAAGGTTGTGGACGATGTGGGTCAAGGAAATGCATTTGCAGATGAGGTTGCGAAAGATACGGCGAGAGATATGATGAGTCGAATGTATGTTGCAGGTCCAGCAAGATGGGTTGTGGAAAGTGGAATGTGTGAAGACACAATAGAAAGTGTGAAGTTGATTCAGGCTGAAGCTACTGAGAAGGAAGAGAGTACGTGGAGAGAAAGTACGGGTATGTTGGATTCGACAGGTTGTTGGGTTGAGTTGTCGGAGCACCAGCGATGGCTGTTGCCTGATGCGTATGTGCTCCCAGTGGTTACAATGGCTCATGGAATGGCTCATATAAGTTCGAAAGGAATATGCAAGTTGTTGGCTCCAGTATGGCAGAATGCTGGAATTCCTAAATGTGCTGAGAATGTGGTGAAGCATTGTATGATTTGTCTGATGTACAATCCTGGAAAGGGAACTCCAACTCCAGCTGGTCATTTTGCTCCTCCGACGTATCCGTTTGAGGTGATACAGTTAGATTACATTCACATGGAGAGATGCAACAATTTAAAGTATGTCCTTGTGGTTGTTTGCGCCTTTTCCAGATGGATAGAGGCTTACCCCCTAAAGGATAATACTGCCTTGTCTACAGCCAAGGTTTTGCTAAAGGAGTATTTCCCTAGATTCGGTTTGCCGAGAATTGTGTGGAGTGATAATGGGAGTGAATTTGTGGGCCAGGTCATGAAGAAAGTGTGTGCGGGATTGGGTATCCATCAGAAGTTCCACGCTGCAAATCACCCCCAGTCAGCTGGTATTGTCGAGTGTTACAATGGCACGTTAAAGCTGAAACTGGCTAAGATACAAGCGAGCACTGGTCTTACATGGCCAGATGCCTTGCCATTGGCTCTTTTTTCAACAAGGACGACAGTACATTCTCGTGTGGGATTTAGCCCATATGAGATTGTGTTTGGTCGTCCGGCCAATGTTTGGGGTGTCCCCCGGCACAAGAAGTACAGTGACCTTGAGTACCCTATGTTGGTGGATTACTTACATGACTTGACTGCTAAATTACATGTTCTCCACCAACAGGTCTATGACAGTTTGCCGGCAGCGTCTGCGGATCCAGGTCACAAGATCCAACCCGGCCAATATGTTCTGCTAAAGAATTTCCAGCGATCGAAGAATTTGGAGCCGAGGTGGACTGGTCCGCACCTAGTATTACTTGTAACTCAGACTGCTGTTAGAGTAGCTGGTAAAAAGAATTGGGTGCATGCCACCCACTGTAAATTAGTCCTGTTACCCTTACCGTATGATAAGTGGGTGAGGGTAGGTATTGGCGATTCTGAATGCGAAAGAACTCCTAGATTCGTGCCTTATAGTGATGCACATTTGGAATGGACTCAATCAGAACATGCAGATGACGACATTTTGCAAGCTGCTGTGCCTCCTGAACTGAGACTTAATACGGCGGATCCAGAAACCCTTTTTCAAGACCAGACTGTGCCTGGCAAAGAACGTTACAATTTGAGACCAAGAAAAGATAAAAAGGACTAATAAAGCAAAATTTCTTTTTTAATGCGATTTACACCTTTTCAGACCAAGAGACTTTTTTTTACTTTTTTACTTTTTCGAGCCACCATCCGGACTCAGCTGCAGGGTCGCGGTACAGTTCTTAAGGGGTGAACCGCGTATTGACGAAAGGTCTGTGGTCCATGGTTGTTAGTACGATCGTGGCGCACACTTAAGTGAAGAAGGTAATAGCCGTGAGCAGCACGTTAGAGGATGGAGTCTTTTGGGTCTGATAAGAGTGTTGAGGAAAATGGTTTTAAAATTAAAATGTGTACATTGGTCCGTTGCAAATGTTTTTTAATATTGTGTTTCTTAATGCTTCTGAATATTATAATGGGTTGTGTGGGTTGGATTGTCTATGCCATACAACATACGCTTGCATCTACGTCCCAACCTACTCTTTCTTTTTCTACTGATTCTCCACTTGAGTTCCATACGTTGCCTGAACATGAACAGACACGAAGATCAGAATTTGTTAACAACTCGTTTATACAGTTGTTGCATCAGCATCAGTTAGTTGTCAATACCACGACTTGCTGGGTATGTGGTCTTATGCCGCATACGACAGATAAGGGAATGCCATATTTGGTTTTGCCTTTTTCGCCTAATGGGTCAGTGTGGGCGCTCCAGTCAATGTTTATCTATGCGAATGAAGCATCTCCTGTACGTTCCGTCAAAGATAATGTGAGTAATAATGCCTTGATACGGGGAATAGTAGATATGATCAGAGATATCAATGCATATAATGCTATCCCTAAGGATGAAGTACGAGCATATATTGGTTGGAACAAGACTGAGTATAGCATTAGTCTGACAGAGAAGGAGAGACGAAAAAGGTCTCCCCCTATTTGGATTGTACCGCACCGAGGTCATTTATGTCTGCAAAGTAATGTTCAGAATCTGAGAGCTCAGCATGGTAAGAGTGTGTGTGTTCACACCTATGTCTATACGTCCCAGAATTCTCCACCGTTCGTGCCAGCTAAGGGCACGTATTTTGTTTGTCACGATAGAGCATATACATGGTTGCCATCTGATTTTTCCGGCACGTGTTACGTGGCATTTTTGCTTCCCCCTACATACACTGCTGTTTTCGATTACCACAAGACAAGATATGGTAGAGGTGTTATTGATGCGGAAGATACTGTCGCACAAGAAGTTAGAGACTTCTTTAAGGGTTTCGTGCCCTTTTGGGGTCCTATGGCCAATAGCAGGAATATTCGATAGCTTACGAGAGTAGTTGAGGCCACTATTAATGAAACTGCTGGTGCCCTAAGCAATATTACAGCCGAGCTTCAGGCGGATCGTCTCATGACGTTACAAAATCGTATGGTTTTAGACATCATACTTGCAGATAGAGGTGGGGTATGTAAATTGATCGGATCTAGTTGCTGCGTTTTCATACCAGATAATGCCCCGACAGTGTACCAAGCCATCTTTAGGTTACATAAGTCCGCTGAGTCTATACATGTAGACGAAGGGGACTGGTCATTGACAGGATAGATTTGGGAATTGTTGTCCAAATGGGGATGGAAGGTTCTGGTGTTCCTTGGTATGGCGTTAGCTATCCTTTTCTCGTGTAGCTTATGCATCCAGTGTGGTCCCGCCATTTGTAGTCTTTGTGCTACGATCTGTGTGAGACCCGTCCCGAGAGAAGAGAAGGATAATAAGATGATGTTACAGCAACACCTTGATGACCTGATGAGAATAGATATAGACCTGGATTCAGATTTACGTGACTTTAGGTTATTGCCTACGTAATGGCAAAAGGAGGGTCTGAGGTTCCGTGATTTCCGAACCCGACTCCATTTTGTTTACGTTGTCCAAAGACGGCATTTTGTGTTGCCCTTACGTAGGCCGTGGAGGTAACTGAACGAACAAAGTTGCATGGGCTTCGTTGTGCACGTACATATTAACTAGGCCTTTTCTGACTTGCGAGTGAACTGCAAAGACGCTGACCCCGTCACCTGAAACTGACCATTTGCGAGGCCAATTTCCCTGGCTGATCGTTGTCTGAAATTGGCAATCACTGTTCAGGATATCGTTAACTTTTAGTTCGCTTGTACATATCTTATCCTACTCAACATCTGAATTACCTCCTTTTCTTATGTCTTTTCATTACATGGGCAGTGCTTTCAATTATGGGTTTGTCCGGCTCGTGGAGATTGAATTTGGGACAGTCCTAATAATTAACTTGTGGGTTGGTACGATGTAAAGTGAGTTTCTTGGAATGTAATAATGTGTGTAAAATGTACTTGATTCGTCAAAATTTGCCGCAGTGGGTGTGCATTTGTAATGGGCTGAAATTGTGAATATAAGGTGAGGTCTTGCTCTACAAAAATTGAGCAGTTTCCTGAGTTGTACACCGTGTTGTATTGCTGGGTTTACTGTTACTAGCTGCAGCTAATAAATTTGATCTCTGATGCTACCTAGAAGTATTCCGTGTCTCTGTTTGCCAAGACAGGAGAACCCAAAGACTTTGGGCGTGTCCCTGGTGCCGCTGGGTTCTAAAAACCCGGTTCTTCAGTCTCTGTCAATCACTGGGTGTGCCTGCTGCAAAGGGCCAATTTTAAGTAATGTACAGTATTTATGAAATGGCTACCTTCTCAGGACTTGGCTAAGTGAGAAAAATCAAGACATGATCTCACGATATTCCATTAACCACCTCTCTGTGAGGGCAGGTAACTGAGCATTGATGTATGGTCTCACCACCCTGATCTTGCCAGAGATGATAGGGGGTAAGTGATTTGCAATCAAAACAAGACAAAAGTCTGCAGCTGCACTACCGCCCACTAAATTCATTATGGAGTTCAGTATTTAAACCATTACTGATGTCAGAACCCACATAAAAGGTATTACATCTTTGAGAAAACAAAGGATACTTAAATATATGTTAATCAAAGCAGTCACAGATCTTTGACATAATACAGTGAACAAACTTACCACATGTTCCATTTAACAGGCCGATGACCAAAACCAAGTACTAGGAGACCCTCTCCGAGTTCTAGAGCACAGAAGTCTGCAGAGTTAAGGCAATATGGAAATGCCAAGAATCTCTTGAAAATAATTAATGCCACAAACCCTAAAGCTAGGAAACACAAAAACAGAAGGGAAAAAAACGAATTTGCGGAAAATACTAACGATGAGTGAATTCAGTGGAGAAGGAACCATACATCGTAGCAAGTAATGAGGTAGACACTATTTCCTGCTGTTGGTAATTAAAGACACATGGACGTACCTACCCTGTTCTGGTTATGGAGAGAGCATTTTTGGTTGATTCCCTGACTCAGGTTGTACTGATAATCCCTCCTTCTCAGCCCTGCCTCCACTGGCCCATCTGACACATTTTCCAACCCAGTCCTGGTCTCGCTCTACATTTCTTCTTCTTGTGTGATGTTATTACATGTGGCAAACTAAGGGAAAGCCTTTTCTTGCTCACCTTGTAAGTCTTGGGACTCCGTTTATGTATCTCCTCATATTCCTGTAGCTAAATACAAATAGGTTCATACTCACATGTGAGCTGCTAAGTGTGTTAAAGTCTGTACCACTTTTCAGAAGACCAAATAGAAAACATGGGCACTGGCAATGGATGTACACACTCTGCTGTGTCTGGCTGCATGTCTGAGACCCAGTGTTCAGAGTGGGCAAATGTTTTCTGTCAAACACAAGGGGTTATATTGCACAAAGTGCCCTGGGGCACAATGATATTACAGAAGGGGCCGCAGACGCATGTGCAGCAAACATCAGTAATGATGATAGTGTTGGCACATATGTAGCACCAGCTCTATCCTGAAAGAGAGTTCCCTCATTTGCATGGAGGATGTTGCCCCATGCAAATGAGGGAACCACTTTGCCTCTGTGCCTGAGCTGGATTACCGAGGCAGACACAGAGGCAAATGTGCTCTTATGAGGAGCACTGACAGTGCTCCACAGAAAGGTTGTGCACTGTCAGTGCGCCCCCTGAGGGCAGATCTCTTGAGGGTCGAATGGTGTCCTTAGGCATTCCCCTGAAGGCAGGGGCAGTCCCTTACTGTACCTGCCTACAAGGGGTTTCTAACCCCTTTTTAAAGTGCGAGAGGGTGCCTCCTGTACAGAGCAACACTGAATAGCTTTTTTGTGTGTTTAAAAATCTTTATTTCTAATAACAGGAAAAAACATAAGGCCAGCAATATAAAGAAGAGCATATTGAAAAAGATACATTAAACAATAATTGGCTAGCACAAAAGCAAAAAATAAAGCTGTTTAAGTTTTATAAGGAAATAAGGGTAGGGTGAAGGGGGCGAGACAAAGGGGAATTGGGGCAACTCTTACAACTGAAGACTATGTGATATTGCATATCTACAAATGCATGTGAACAGTAATCATATTATATTAAGAAGTTCAATAAGCCAACATGGGTTAGATGAAAAAGAACGGAGAAATGAAATAATTATGGAGGTTTGAAATTGTCAGAATTTAAACGAGAATTATTTGTCAATACCATTTTGTCTAAATAGGCAGTAAGTGGCAACCAAAAAAGATCTCTATTAAACATTGGGTTGCAAGAGAAGGCAAAAGCAATATCAAGTCAATGATGATGGCAGAGAGTATTCCACCATTGTTGGACAGAGAGTTTTGTTAGATTTTTCCAATTCAGTGTTATGTGTTGAAAAGCTAGAGCTAATATAAGGCGAAAAGACCATGTTTATGAGCAGGGAGATCTAAAGACTCAAACAAACTTCCAGAAAAGAGAATAGGATTAGAAAAAGGAATGCAAATGTTAAACATACTAGAAATATAGGACCAAATTTTCTTCCAAGAATAAGAAACGGAAGGGCAAAGAAAAAGAAGGTGCATGAGATCAGCATCAGGAGAGCCACAAATTCAGCAATTCGTGTCAGAAGAGTGGGAGAAATTAGCTATAGAAGTAGGTGTGAAATATAGTCTATGATAAAGGAAAAACATAGATTGAGTGACAGAGGCAGATCTAGAAATTTTTAGAGAATGGGACTAAAGTTTTTCCCAAAAGTTAATGGACCATTCACATCCCAGATCTAACTTCCATACGCGTTCTATTTTAATTTTAGGACAATCTGGATCATGGGATAAGGTATGTTTATAAATTAGGGAGGCCTTAGGGAGAGAAAGAAGCATCCTAAGAAGAGAATTCTCTTCAGAGGAAGGAGGAATAGAGGGAAGAGAGTAGAAAGTATCAATATTAAATGACATTAAGTTAGAGAATTTCTATAGAAAAGAGCAGGGACAATTAAACAATTAAAGGAGTCCTGAAATTGGTGAAAAGAACAAGGAGACACACCATCCAATAAGTCCTTGACGCAGGCTATTCCTTTTAATAACCAGGATTTCCAAAAGAGGGTTCTATTATTGATGGTAATAAGGGAATTGTGCCAAATTGGAGAATCTAAAAAGGATTCCCCAGAAATAGATTTTGGTGGGGTCAAAGTTTTCAACAAAGAGCATGTATGTTTAAACAAGGGAAGAGACAATTGAGGGGTTTTGGCAGAAAAGGCCAGAACTTCCTTTAAAGTGAAAGGCAGAAGCAAAGAACTTTCAATAGAAAACCATAGGGGGTGAAAGGGGAAGATTCAGAAAGGAGTCATTTCGAAGCTTGATGGAGATAGATAGATTTATGGTAGGTTTGAGAATCAGGTAAATTAACACTCTCATTAGATTTTGTCTTGCGAAGAAGAGATAAGGATATTTTGGCTTTTTTATTTTTCCAAAGAAATTTGGATAGGTGAGAATCAATTTTTTTAAACAACAGACAGGAATAGAGATAGGAAGCATGGAACGAGTATAAATTAAAATGGGAGTTATCATCATTTTGATTGAGTCCAACCGACCCCACCTTGAAAGAAAAAGAGGATTCCAGGATGAAAATAGTTTGTCAATACAAGATAGAGCCTCAGTCATATTTAATTTAACATAAGAAGCGATGAAGTTAGAAAACCACAAACCTAAGTATTTAATTTTTGAAGTATTTCATGAGAAACTAGAAGAAAAGGAATGTTGAAAAAAATATTTTGTGAGAGGGAGAATCTCTGTTTTATCTGAATTGATTTTGTAACCTGAGACAAGGGAGAATGAAGAAAATGTATTTAATAAAGGAGGAATAGAAACTTCAGGATTGGAAATGAAGAGTAAAATGTCTTCTGCATAGGCAGAACGTTTTAAATGTTGGTCACCATAAGAAAAAACAGATATAGATCCATTATTATGAATGGAAGTCATAAAGGGCTCAAGAGCTGGGATAAAGAGAAGGGGGGAGAGAGGGCAGCCTTGACGGACTCCACAATGAAGAGGAAAATAGGAAGCTATACCGCCATTGACTAACACCAAGGCTCTGGGGGTAGAATATAATAAAGAAATAGGCTAAATCAACTTGGGACCAAAACCGTGCCACATCAAAGATTCAAATAAAAAGGACCAATCAACTCTATCAAAAGCTTTTTCAGCATCAACAGAAATTGCCGCTAAGGATGTGGAAAGAGAATGGATTTTGTTCAACACATTAAGAAAAAGACGAGAGTTATCTGAAGTTAATCTACCCTTGACAAAACCACATTGCTCCTTACCAACCAAATAAGGCATAAGAGGATCTAGGCATAAAGAAAGCACTTTAGCAAATATCTTATAGTCTACATTAACCAAGGAAATTGGGCGATAGTTTTTACAAAACACTGGCTCCCGACCTTCTTTATGGATTAAACAAATCGTGGCTTCTTGAAAAGTGTTGTCTGTCTTACCGGAAAGAAAAAATTAATGAAAAAGTTCTAAGAGGTTAGGCAGTAATAAATTGGAAAAATGCAAATAAAATTCAACTGTAAAACTATCCGGGTTGGGTGTTTTCCCTTTCTTTAAAACAATTAAAGCATTGGACATATCATTCGGGGATAAGTCTGTTTCAAGTTTAGAAAAATTAAGATGATCGTTAGACAGGCCGGAACTTTATTAACATAAGATTGAATAAGGGAACTGGAAGGAGGAGATTCTGGGGTATATAGGTCTTTATAAAATAGCTTACAAGAATGTCCTGATCTTTATGAATGAGATTGCCATCTGTGGAATAAATAGAGTCAATTAGAGTATGGTCTTTATGGTATTTAAGATAATTCGCCAGAAGTTTACCTTTTTTTTTACTTCCTCCATAATATCGAGCACTGCTAGAGGAGAGTATGGAACACACATTTCAGTTGTAGCTTTATTAAATGCTAATGTAGCACGGAGTGGTGTGGCTCACTGGTTAGAGGCGGCAGACCCGGAAGCAGAGGACGGCCCGGGACCAGGGTTCAATTCCCGACGCGGCAGGGTCGTGGACCAGGGTCCACGGACTCGATAATTCTCGCCTTGGTGCCTACTCTAACCAGGGATCACACTCGGCAACTCTGGGCATTTGCTTGCCTCATCTCCACAACGGCCCCCCACATGCCTGGTTTCACCTTGGAGATACCCAGTAGGGACCATCTCACAGGGAAAGCCAGGACGGGTTCCCCAGCGGTCTACAGCGTGGAGATACCCCATGTGGGGTGATTCATGCGCTTTACAAGACATCACATTACATTACATTACATTACATTACATTACATTACATTACAAGAGCTTGTAAAACAGTGTCTGAAGGGGAGGTATAGAATTTGTGTTCTAAGGCCTTAATATCTGCTAGAGTAGCTTTTTGTTTTTGAAGGAAACATTTCTTCTTTTGTAAGACAAAATCTGTGATAAAACCACTCGCTGTTGCATTAAAAGTGTCCCATAATATATGGAGGGAAGAACTGAGATCACTGATTAGTTAAAAAAATTCAAAAAGTACTTAAAGAAGAAGAAAATAGAGGGTCAAGAAGAAGAGAATTGTTAAAACGCCAACGGGAGGACTTGGGATGTGGACGGAGCAGATCAAATCAGTCACAATCAGGGCATGGTCAGAAAAAACAATGGGTTCAATAGAGGAAGATAAAAGATTTTGAGATAAAGATTGAGAAATAAAGATATAGTCTAGACAAGGAAGGGAAGTGTGAGGCGGAGAGAAAAAAGAAAAGTCAATAGAATCAAGGTGAAAGAGTCTCCAAGCATCCACCAGGTGTATTTGGGAAACAGAGTCAAGGAATTGTTTATGTGCTTTATGAGGAATGAAGCGCACTTGAGATTGATGGTCAAGAAAGTGGTCAACACTTGATTACAATCATCTCCTAGAATAAAGAGATCATCACTAAATTGAATATATTTCTGTGTGACCAGAGGCCAAAAAGAACAGTCAGGTTGAGTAGGGCCAAAAACATTAATTACGGTCAAAGAAATGTTGTTAATTAGCAATTCAGCCAACAGCCATCTCCCTTCTGCATCAATCTCTTGCCATATAACTTGACATTTCAATTTTTTATGACACAAAATTATAACCCCATTTTTCTTATTTGAAGTAGGAGAGACTGAAACTGAACCAACCCAACCTTTTTTCAATGTTAATGCCTCGGATTCTGTAAAATGAGTCTCTTGTAGGAGAACCAAATCACGGTTATCAGAGGCAAGATGTGGTAATATTCTCTGTTTTTTAATTGGATTAATAAAATCTTTCACATTCCATGAACTAACTCTGAATGCAAAAACATCAATGATAAATAAAGGACAATACATGCAACAGTGAAATAATGAAGTAAGAGAAAAAAGGCGAAAAAAGGGAGAAGAAATAAAAACAAACGGGTTATCAAGGAGAGAAGAGAAAATGCACAGAAGAGGAAGGTCAAGAAAATATATGAAGAAAAAAGCATATAAGAGAGGGGAAGCAATATCACCAAGAAGAAGAGGGAGAGATATACACTAAGGAGGGGAGAATAGAAGAGAAGAAAGAAAGCAAATGAGAGGAGACAGTACATATTAAACATGATGACTGTGGTATGTACCTTATGAGGAACAAAGGGAAGGATGAGAGGCGGCAACGGATAAATGAAAACAGCATAACCAACAATGGGCAACACACCAGGATTTTAATTAGAAATAAACAGGGGCGGCAACATGACTGGGAACACAATGATTTTCAAAGAACCTGTAAAAGGAAACAAAGTTATGCAAGTGAGAACGCGTATGGAAGTTAGATCTGGGATGTGAGAACAAGAAGAACAATGGAAGTAGATAACCTAATACTATAACATTATTCCAATGAATAGCGCCACAAGAGAAACGTTAAAGTCAAGATTTAGGATAAGGGCCAGGAATATCCATTGAAGCAGTATAATGAGATTGAATGAATCTTCTGAGATCAGCTGGGTCTTCAAAAGTGGAAGTCCTGTTTAAGAAGGTGACCTTAAACAGGCATGGGTGGAATAATCCATAGTGCGCACCCAAGGAACGAAGAGCTGGACGAAGATCAAGGAATTCTTTTTGCCACTTGGCGGTGGCCGATGAGACATCTTGAGAGATAAATACTTTTGTGCCAAGCCACATCAGTTGTTTTTTGGATTTAGCCGCACTGAGGACTTGTAGAAGATCCCTGAATTGTAAAAACAAGAATACTCCAGGAGGTTTAGAAGGAGCAGCAGAGGAGGCTAAATGAGGGCCCAGTCTATGCACTCGTTGTATATTCAATTAGGTCGAAGAGGGGAGACTAAAGAACTGTAGCAGAAAGGAAGTGAAGTACGCAACAGGGTCATTCACTTCAAGGCCTTCAAGAAGTCCGTAAATGCATAGGTTATTGCGACAATTTTCATTTTCAAGGTCCTCGGTCGATCTTCTCAGCTGCAGGATTTCTTTCTCCAAAGAGGAGATTCTGGAAGAAGAATCCTGTACCACATCAAGCTGCTGTTCCACCACAGTAAGGCTGGATTCCATAGAGGACTATTTGTTATCCATCGTCTGTAGGCGCAAGTTGGTTTCCTCAATAAAAGGTCTAAGGGCATGAATTTCCTCCAACACAATATCCGGAGAAACCGGAGAGACAGGTTTAGGGGGCGAGGGAGGATCATGTTTGAGTCTCTTAATGGTAGTTGAAGAAAATTGAGCTTTAGGTGCCATGGTCAATAGGTCCGTGTTGAAAGATTTGTAAAATGTAGAACAATCGCACACCGAGGTCAAGTGATGGATAAATCTTTGGTTGTAAGGTGTGTCGGTGCTATTTGGTAATCCTTTCAGGGCAGAAGGATGAAAAGTATGTTGGATAGTGTTATCCCAAACATGGGTGACGACCCCAAATGCACTCAAAAGAAATATTCTGATACGTTGTTATGAGATTGTATCAATAACGTTTTTATTGACAAAAGTTTTTGTCCTGGTTTCTATTGATTTGTTGACGTTCAATTCACATCATTCAGTTTTCAAATTTAAATGTTCATCATTGCTTATCAATTGCCCAATGCATTTCGGGCCCCCGGCCCTTCATCAGGGGGTTGAATGTGCTGCCGAGAAAGGATTATACACAAACATTAAGACATTCAATAATTCATGGAGAACCTAATAATGCGTGCCATTGTTTGTATACCGATCACATGTTTACATTTTTGACCATTTAAAGTTTGTGGAGTGAACCTTATATCCCTTACGATTTCTAAAGGAGTCTCATATGTAATTTGCGTGAATAGCAACCAATTAGTTGAAGTTCCAATATTGGTCAACGAGTAAGGCATTGTATCTTGAAGGTATGGGAAAAGGTATATGACCCGAGTGCTCCGTACTAGTAACAAAAAACGTGCTACGTAACTAAGAAGTTTTGTTTGTCCTACCTTAAGATCTGTTGTAAAAATATGTAGTCAAATCACAGGTGTTGAAATAACGGTACCCTAAAAAAACGGAAAGGTGCAATCAAACTATGACGTAACACAATGTTAAAAGAGCGTGTTCAAGGAGCTTTACCCTTGTATTTAACCGTCTCGTTGTAATCATACCTTATTCTTAGGCGTCACGTAGAGTGTCGTAGGTTGATGTCTGAAGCATCTACAAAGAAACGATAGCCCGGATTAAACCAGGGACAAGTTTGAAAACATCTATCATGGCGTCTATCTTATGGCAAAGTGCCGGTACCGTAACTACAATGGTCACTTACCAAAACGGTCGTGTCCGAACCCCTCGCGAAGATCCGCAGAGTTCTATCGATGCTACGTAGGAAACCGCTACTGTCGGTGTACACATCGGATCACGTGAATAAATGTATCACGTGGTCCGGAAGTGATCGGGGACTGCACGCAAGCAGCGTGAGAGAAAAAAGACTGCAGTTGGCAGAGACAGATGGTTCTGACCTGCGGAATAATAATAATAATAATGTAGAAGTAAAAAAATATAAAAGGTATTTATAAAGTGATACCTTCCGTATAATGCCGCAACTATCGCAAAAAAGCGCCTAGATGCATCCGATTTGCAAATCGTGGTCGGGAGTACCGACAGGGGATATTTAAGTTGGGAAATGGCCAAGTGAAAGTGTATTAAACAGAGTCATAAAGTCCTGTGAACATGTCTGGAAATAATGTTCCAAAGTGAAGCGGGTGGTTTGTAGATGACAACCGCGATTGTTCTGTTATCATGTTTGAAGAAACTAGCCGCAAATCAATTTACAAGTATTGTAAACAAGCTTATATCAGTCTGTATAAGTCATCACATCAACAATAAATCACAAAATAACTTAAGATTAATGTTTAAAGAAAATAATTCAGATCCAATCGATCATTGAGTCCTTTTGGTTGAATCGTGGTCAAATGATTGATCCAAAAGATCTCCCGTCTAAGTAGATGTTGACTGTTATCTCTACCAGGTAGAATGGTTGGTTGCTCTAAAACAAGGAATCTGACTCGGGGTATGGTTGTGGGTATTGAAATGCACTGCCAGTGGTGATTTTTGACTCTTGGTTTGAATGTTACTTTTGTGTTCGACCAACCTGGTCTTTATTTTCCGTTCAGTTTTGCCAACATAGGCAAGGCCACATGGGCATTTGAGCATATAAATTACATTCCGACTGTCACAAGTGGCGGACACTTTAAGTTTAATAGGTGTTCCTTGACTGGGATGTTGAAACTCGTTGCCTCTAATTATAGCATTGCAGTTCCCACAATTGTGGCAGGGTAAAGTACCTTTGTATGTGGATGGTTTTGGTTCATTAGTTTTGTTCAATATCTCTTTCAGATTTTTGGTACGCTGATATGCAAACCTAAGTGGAACAGAGAATATACCATTAAAGTCTTCTTCTAACGCCAATAATGGCTAGTGTTTGAGTATGATTTTTTTTATGCGATGGCTTTCGGTGGTATACTTAGAGATTAATGCCATTCTTTCTTGTTGCTTGATTTTTTCTTTGGTTTTCAACAGAGTAGATCTGTATATAGATGATGCCTTAGTAACTGCTCGATTGAGGATCTCAGTTGGATAACCTCGCTCCCGAAACTTATCTATGGTAGACAGCATGTTTTCATTGTATCCTTGGTCAGAGGAAGAAATCCTTTTAATTCGTAGTAGTTGTGAATAAGGAAGGTGTTCTTTTAGTGAAGGTAGATGAAAACTCTGGAAGTGTAATAGGTCTGTGTTAACAGAACAAGCCCCTTGCGCCAAGACTCCAGAAGGTTGTGAGGAAGAAGTAGGAGCGGTAGAGTTAGTAGAACAAGCTACAGTGTCGTAGGACTTCTGTTTCCTGGTGGAGTTGAGTATGTATTTGCTCCTACCCATTAAATGGTATATGAAGGCGCAATATAAGAGAGAGGTAAAATTACCTCGCAACCTCAGCAAGTCCGCTAAAAAGTAGACCCTCCAATCTTGAAAGAAACTCCAACAAAGGAAAGATGATGCAGATAAAGAAAACGTTGAACAAATGATGTTTCAGATCCCCATAAAAAGCAATTTGAGGAGAAAAGCTGAAGAGAGAAAAAAAAGGAATAACAAAATGGTGCCTGCAAAACGGCTAGAGAGTCACCTGCATCATAACTTTAGAAATTCCTGAAGAAGAAGGTTAATGAAGATTGCTTCCTATGGGGCCCGATTTAAAAATATGCCCAAATGATGGCAGTAGAAGCGCTGGAACCGCTGAAAGGCAGCCGCGATGCTAAGTGCGGAGCTCCGACTCTAAGCAGCCATATTGGGTCACAGTGCGCACAACTCTCAACACTGAGTAGCTTTAAGGCAGCCACTCTATTTGTGAGCTTATGGCTGCCCTGCAAGCAGGCAACTCACTGTAATAGGGTGTACTGTCCATGTTTGCATTTGGCGCACCAGCTTAAAGGTGTGCCATGGTTCAAAAAAGGACAGTGCACCCTATATGTAATGCGGGCACAGGCGAGCTGTGTGTTATAGTATAAAAGTGAAAAAACACACATGCTATCAGAAATTATATTTATCTGCGTCAGGGAAAGATGTTTCTAGCACGTGTAGTGCAGATACAGCAATGAGGATGAAAAGCTAGTGGGCAGGTAGCATGTGTATATGCATATTGCTTGCACTAAGCTCAATTACATCTCCAGTAGGAACAACATTCCTGCCTATGAATGGAGTTGTCATTACCCACATAAGGGTTTATACCTGTTTGCATCAATGATTTGGAACTCCTTGAAACTACAAAAATGCTAAAGAATAACTAGGAGTATGCTTTGCCTAGGACAGTGCTCTCTATCAGCCAGACCCAACTATGGTTTCCAAACCTGGGTAAATTAAATGTCTAAGTGCAGCAAGAGTAGCCCACCTGTCCCATTTGTAGAAAATTAGTGATCTGAACAATGTCACTCAAAAGCTAGTGAATAAAACAAAAAACAGCATGCCTGGGGCATTCTATCTGAGTAGCATTCATATCACTAACTAGTTAAAAGCAAAGTCATATTACGCTTAGACGTTTACCATATGTGATACATGTTTAAGGGCCTAGATCAACTTATTGCCCATGGAAGAACATACTCGAGGGACACAACTACACTGTTCAACAACTATACAGGAGCTGGAAACTAGAGTTATCACACTGCGAACGGCGAATGTATGGTTGTGCAATGCCTCTTGAACATCAATGATTAAAAGTATGCTTGGACATTCTAGGTTGTGGGTGGAGGAACCAACAGGGCTGAGACTAATTACGTTTGTAGACTTAAGTTTGGCACAGCAATTTTGTTGAATTTCTATTTCTTTTATAAATAATTAAGAATCTTGAAATATACAATTGACCAGGGTATTATCATAGATGCCTGTACAATAGAAACATAAAATGCAGTAGTACTCTGGGCGCTATGCAGGCAATCGCCTTCCATATTACAATTGTCATTTGTCAAAAATCACACAGGAAATGTATATTTCTGTACAACGAACCAGATGATTATTTGCTAACAGTATTGATATGTGCGCTGTCAATGTAATGGATAATCACAAAAAAAGTAATATGGAGATTCAAACAAAAAAATATTCGGACATGCTCGTGAATTGAAATTCCTATCACACTTCAACAGCTAGCAATTAATACACTGTTATGTTTCACTGGTTTGGGGGATTTCTTCTCCTGCAAATCCACCTATGTCCTAGTTCCTGAATTATTGCAGTATTTTCTTTTTTAAATGATCATTGATTTATTTGCTTTTGTTATTCAGGCAGCCCTAGGGTACACTGGAATAAGGGTAGATTTAATACCTGGGGAACAGTTAGTGCACATCTTTCATCTCTCGCTAAAGTTCCCTTAAATGGATACAGCAACACGGTCCACACAGTCACTGGACAGGATGGGACACTTGTTTGTACTGTCAGGAACTGTGTATTGTACTGGGGAGTCCAACTACTTTCTCTTTGGTGTTGGTAAACACTACAGTAAATGGGCTTGTATCTGAACATGGACCTACCTAGTTCATGTTTCTGCACTGCCTTCAGCCTCACATCACCCTGGTTCCCATGGGTGGTTTCTTTTCAGGGATCAGCCTCAGAAAACCCTTATCAACATATAAGGGGGGGGGTGCTCCATCTGGGGTCTCAAGTGAAATCCGCTTGTGGTCATTGAATACAGGCCATTCTCTCCATGTTGTTGATGTAACTGCAGTCTCTTGAAGAGTGTCTCCCATGAAAGAACAGACAGAAAGACAGGCTGTCAGAATCTATGTAGGGGCAAAGAATAGATGATTGAGTGATTGACATGTTTTAAAAAGCAGAGCCTGCAAGTGTGGCTTCAAAGAAGAGAAAATGCATTTCCTTATTATATTTTGACATGTATGGTGGCATGCGACGCTTTTCATGCCGGAGTGAAGTTGATGACATGGTAGACAGTTTGAAACAGTAGCTATAGCATACCATTCCGCCTCATTTGATGGGACTGATTTCAAAACAATTTGCAAAACAAACAAATCCGAACGATTGATTAACATGGAAAGAATCCGGCAATTGAGATTTGTGGCACATATTTGGGGCATAAATATTATAATTAGAGTGCATTTCTGTGCAAGGCAAAACAGATGACAACATGCTGAATACCACTGACACAAAGTATGTTGCACCCTATCATGATCATCACAACACAACTGTCTACGATTTGACTCACTAGCAGAACGTTTACAGTAGAAATCTATTACAGTAGATGTAATTGAAAGCCTGCAGTTCCCAAAGAGATGATTGCCTGCTCAGAAAGAATTATGCTTTCAAACGCATGTTAGGTTGGTCAAATGTTTCCTGTTTTGTCCATATAAACACGAGAACTGGGATACACACACACACACACACACACCCACGTGCGCACACACACACAAGAACACAAACATGCACGTATACACAGATTCACCCAGAGACATGCCTTTCACTTTAAAGTGTTTTCCGAACCTAGCTGAATTAATGTAGCATTTTACATCTTTTTCTAGTGAAATATAATGTGCATTACTACGATATCTTCTCACAATCATATAGGTATGTAATGTTATGTTACTTGTTTCTTTTATACAGGGCATCACTAATCGGTTTTGCTGGGTTGAAGGGTGTATAGGGTTCACCTGCGTCTTCCTACGTGGGCCTGGTTTGCAATATGTGGAAGCATGATTGATGTATTGTTGGGTGTTAATGTGGCACCAGAGAGCAACAGGCTCTTAATGAAGGAATTGTTAAACCGCTCTTAAAAAAAAACTTGATGCCAGATAATGATAGGCCCATCAACATAAATATACAAAGAAGAACACACATCATGGGTGAGGCTCTAATGGGCCTCCTCCCTGGCCATGGCACTGATGGCTGCTACAAATTATTTGCATGTGACCGCCGATGGTGATTAGGTGAATATTCTGATATTATTAGACCTATTAGCAGTATTTGATATGGCTGATCATCCTACTCTATTGACAAGATTGTCCTCATTAGACAGGCCTTGAACTCGTTCACTCCCTCGTAGGACGTTTGCAACAATCTTTCTCAATTCTTCAGCAACAAAATCATTGCCATATACAGCAACTTCTACCCACAACTGGATCCAACAGACCTCGCCAAATTACTCTGGATATTATCCAAAAAACAATGCTAACCACGTGGCCCATCATCACCCCTGAGAAAACCTTCCGCCATCATGAAGTCCATTCACTTAGGGGCCCCATCGGACCCTGCCACACCACGCATACTCCAGAGGACGGCAACCCACCAGCACCATCTCATATCCATTCTGAATGCCTCCACCTATTTCGCGACCTTTGCAGACACTTGGAAACACACAACTGCCCACCCATTGCTAAGGAAACCCTCCACGGACCCTTCAATGCTTGCCATCTGCTGACCAATTTCCCTGATGCAATTCTTGGGTGAAGGCTTTGCAAATAACCATCAGCAGATGCATCACCAAATACCTCCACTACCACTAACTTCTTCACACCACTCTGTTTGGTTTCAGACCCAACCACAACATGGAAACTGTCCTCATTGGCACCACAGATGACATCCCATCGACTATGGCTGGAGGAGACCTGGCGGCCCTCATCGTCCTGAACCTCTCCACAGCTTTTGACACGATATCTCACCCCATCCTCATCCAATGCCTACATAACATCGGAATCCAAGGACACACACTGGGATGGATCTGCTCCTTCCTGACAGGAAGGACCCAGTCAGTCAGCCTGGCACCATACACTTCAGAGGCCGTTGACCTAATTTGGGGAGTTCCTCAAGATATCCTTCCTGAGCCCTACCTCTTCAATGCATACATGATCCCTCTACGCAGCATAATTGGTCTCATGACATCAATATTCTCTCCTACGACGACAACACACAACTCACTCTCTCCCTCAAGGACAAGTCCCCAGTGCCTGAATAAAGTTCAATGCTTGCATGACTTAAATTGTGCACTTGATGAAGACCAAATGTATGAAGCTGAAAACTAACAGTACCAGAATCATGATCTTCAAGAAGAGCACTTTACCTGGTGAGCCACAGAGCTAGGACTGACACCCACACCACCAGCAACTCCATCACCGTCACCGCCTCATGCTTCCATACCCTAAAGAAACTGAGTAAGAATTTCAAATAGCTTCCAATCAGCATCATGTATGCCCTTTGCACAAACAAGCTGGACTATGGAAAGACCCAGTATGCCGAGATCAACAAAAAGCTCACCAGAAGGTAGAAAACCATTCAGAATTCAGCAGCCAGTATCATTCTTAACCTCCTACCCACACAGCATTCACATCACACCTAAAGGAGCTCCGTTGGCTCCCCAAACACAAACAAGCACATTACAAAATCCTCGCCCACACTAAAAAACTGGTCCAGCCTACCTCAACAATTCCATCTGCTTCAAAAAAACAAACATTTCATACACTCTGCTCATCCAGATTGCACTTTCACAAATCCTACATATATGGAAAACTGGATCACTTCTAAAATGTGGAAAGGCCTGCCTCTACACATCTCTTCTTGAATTGTGCAAACATCTGAAAACCTGGTTTTTAGAGTAGTCCAACTAGGCCCTAGGTTTGACTAGATTTGAACCTTCTCAGTGCCACAATATCCTACCAGGTGGTAGCGTGCTGTACAGATCTGCATAACATAAGATAGCATAACACATCAGATCAGGGGCCAAATTATAGAATATAGCTCACTCTCTTTGTTAGCGCTGACTACACCTTTCAAAAGGTGCGCTCGAGGCTATCAAGGACAGTGTACCGTATTATGTCGAATGTGTTGCCCAAAGGGCAGCAACAACTGTTGCACTGCCGTAGGGACAGCACATTCAAGCGAAATACGGAGCAACTTTGAAGCAGCCAAGCTGTGTTTCACTGTGCAGGTGGCAACCCGCCTGCACTTTTAGGGGGGGATTAGAGATTCCCTTGCAGGCAGGAGCAGTGATTGACTACACCCGCCTGAAAGGGGATGTCGGGGGGGGGTCAGAGGACCTCCTTACCCCTTCTAGAGGGCTGCCATCAGGGGGCGCACTAAGAGTGTGCCATCTTTGAGGGACAAAACACTTTCAGTGCGCCTCCTGACAGCTTCATTGCCTCTGCTCCCATGTCTATAATATGAATTGGGCACGAAGGCAAAGGGATGCCCTCATTTTCATGGGGCCACTCCCCCATGCAAATGAGATAATGCCCTCTAGTGACAGCGCTTCCGCTATATGTGTGCCAGTGATATCTGTATTACAGAAACGCACAAGCTTCTGTGGCCCTGTCTGTAATACCAAAGCGCCCTGAGGCTGTGCAAAGTGGGTGCACATGCCCGTTACGCCCCGGGGCACTTTGTATAGTACAGCCCAAGGTGTTAAAATCATTTGCCTACTTCGTGGAACATGGCATATTAAAAATTCACGAGGAATTTACTCATCTAAGGGGCATATTCACAAGGAGCCATCGGCGAATTAACGGCACTTTATTGCAGCCAAAGTCATGATATATTTACCTCCCCATTCACAAGCTGGTGCTAACAGCCCACCGCAGCAGTTTTCCAGCAGCAAAAAACATCACCACAGAGGACTCGCGCAACTATCGCTAATGAGATGCAGAGTAGTCACTCCCATGCAAAAAGCCGCTACAACATGACACCTCAACAGTCACAACGACCAGCCAGATCGGCGATAAGAACACAAAACATGCAATAAGGCGTGTTAGCAGCAGGAAATTAACACCTGCTCTGACCTGGTGTAAAGTCGGATGGTAGCCTGCACCACAAAAGGGAGCCCAGCCCAGGGCGTCATTGGAAGGGCAACAGATGCCATGGAGCCACTCATCATGCAGCCCGGACACCTAAGAGGGGCACAACACCCACCCGGCACCCACCCCAGGACCACAACAGAGGCAGCACAGACAAAGACAGCGGCCCCCCAGGAAACGCACCTGCCTCACAGGCGCAACATCTGACAGTGTCACTGTCCACTACAGGCTGAAAGGGACAACCATCCTACGCATCCTGGCCATCCTCGCCTAACAGGCCAACTGCACCAATACAGCGGACAACCAACATCCTACCCCACACCAAGCTGCTGGCTGTGCTGCATCTGTTGGCCCCTGGCACACCCCAACCAACACCTGCCAGAGTCGGCGGAGTCTCACAGCCAGCCACATCCAAGTCCCCCACACCTGTCCTGGACATCACCATCACCCTGGCACCCCAGTCCCCATACATCCAACACAATGCGCAGGAACCGCTGTAGACCAAGCAAGGACCATACGCCATAGCCGGATGCACGTTTGTGTTGGGGGCAATCCACTGCACACATGTCCTACCTGTGCCCAATGGTGACACAGCACACAATCAGCACAACACGAATAACACATAACACATCAATGTGCAAGCAACATCAGAACACCGTGGGACCTTCACCAATGTTGCCTCCAAATACACAGCCAGTGTGCATGATCCCTTCACCCACCGACAATCCATCAGCAACCAGGGTTCCCAGGATGGCACCAAGGGAAATGCACAGCCCCTTGGCAAGTTCCAAATAAACACCCCACTCACTTCAACTCCACAAGCCTGCAATCCACAACTCTGGCAATGCACACGTCACAAATTCACAACCAACATGCACAACAACATGCCCAGACACGATGGTACAACTTACAATGGTAACCAGGGCTAACCATGAACATGACCAATCAATGGCCTGGCACCCCAGCCACACAATCAATCAATCATTTTGTAAATCTCACTACATACCCGCGAGGGGCTCAAGGCTCTGGGGGGGGGGGGGGCTACTAATCGAACAGCCAGGTCTTGAGTATCCTCCTGAAGGTCAGCAGGTCTTGGGTCTGTTGTAGGCTCATTGGGAATAGCTGAATGTGGGGAGAGGTGACAACCAGGCATGTGTGAGGGATGCAGTAGAACCATGATTGGGAAAGTACCCAATGCCAAGAGTGGCGGCGATGTGCACCTCAGGTGTACGGAGTGTAGTGGACAGTGGACGCAACCATGTCACCCCAGCCAGTGGGGGTCCTCGCTGAAATGTTGCCTGTTACGCCCCTCCCCGTAAGCGTGAGCAGAGTGGGATGGCCCGGCGTACGCCAGGCCAGCGTAGAGGTTTGAATAAAAAGCAAGTAGCCCTGGGCATGGTCCTCTTCTGGAAAGGCTAATGTCTCTGCCAGGGTGGCGCCTCCCACCCCGCCACAAGGCCAACGCTGTCCTCATTAGCAGAGTTGCCTGCGATCCTGTGCGCCTGCCGTACCCTGGCCTGCTGGACCACGAACCTATCAGGCAGACCCTGCGCAGCCAGGCCACACTGATCAGCAGCCGACACCGGCGTGTGTCAAGGAGCGCCCACCACGTGCCTGTGTAAGCTCCAAGCCCGAGACCCGAGACCCTGCCGGCCTCTCAGACCATCGCTGGCCCCCGACGCTGGCCCACATTACTCCTTCCTCGTTGACATATTCCACCGGCGTCCTCTGTGGCCCAGTGGGTCCCATATGTGAAATTGTGTCCTGGCTCCTGAATGGCAGTGACCACAAATCTGGGCCAGCGGCCACAGCACCAGACCCCCCCAATCAGTGAGGCATAGTTCCATAAGGACATCTTGTGACACGTGGTGCCACTAACCCTGTTCAATGCCAGCCGGCGACACGTGCTGCCACAAACCCTGTTCAACGCCAGCCTGCGAAACTTGCTGCCACAAACCCTGTCTAACGCCAGCCGGCGACACATGCTGCCACAAACCCCGTCCAACACCAGCCGGCGATACGTGGATGAGGGACCAGGCTACCCTGTGGACCAGTAGGTCTCACATCCAGCACCTAGTCATGAATCACGAATGGCAGAGTCCACACCAGTGGTCGCACGGAGAGGCGTAAGAGGAAGATGTGGCTCAGTCTGGACGAAAGCCGGGTCACAGTCATGGAGGTGAATGAACTTGTGGTGCCACTGAATCACAACTACACAGGCCAGTGGGGCCACAAACCTATGCCGGCGACAATCATTGAATGGCCTGTGCTGATCACTGCTCTCGGCCTAGGCTGCGCTCGAGTAGGTCACAGATTTGGAACTGAAGATCGAGTATGCAAAGGCAGATTACATATCATTGCATGCAAGGAGAGGCATAAGAGGATGATGCCTTGCATCTTGGCGGAGAGAAAAGGATCATTGTTACGGAGATGTTCATACACTACCGACAACTGCCCTGGTGTCACTAGCACTGTGCATCGCGAGCCAACAAGGCTTTGGCTTTGGGCCACTGCTGACCTCTGCCTCCAGCCTACACTGCGGTCCAGTAGGTCACAGAGTCATGAATTTGCAATATCAGTGTACCGGCATCATCGCAGACAGCATCCCTTCTCAGCCCCGGTGCCACTGAGTCTGTTCCCCGACATTCATGGACACTCTCTGGTCAAACTTTGATTGCTTCTGAGTCTATGGACTAGGGGGCAGTTTTCATCCTCATGTAGCTGATACTGATTTGGTGGAGGCAACGAGGCTGTCCCACTCCATTTGCTGCTTCCGGATAAAATCAAACCTTCCGGCATCATGCCCTGGAGGACACCTTCCACTGACCCCCGAAACCCTCCACAACATACACCTCGGACATTGATGGTGACCCGCTCAGGTCGCATAGCCCATCTGACTGCACTGCAAGTCACCGTTCCATGGCTGGGAGCCTGTGCCGGCCGCAGTGCATCCGGGGCCACTAACTCTGTGCTGGTCAAGTCCGGGACCCCTTCTCCGGAGACATTGGATGGCCCCTGAAGCATAGGCCTTGGGGTCATCAATGCCATTTCTCTGTGGCCTTGCGCTGTACGCAGCCTCCGGGCCCAAATGCGTCCCATCAGGGCTCACACACCAAAGCGAATCCAGACCGGCCCAGACATCGCATCACCGCAGGAGACACACGCCACCACCACAAGAACCACCTCCAAACTCCATCTGCCAGAGTTGAAACGGTGGTCCTGACAGACTTACGGAGTTGCTCAGACCTATCGTTGATGCCATCATTGGCCTGATACCCTGCTCTGCACTCCAGGTGCCAGTGACTCAGTGCACTGCAGGTCCTTGCCGATTGTGTCTATTGCTGTGGAGCAGTTGCGCAGCTATGGCACCTCAAACAGTGTGGGGGCCCTGAGATGTTGATGGGGAAGATGATGCAGGTCTTACACACCCCACTGCTTCTGCATCAGGTATACATCGAAGGGACACAATCCGAGACTTTTTCTTCACATGAGCGCGCTCATCTCTAGTGTCCCAACCCCAGTGCACTGCAGCTCACGGACACTTCTGTTTGCATGTTGGCTGTCCTCTGGACTTTCTCCAGCTCACTCCATGTTGCTCAGCAGTTGACTCTGTTATGCATGTGTTTTCTGTTTCTGTTGCACTGGTGTCCAATGTTCAAGTGGTTACCTGCACCAGACATTCCGTGCGGAATGGCTTACACCCACCCCACACACATCCAGCACAGGCGTCACTGTACATGTGGCCCTGCCAATAAAGGGGCCGGGCGCATGTGCCCGTAGCCAGTTCAACATGATATCTGCATGTGTTCCTGTGGTCTTGTTGTATGCCTGAGGGCCCTGGGCCCTACGACATTACATTGTGCTGTGTACATCGGATGAAGACATGTCACCACAGGCAGCGGGTTGGAGCTTGGACATGTAGCTTTGTCGTCATCCAATCAATTTGTAAGGGGAGTGGCCAGGGCCTTTGTAGGCAGACCCAACATGGGTGTGTGACTGCTATTTGAGCATCCCTGGCCGTGGTTCTGTACTGTGAATGTGCATCTGCATGTGTCTCTATGGCAGTGTGGGTCTCCTTAGTGGGGTGTTGGTGGGCCCTGAAGGGTGATAGACACCTACGTATGTGACCTGGTTCGCATTCCATGGGTTCGGCCCCCACCACCCCACCAACACCTGTTCGGCCACCTCCTTTTGGCGTGCTGACACATGGCATTGGGGTGTCGTGTGGGTGGGTGAAGTGTTGTGAGCCAGCTGTGTTTGCGGGTGCTTCCTGCTGTGTGGTCTGTTGCAGGCTCTGTGTTCTCCTCTGAGTAGTTTGGCTGTCCGGGTCCTGATGGGGGTTGCGTGGGATATCCATGTGCTGTTGTAGGGCGTCGGTGTCAACGGTGTGGTGGTCCTCTCCAGCATCACTGATGTGTTGTATTGTGTGCTCTGCTGAAGGTGTTGTGTGCCCCTCTGCGATGTGAAAGGGAGGTGCAAATTGACTTTGCTTTGACATATATGTTGGCGCACTGTGCAGGATTGCATGCAGACTGTATGGCAATGTACATTGTGACTGCTTGGGGGGTGCTGGATTCTTCTGCGGGACAGTGTACATTTGGACTACATGACGGATGTGAGGTCGTACGCATACATTTCCATTTCACAGTTTCCGGGTCCATCAGATGTAGTAGGCAAGTTTCTGTGCATGTGCGGAGCCAGTTGTGTCCTCTGTTCTGCAGTGATGGCTAAGCGCGTTATTCCACGTTGTCATCAATGTGGGTGTGCTATGTGTGTGTGCTGCAGTGTGCCAATGCGATCTGGGACATGATCCTGCGTGATTGTGGGTGTGCAGTGTGCTACACCTTGTTGTGCATGTATGCCACTGTGCCCACTCCCCGTCACCCCATTCCCTGTTCATTGCACTCCCTGTTGATGTTGTGTCAGGTCCTCTCGAGCTGTGTCCATACTCCCTACTCCTTGCCCAATTTCCACACTGAAGTCTGTGGCCTGGGTTTCCTCCAGCTCCTCCGTAAGCGCTGGACTGCCACATCCTGTCACCGTTGCTGCCTTCCTGTTGGCAGCGGGTTGGTGCCTGGTTTAGGTAGTCACGTCATGCCGGCGCCTATTGGCCTCCTGGATTGGCCTCCTTGGCACTCCAACTGCAGTCCAGGTGGTCTGCTAGTGGGTCAGTTGCTGGTAGTGTTCTGTCACCTCCATGACGCTGGTCTTGTTTTCCTGAAATCTGCACCCTGTCTTCCTCTCCCTCTTCTCCTTGGCCTTCCCCGACCCTGTAGTTCCTTGCTGGTAGTCTGTGGGGGTTGTGGGGTTCGAGTTAGCCTCTGCGCTGGGTCAGAGTGCATCCATGTTGCTATGTGCATTGGCTTGTTTCTGGTGTATTTTTTCTGTGGGTTTTATGGTGCATTGTCTCGCCAGACGCGTGCGATTTGCAGGTCTGTGGCTGGTTTTCGCTACTTTTTGTACCGCGGTTGGTCTCATTGCATGTTTTTAAGCGTTCGTGTATCGCATTTTTGCGGCATGGTGTTGATTTTCACTCGGACATTTGACACGTTATCTGGTGTCTATCACACGCTACCGCCGCGTAGTGAATTCCACATTGACACGGGGTTATTTTCTCGCGATAGACTGCGATGTTGAAAGTTGCATTACGCTACTCTTGCGGTAGTTATCACACGTTCTTGTGAATGTACCCCTAAGTCTTTTGTGGTTACCTCTGGGAGAGTCACCCTAAATGTTTATCATCTATGTTCAACCCCTGGTTACCTTGATTTATTTGGCAGGTTTGCAATTTTACAACTAGGCATGCTGGCCTAAATAGTTCCTTAATCCATAGCTTGCATTATGCCTAAAACCAGGCTGCTAGATTATCTATCTAAGAGCAACCCCTCCATAACAATGCCTTTATTAATTTCCTATAAAATCAAGAACTCAATTTAAAATCCCATGCTTGGTACTTAAAACATATTGCAATTCTCACCCTCATTGTCTATTATATTTTCACTCGAAAAAGTATGATAGGAGGCTAATACTTCTCCTACAAGGCTGCAAAAGCATGGAATTCTTTAGTCACCATGCATGTCACCATACATATATGTACGGCTACGTTCAACCCTTGGTTAGCCTGATTTATTTAGCGGATCTGCAGTTTTACACCTATGCAGACACTGCTCACTAATCTTATGTCTGAAAGGCCTGTCGATGTCGGCAGAGAGAGTCAGACAGTGCCTCCTCACATCAAACACTGAATGAGCAAAAACGCTCTCAAACTCAATGCTGATAACACAGAGGTTTTGACAGCAGGTAATAAATGCTCCCTTTGCACAAGGAATGCCTGCCAAAAGACTTGAACTCCCTCCCAGTGGCTGCTCAGACTGTGAAAATCATAGGAGTCAAACTAGACAATAAACTCGAATGAGTCAACAAGTACCTGCTGTTGCTACTGCTGTAAATATCAAATTACACATGTAAGCTGATGCTTCTCTCCCTGGGTGCCTGTCATACTGCAATTTCTGTTTTAGCAGGTACAAACTTGGTTATTGTATTACGCTTTGTGCTGGCATAAATAGTACCTTAATCCATAGCTTGCTTTGTGTCTAAAACCAGGCTGCCAGATTAGGCCTTCAGGTCCCCTGTTTTCTAAAAGCAACACCTCGATCACATTGCCTTCCTTGGATTCCTATAAAATTAAGAATTCAATAAAAAATCCCATGCTTGGTACAGAAACACTACCATAAATCGTACCCTCATTTTACTTATGTGAATTCGAACAAGTGTGATGGGTGGCTGATCCTTTTCCTACATAGCTGGAAAAACATGGAATTCCCTTCCTTTGTCACTAAGATCTATCTCTTCCCACATGAAATTTAAAAAAAAACTGATAATCGTTCTCTTTTATGGGATGGCTACTGCTTAATCGGCTACCATCGCCAAGAGACCTTGCATGTACCATGTGCTCGACAAAGGTTTCAAGCTAAACATAAAAAGGCGTCCAGTTTTATGGGGAAGTGGATTTGGACAGGAGGAAGTCTTTCACAGGTTAGAAAATATCCTAAGTATCTCAAATATTCTAAAACTCTCCTCTTTCATTGTGGAAAGAGATACCTATTCTTTTGCTATTAGGCCATTTTATTTTTAAAAAATATCCAGAAGACTAGCAGCATCCACCTAGTTTCTTATTATTCCTGAACATTATCCAATCTGAACATCCACCTAGTTGCCTATTATTCCTGAACATTATCAACTTTGTATATAAATTATTCCATCTGACAGGGAGTTGCTAGGAGGCTTTGAAACATTGGAGGCATTATTTGAATTTGGACCAGCACTTCACTAGCATCAGGATGGATAATAAGAACTTGAGATATTTGAAGCCCATGAAATGTATGAATTAGATGGTCTTTGTTTCTCCAGGTTCCATTACCAGGCTAGATATTGAAATGGAAATCAACATGGGAAAATTACCATTAATGAGAAAAGACATGGATCAGTATGTAGAACAGTGTGCTTAATGTGCACAAGGAACCAGTGGGGTTATTACACCCTCTTCGAAATCGAGTTTTTGGTTGAGAGTAGTGTGAGCCCTTCTCACACAACAATCATAATCCCAGTTAGGGTGAACTACAAAAAGTCAGTAAATTAACCAGTGTTTAACCGTCTGGTAGCTAGACACAAAAAGAGTCAGGCTTACCTTAGAGGCAATATGTAAATTATTTATGGAGCACTTCAACAGTAATAAAGGGAAAACACAACTAAAGAAAAATACCACACCAATTTAGAAACATGTAATACATTATTTGAAATCAAAATGACAAAAATTCAATCAATAGGACTGGAATTATGCATTTTTAAAGCTTTTAGTAAAGATCAAAGCTTCAACCAAAGGCATATATTGGCACAGACCGGGGCAAAGTCGAAAGTCATGGCCTACCGCGATGGAGCGCGGTTCGGATATGAAAGTAAATTGTGCCCGGTCTCCACTTAACTTCGGATGTAAAACATTTTTTGAAGAAAAATGGCAGAGAAGATAAAATTAATCGGTGCATGGTAGCCGGCAATGTACGAGGAGTAGGAGTAGTCGCTGAGAAGCCGCTGGACAAAGTTGCAGTGAATATTTCTATGTTCTGACTTAGTCTCTGTTTTCAAAGTCGTAAATCTCCAGCAGGACAAAGCTGCAGGCTAAAGCCCAAATGGGCTCCAAGAGGCTGGATACCCCTTGTGCGAGGAGCCGCTTAGTAGGATTTTCTGCTGCGGAGAGGAATGTAGCAGGTGCTACCACAAACTCAGGCCAACCAGCAATGCACCTTGGGCAGATCAGCTAACAGGTAGGTCGTGGTTTCCTCTCAGTTCTCAGTGCACTTTCTCACTGAACATTTAGTACCATTCCCAAAGGTCCAGGACTAGACAGGCACACACTGAAGGGCAGGGTTCACTTCAGGCATCTTCCAGGTGCAGGGTTCAAGTTGTTGGAGCTTTTTGTGTCCCTGTATCTCAGAGCAGGAGGCAGCCCACTAGCCCTTAGATTCACCTGGGCAGTCCTGGGTTCAAGGAGCAAGGCAGTCCTCTGAAGTGAAGACTAGGCCTTCTGAGTGTTCTACGTGGTTCCAGGAGTGAATTCAAGAGTGGGTCTGAGGATTCTATTTTTATACATGTTGACAGCTTTGAAGTGGAGGAAACTTCAGGAATTTTTGTTCCACAGATGGTTCTGGAATTTCCTTCTTCCCTGCGAAGGCTCACGGGGGCCTGCGGTGACAAAATACTGGGGGGGGGGGTTATTTGTCATTGTGCTGAGGCAGCTCCTTTGAAATGTAAGTGGAACAGGGTCCAGCATTCCCCCACACATCCGGGCAGGATGGCCCACCATGCCAACACATAGCCCCCTTTTGTCTCACTAGGAGGAATACACAAAGTCCAACTGACATGCTAATCACACTCATGTGACCCAGGACATAGGCTGAAGACACCAAATGGTTAGGACAAGAACATTTAAACTTTCTAAAAGTAGCTATTTCAGGATTGTGACTTTAATCCTACTTTATAAATAAAGAGGATTTTTGACTGCTATTCTTTGGGCACCAAACATGACAATTCTACATGTAAAACTTAAAAGTACGTGTCCATCTTTTTAAATATACTGCACCCTGTCCTGTGGGCTGTTTAGGATCTACATTAGAGAAGACTTCGATGTAATAAAAAGGTGAATAAAATGTGCAGTCTTAGTGAGATTGTCTAATACAACCAAAAGGGCTGAGGTTCCCTCTGAAGGAGGAAAGTACAAAATTAAGTCCATAGCGATTTAGGACTGAGGCTGCTGAGGTGTGGTAATGGGTGTGTTAGAACTGTCATACTTTTTGCCTACTCCCCTCCTGCTTGCTGAAATTCATTTTTGTTGGCTGTAGGGCCTTGTGCATTTACCATTACTGACCAGGAATAAAGTGCTTGTGCTCACTATTTGAAACGTGGCCTACACTTGATTTGTAAATTTCATATACTTATAGGTCCATAATAAAGTGGTAGAACATCGCCCAACCTTATTGCATTCAAAAAGTGCTAACTTTGAATCTGGAGCAGATAGAGTTATGCTGTTCAGACTCAAATAAATTGTAATTTAAAATCCTCTTTAATGGTAAAGTCTGATTTTGAGTCACAATCTATAAATGTCACCTTTAGAAAGTTTTTTTTTTTTTTTTTTTTTTTTGGTGTTCAAACTGCTTTATTTGCATGTTACACTGCTTCGTGCGCCTACAACCCGGAGGCCGGCAGCGTTAGATGCAGAACGATGAGGAAGATGTAATATGTATAACACAGCATTAGAACCGACATCCCGGAGGCCCGGCAGCGTAAAATAGGATTATGTAATGAGTGTCCAGTATCTAGTACAAAAAAGAATAGAAACTTGAGAATGTATTGCAGTAGAACAAGGTTTTTCTTTTTCTTTTTTTGTTGTTGTTCCAGTTCTAACAATAACCAAAACTGTGAGGTCTCACAAACACACTTGGTGACGGAGTTCAGGGACTTCATGATAGTGGTAGGTATCGATAGTCCTTCATCGCCATGCTCTGACATATCAACAGTCTTGATGGTATGTGGTCAATTGGAGGAGATTGGTGATGTGCAGGGTTATAAGGTAGTGTCAAGCCCAGTGATGAGGGTGCATGGAATGATCAGGGCTGCAGGGACTACACGGCAGGTGAGGGCTCAACGGCAGCATCGGCGTGTGTAGTGTCAGCAAATAGTATATAGGAGAATAGCGTGCAGGGGTATGATTGACAGGGCAATATGCTGGCCAGGATGTCGGATTGATAAGTAGTAAGTCGTGTATGCGATGGTAGGCAGCAGTCTACAGTGCCAAGTGTTCTCAATGCAACTAATCACTAACAGGACCTCCCTCTGGAACATCTCTGTCATGCGTTTGGGCAAGTAAATAGCCAACCAGCGGGCCCCATATGTCCTTAGGTCGGCTAGGGATCGGCAAAAGTTCAGAAAAGGTGATGTGTTGTTCCTGACAGTAGGCCATGTCTGCCAGCCAATCTTTGAATTTAGGTGCTCTGCCTCTGCCCCAGCGACATGCCACTCGACGTCTTGCCAAGAGCAATGCAATATCTACAAATTTTCTGCATGATTTTGGAATGTGTGGCGTGTGTCCGAGTAATGTAAGGAGCGGCTCCACCGCAATGGTCTCTTTGGTCATCGCTGTAAGAGCGTCTGTCACCTGCTGCCAGAATAGACGAATAGGGGGGCAGTCCCAGGCTAGGTGCAGGAAGCCCGCGTGTTCGGCGTGACAGCGCTCACACCTATCATTATCAGCTAGACGAAACTTGTATTTTTTTTCTGGGGTATAATACAGCCGCTGCAAGAATTTGTAGTGTATTATCTTGAGTCTACTACTGGCTGATATTCGAGCCGTCAAGGTGCAGCAGTATCGCCAGTGATCGTCAGTGATTTCCATGTCCAGATCAGCACTCCAATGCACTCGAGCTCTCGCCTCCGGCATCGTGGCGGCAGATCTGAGCTGGCGATAAAGTCCGGCGACTAGATGTGCGCCGTCTTGCGAACATAACAGAAAGTGGAGTGGGAGAAATACCTCAGGTTCCTCAGGGAACGCAGGCAGGATGTCCCTCATCCCTTGACGTAGATGCAGGTAGTAAAATACATCCAGTGGGGTGCGGGGGTGAGAAGTAAAGAATAACTCTGCGGATTAGAATTTTCCGTTCGCAAACAAGTCGCCCCAAGAGGCGATCTGCAGTCGTTCGCAGAGCAGACGAAATCCTCGCTCCTATAGTGAGGCGATGTTAGGGTGAAACGTCAATGGCATTTTAGGGGAGTATGGTAGACCGCAGGACAACCTCTTGGCCATGCGGTGCCATGCATCCAACGTGCAGGATACGGAAGTGTTTGGCGTCTGTATGAGGGATTCCGGGCAAAGTAGCAGGCCATTAAGCGGAATGGGGTGCATGATCCAGTCTTCCACCGCCAGCTGAGGCATAAAGGGCGTTGGAACTAGCCAGTGGTATGCGTAATGCGCCTGCGCGCATAGGTAATAAGCCTCGAAGTCAGGAACATCAAAGTCTCCGGTCTCGTAAGGCTGAGTCAACGTGGACCACCTTAGCCGTGGACCCTTACCCCCCAGAATAGCCGACAGAGTTCTGATTTTAGGGTTTTGAAAAAGAAAGCACCCGGATAGTATGGGATATTGAGAAAAAGGTATAGGAACCGGGGCAAAACCACCATTTTAATAAAGGACGCTCTGCCAGCCATGGATAGCGGTAGAGTAATCCAGCGATCTACTGTAGCCGTAAGTTTCGTAATTGCAACTCCATAATTGGAGCGGAGCGTCTCATCCTTGTTGTGCGAGATCTGTATACCGAGGTATCGAAGATCCGTCCGGCACCACTCAAGGGGATAGTCAAGGGGGAAATCAGCAACCGCATCAGTAAGGGGGAAAAATTGTGACTTAGACCAATTTATGTGTATCCCTGCCATCCTGCCGAATACTACAAATTCTCTTAATAGGTGATTGAGGTGAAGGTCAGGGTGTTTGACATAAAGGGTAATGTCGTCGGCATATGAAGACACACCAATTTGACGCTGGAGGCATTGTATCGCTCCCTCTCGATGCAGCTGACATAGTCTACAGGCTAGTGGCTCGACCGCTATCGCGAATAAGAGGGGGGATAGAGGGTACCCCTGAAGCGTACCCCTGGTGATGTCGATGGAGTGAGAAAGGCGGCCGTTGACAAGGACCTTCGCCGTGGGTTGTGTGTAAAGTAGTTGGACCCAGGAGATGAAAAGTCTTGGGAATCCCATGCTCGTCAGAACTAAGAACAGGTAGGGCCATTCGACAGAGTCGAACGCCTTGGAGGCGTCTAGGAAGCCGGCGGCAACCGGCAGGTCAGGGTGAATTGTGCAAAGTAGGGAGAATAACGTACGCAGGTTATGTGAGGTAGATCAACCCGAGACAAAGCCAGATTGATCAGGTAGAACAATCCTGGTCATGAGTAGGGACAGCCGAGTGGCCAGGACCTTGGCAAGGATCTTAACGTCGCAATTTAATAGGGAAAGTGGGCGGTACGAACTACAAGATCCTGGATCTTTGCCAGGTTTCAAGAGCGAGGTAATGACTTCCTCCCTCATGGAACCGGGGAGGATGCCATCAGCAAGTGATTCCTCATAAACCTCTCAAAGGACAGGGGCCATGATGTCAATGTAAGCTTTATAGAATTCGGCGGGAATGCCATCTAGGCCAGGCGCCTTGCCGTTCTTCAATGACATGATGGCTTTGCGGATCTCATCGAGCTCGAAAGGGGCCCCCAGGAAGGCTCTGTCTCCGTCACTTAGCCAGCATAGTGCCACATTGCCTAAGAAATCAGAATATGATACGTCCGCTGGCGCATTGGTGGTGTATAGTGTGTGGTAATGAGAGGTGAAGGCATCGAGTAGTGCATCTGAGTCCCTGATCGTGTGTGCCTGGTCATTAGTGAGTTCCAGAATGGTGTTACAATTGCGTGGGGCGCGTGTAAGTACCGCCAGTGCCCTCCCCGCTCTGTCCCCCTCGCAATATTTTCTGGCCTGCCAATGTTTCCCTTTAAATTTCGCCTCCCTGTTAGCCTCATACTCATACTTGTGTGGAAAAGTAAATTTTGCCATGTTCTGTGTCCCTACGAGTCCTCCATCTTATGTTATGTGTGCATGATTAAATATGCATATGTATCCTGTATGTTTGATTAAAGACGCAATTACAGTTGTGTCCATCACTAGTATGCCAGTTTCCAGTTCTCGTGAAAACTACGAGTATCAGGCCTATGTAAAGTTACGTTGCCACGTTTCTCAGTGTGCACGTTATTTCATTGTAAAGTCCCCGTTTCTAGGCCTCAAAAGGGCCCGGACACTAGATTCAGCTCCTGTCTCCTGAGCCTCGCTGAGGAGCGATACAGCCCCCACCTGTATCCTCGACCCTTCACTTACTTCCTGCCTCACAGTGCCCGGCTCAGCCTGGCTCTGCCTACGAGTCTGCCAAGAGTATGTTATGATTCTAGTTATCAGTCCAGCCCCCCTTCTCTGCATTCCTAAGCTACTGAATCGCATCAATAGTTTCCGTCATTGTCTAGCCTTTACGTCTCCATGTAAGAGAAATACTGCATTTAATGGTCATTTAATATTCTTCATCACGCACTACATGTAGAATAATGCATGCTCCAGTCTTAGAGTCCGTTAGCCTCTCCCCTCCTGACTCTTAGTTTATATCAACATGTTCTCTAAACATCAGATACTAGATACTGTTTAGGTACATGTCGCCCTGACTCTCCAGACTTCAGTCTCTGCTCCTAGCACAGAGTTCATAGCCCCCAGCTTCTCCTAGTAACACGTCATTGTCAGTTTGCGCGCACCATTAGGTTAGAGGTTCCGGCTCCTTAGGTAGCCCCCTCCATGTTTCCGCCCCATTTATGACATATTCTGTTACGTTTACATCACATGTCTATGTATACGCCCCTGTTACACCCATTTTCACCCTTATCTTTCGCGACTGCTATTGACCACACCCACTGCCCGCCTACTGTAATTCATTGTAATGTAACTGTTTTAGTATATATATATTTGTGGACTGTTATTAAGTGTTGTGCCGATTCTGATCCTGCCCCCGGCAGCGCTGCCATCCTGTTCCCGTGCAGGTTGTCCTGTTCCTGTCCTTTATGCTGTATTAAACCTGCAAACTCCTACTACCTCGAATCTTGACTCTTATTTATTGAGCTATCTGTTATTGCTATGTCCAGTAAAACCTAGATCCGGTATTATTTATTTATATACCACATAATGGCGCCCGAACAGGGACTTGCCCTTTCCCCACGCGCCGGTGAAGCCACGCCGGCCCCCTGACCCTCTGCAGCCGTGACGGAACCATACCGTGCACGTGCAGATATTTCTGCTTCAAGTATCCCTCAGGCCCACGGAGGAGACGGAGGTGGCGGTCCAGCATCCAGACGAGGCGGTGGAGGAACGCGGCGAGTCCCGACCAGAGCCCAAGCCGAGAGTCCAAGGTCCGAGGTATCCGGAGGCCCACCCGTAACAGAAGTCCGAAGTTCGTCCGTCCGGCGTCGAAGCAGTCCAGTCCGAGGCCTTCCGTTCTTGCTGCCCGGTGAGTACCATTGCTGGGGTAGTATCTAGACAGGGTCAATCTAATTGACTCTGGTCCGTGGGTTGGTGGTACACAGACCCGAAACGAAGTGTCCACTTCGGTGGATGCGGGTCCTGACGTGTCTCTTTATGAGACCGGTAAGTTTCGTACTGTTTCAGCAGTGCATCTAGTTTCTGTTCTAGTCAGTTCTGTTCTCGAGAAAATTCATGTATTCTGTTTTCAGTATTCCAGGTAGTATTCTGTTCGAACTGTTATTTTAAATATTCTTCATGTATTTTAATGTCGTGGTATGAATGTGAAGTAATTATCGTGTTCATTGTGTATTGTATTGTGTCTAGATTACAGTTCAGTCATGCCCTTATTCTTGAAATTACGTCAGTTAAAAACTAGAAAAGGTCTGCTAGAAGCAGCAGTTCCTGTCCCGCCTAGGGACAGTCCAGGTCATTTTATGTATCAGAAGCATGGCATAAGTGCCATATTATATCTAGATTTATGGGTAGAGTATACCAAAGAGTTAGAGGAAAAGTATAGATGGCCCGTATCAGGTACATGGGATGCCGAGTGCATCATGAGAGTAGAAGAAGCATTATGGAAAAAGAAAGCCAGACAGTCACAGAAAGATGCCATCGAGTTATGGCGCAAAGAATCTCATAAAAGAACCGAAAAAGAAATCAGAAAGTCAGAACTAAGTAGAGAATCCTTGGAACGAGCCCAAGAAAGGGAACTAATCGAGATAGGTGAACGAGTTAAAACAGAACAGTCAGACAGACAGAGGCATGCCCTCATCAAGGGTATGTATCCTCTTCTTGCCGAGGGCTTGCCAAAAGCAACCCCGGAGGCATCCAGTAATTTTCCGCCACCATTAGTTCCGACCAAGCTACGTCACAAACCGACCGCAGCTGATATTTTCATCTCGTCCTATTTGGACGACACAGTCCCGGAATATGCAAATCCTGTTCCGCCAGTCCCTGTAAATCAGGCAATTCCTGCTCCCCCAGACACCGGGGCACCTCTTGCAGTACCTGCTACGGTACCCCCGGTCCAGCCTACATTACAATTTCCCGCCGCACTGGTACGAAGAGTATCAGTCGACGATTCCAGTTTAGGGGCCGCAGGAGGAGGTCCTCCTGGTACCCCGCCACCGCACCAACGTAGAACGTTGGCCGAGTTACATGAATGTGCGTTACAGCGTACGCCCAAATTTAAGTCCGTTGCAGAAATCCGACGAGCTCTCACTGAATGCCGCCATGATCCAGTTGCAGGTGATGATAGTACAGTAATATATTCCATCCGTGTAAGACGGGTGACCGGGTATTTAGACACCCTACCAGATATGAAAGGAGATCTAGACAGAATATATCGTTTCATCCGTACAGGGGATGATCCAGAAAGTATTGGCGAAGCCATGTCTCAAAGGAAAGCTGAGATCCAGCTCATGTTATTAAAGTTTCTGATTAATTGTCTAATAAGAGAACAAGATTCCCCGACTAAAGATCAGGCCGAAATGAAAATCCTGACAAGGTGGAGTGATAATATAGCCGAGGGTAAACACAAGACTATCAGTAGTATAGAGAGTATGTACAAGAAAATTCGTAAGGAAATACTAAAGTTACACGAACAACGTAAAGCAGCACAAGTAAGCGAGAAAGAAAATGACTCTACTGAAGAGGTAGAGGACGAGAATCCCACTAGAATAGCGTATGTAGGAAAATCTAGATTTCCAGATCGCCATTTGCGCCTAGAACACAAGTCAGTTTTACATCATCCAGCACCAGAACAAGGTTCTCTGGAACAAGTATTTCAAGCTACCGATCACATTCTGAAATCACAAATCGGTTACAGTGAATTAAGTACTATGCATGAACAAGAACTAGCCCGATCAGCAGTCCGATGGATTACTGATTCTACCACTTTTCCAGACGAAATAGTGGCACAAATGTTTCTGAAATTGCCCCCAGCCGAGCAGCGACTGGTGGGTATGTATATGATCCAGCACCTCATTACATTGTATGAGGGTCAACATTCTGATCCAGGTCCGTTACACGATGTCCTGAACGAGTTACTCCAGTATAGATGGAAAGGTTTAGGTACCGATTTAATTAGTGTCATTCTAGAACAGCTCCACAAATATAGTATGTTTTTGAACCCGCATTTTGTTCATGTCTCACCTCCAGAAAGTAAACCGTTTTACATAGACAGACAGAATCCGTTACGAGAAGTACACCCAGTTAGGACAACAGATGGTGAAATGCAACGAGTGTTTGTTTACACTCCGATTACAAAGATGGAACTCTTAGAGATGAAAAAGTTAATTCCCTGTCATGACAAAGATCCAGCAGGGTTCCACCGAGAATTAAAAGACATGCTCCGTATGGGAGAATACACGTACCCAGATATAATTAAAATGTTAAAGGTCCTGTTGCCCGCAGGGGTATATGAAAAACTCAAGGAAAAAGAATGGGAGGTGGGAGAGAAAAAGATCGATTGGGCAGTCCTAGAAGCTGAAGACAAGACACGAGTACCAGGTACCGGTCTAGGAGAGAAATGTAAAGAATTACCAGAATTATTGATACAAGTTTTGCCTAGATTATTAGCCACTAAAAAGGAAGACTGGGATGCAATCTCAGCCTGTAAACAGAAACAAGACGAAGACACTAGTGATTTTTATTCTAGATTCGAGAAATGTTTTAGTATAAACAGTGGCCTCAAGACAAGTAGCGAGTCATACCCTCATCTTTTTGTTACTAAATTAGTCGAGAATTCAAGTCCACAAGTTAAGAATCGAGTTTTGAAAGTCGAAAGTAACTGGCAAGCTAATACCCCGTCCCAGATGTTACAGATGCTCCAATACCACCAGAATAGAATCAGAGAAGAGCAAGATCATGAAAGAAAACGTATGAAAGACACGAAAATGAAAGTACTAGTTGCACAATCTATTCCTCAAGACAGTCAGAAGAGGGGTCCGAATCAAGCCAGTCATCCTACAGCTCCCGTTAAAGGGACATGCAATTATTGTAAACAGCCAGGTCATTTCATAAACGAGTGTGCAGTTCTGAAACACAATATAGCTACCGGTAAAACTAAAGAAAGACCACGTCCGCCTAGACAAGAACAAGTTTCACAGACTTCTCAGCCACAGAATGCACAACAGACAGTTCCAGTACCGCAGCCTATTGCTGCAACACAGCATGTTACACAGCAGATGTACCAGTATGCGCAGCCTGAGTATCCAGAGTATCAGCCATATTCATGAAACAGCCTAGAGAGGGAGGTAGGCTTGCCTCTCATCGAGATACCTGTAGATCAAGAGGGTCCCTATGTTCATAGTCAAGTATTAGGGAAAGACAGAAAGTTTCTGATTGATACAGGGGCAAGTAGGACCACCATTAGTCACGCCGAAGTTCCAGGGGCTCCGCTCTCAGGCTCTAGAAATGTTTCCCTTGGATTTTCAGGAAAGCCTATTGTAAATGAGATATCTCAGCCAGTTACTCTAGAAGTAGGTCCATTGTCCCGCACTACTGATCTGTTACTTACGAAGTCATGTCCAGAAAATCTGTTAGGCATTAAGACACTGAAAGAATTAGGTGCAGTCATATGCTGCTCCCCCGAGGGAATACGATTGTTCCTACGTGACTTCAAGGGTCACTATGTATTACGAGATTTTGATCCGAGATTGTCTAATGTTCCGCAGCATCTATGGGCACAAGGTCCAACTGATGTTGGTTATATGCAAATCACACCCCATCGTGTGACTCTCAAGCCAGGTGTAGTGTTACCACGAATCAGGCAGTACAGACTGCCACCTGAGGCTGTAGCAGCCTTATCCAAAATTATTGACGAGCTCATCGCTCAAGGAGTAGTTGTAGGAACTGACTCCAATGTATGTAATTCTCCGATCATTCCAGTCATGAAACGTACTGATCCAAATGCACCCCCAGTATATCGATTAGTGATTGATCTCCGAGAACTCAACAAATGTATTATTCCCCAGTACCCAGTTGTCCCAGATATCTCTTCCCTATTGACAGCCATTGATTCTGAAGCCTCATTTTTTACAGTCATAGACCTCAAGAACGCGTTCTTCAGTGTCCCCATTCATCCAGACAGCCAGTTTCTTTTCGGATTTTGTTTAAATGGAAGGAGCTATATGTTCACACGCGCTCCTCAAGGTTTCACAGAAAGTCCTAGTATTTACAGTCAAGCACTTAAGAGACAACTAGACAACATTCACATGCCAACTGACACTGCCCTGCTCCAGTATGTCGATGATCTACTGATCACAGCCCGTTCTGAACGTGCTTGCGAGCGAGCATCCCTTACAGTCTTGTA
Source organism: Lissotriton helveticus (assembly GCF_964261635.1). Taxonomy (NCBI): domain Eukaryota; kingdom Metazoa; phylum Chordata; class Amphibia; order Caudata; family Salamandridae; genus Lissotriton; species Lissotriton helveticus. Next base: position 1,956,824,476 of record NC_136059.1, on the reverse strand, counting down.
TTTCCTTGCCGAGATGGGGCACAAGGTGTCCCCTTCTAAGCTTCAATTCTGTGTCCAGCAAGTGATCTATTTAGGCCACTTACTGTCCAAGAGGGGTAGGCAGTTGACACCCGACCGTATCCAGTTAATAGCGAGTCTTCCTCAGCCCAAGACCCAGAAGGAGGTACGTGCTTTTATTGGCCTTACTTCTTACTGCAGACAATGGATTCCTCAGTATGCATTTCTAGCTAAGCCACTGATACAGTTAACGACACAGGAGGCAGCCGTATCGACTGTCCTCCCTTGGACATCTGAACATACATTTAGTTTTAATGAGTTAAAGAAGGCTCTATGCCAAGCTCTAGTTCTAGCAACACCGAACTACAGTAAGCCTTTTACACTTTTTGTCACTGAACGCGAAGGTACAGCATTATCTGTTCTCACACAAGATCAAGCAGGACAATACAAGCCCTGTGCTTATTTTTCGAGCACATTAGATCCTGTAGCCCAGGCTCTGCCTGCGTGCCTCAAGTCAGTTGCAGCCACAGCACTAGCTATCAGACAAAGTGATTCCATAGTATTAGGACATTCCTTGACAGTACAAGTCCCACACTCCGTGGAAGTTCTTTTAAACCGAACACAGACTCAGCACTTGACAATTGCACGTTTAACAGGTTATGAATTGACACTGTTCCAGCCACACATAGAAATCAGACGCTGCAACGTTCTAAATCCTGCAACACTGTTACCGTCAGTTAATTCAAATCCTGCCACACACGACTGTGTGGAAGTAGTTAATATTATGACTAAGCCAAGACAAGATCTGACAGATATTCCATTACCAGATCCAGACCTGACACTTTATGTGGATGGTTCATGTATGAGAACAAGTACAGGAGAACTAGTAGCCGCGTATGCAGTGACTACTGACACTGAAGTTATAGAAACACACCGTATTGACACCCTGTCTGCTCAAGCAGCAGAGCTAGTTGCTCTGACACAAGCCTGCATACACGCCAAGAACCTGAAAGTTAATGTTTACACAGATTCACGCTACGCATTTGGAGTCGTACACGACTTCGGAGTGCTCTGGCAGGAGAGAGGTTTCATGACTTCTCATGGAACCAAGATTCAGCATGGTCTCCTTATTCAAGCTCTGTTAGATGCCATACACTTACCGACATCTATTGCTATCATGAAATGCAAAGCACATACGAAAGTTACTGACACTATTTCTCAAGGTAATGATCTAGCAGATCGCACAGCCAAGCTTACAGCTCAGACACCAGACATTCCAGTTAATAAGACACCGACATGCACTCCAGATCCGACTACATGTATGACAGTTAAGGACCCCACTCAAGATGTCATAGATATCCAGTTACATGCTACTCCCGATGAAATCAAGAAATGGTCCGAACAAGGAGGGGTCCAGACAGATCAGGGATGGGTAACGAAGGGTAAAGCCACATGGTTTCTCCCCGATTCTATGGTTCAAGTCATTATCAATACCGCACATAGTCCAGCACATTTAGGAGAAAAAGCTATGTTAGACAGTATCCAGAACATTTGGTTCAACAAGCATTTACGAGCTGCAGCCAAGCAGAAGGTCCGTACTTGTATGATATGTTGCCAGTTTAATCCAGGTAAAAGTGTCCCGGTGGAACAAGGTGGATTCCAGCCCCCTGACCACCCTTTTGAAGTCCTCCAGATGGATTATATTCAGATGGAGCGATGTCGAGGTTTCAAGTATGTCCTTGTAGTGGTATGCGCTTTGTCCAGGTGGACAGAGGCATATCCAGTCCCAGATTACACAGCCGCGACCACTGCCAAGCAGTTGGTTCGTGAATTCTTCCCCCGCTACGGACTCCCTAGAGTCGTATATTCTGATAACGGCCAGCCATTCTCATCTGAGCTCATGAAACATGTTTCCCTTTTGTTAGGGTACCAGTGGAAGTTCCATTGTGTACGCCATCCAGAAGCAGCCGGTCTCGTAGAGAGACATAATCAGACCCTGAAAATCCGAATCGCAAAAGTATGCAAAGAGAAAGGTGTAGACTGGCTAGTAGCTCTGCCAGTTGCCTTATTTTATATGCGCATGGTCGCACATTCCAGATCAGGTCTGTCCCCTTATGAGGTCGTATTCGGCCGCCCCCCTAACATGTGGGGTACACCTAGACCTCGAAGTATTACCGATGTTTCAAGTACTGTGCTGACAGATTACCTAGCTTCCTTGATGTCTGCCCTCAACTCTTGTCGTTCACAGGTTGCTGCCGCATTTCCAGACAATACCGAGGTGGCACCGCATGAAATCGTTCCCGGATGCATGGTTTTGGTCAGGAACTTTGATCGCTCAAGTCCGCTGGAGCCTCGCTGGAAGGAACCCCGACAGGTCCTCCTGGCCACCCGTACTGCCGTCAAGCTGGAAGGCAGGAAGGGCTGGGTCCATTTGTCACATGTGAAAAGATTTTTTGGATTGAAACCTGTTTCAAAGAACATTTCCGAGGATCTTAAAGACTGCCAAAGTACTATTCTTAAGGACTGTCCCGCAAAAGACATTGCTACGAACCCCTCCCTGTTAGAGAAAACTCCGCAACAGGAGTATAAGCTTAAACTAAGGTCTAGTAAAATAAGTCAGCCAGTTTGATTGTCTAAGTCCTCCCCTAGGTGAAACGGTTAGACCGGTTTCTGACATGTATATAATAGACCCCCACAGAGAGAGAGTTAGTGAGAACTCTAGAAGTTGCACTATTATTTTATGTTTTCTGCTATATTTTAGCATTATGATTTCCTGCACCAGTTATGCATTTTATTTGTATTTTCCAGTTTCTCATGTAAATAAGTCTGCTAATGTTACAGTAGAGCACACGTTTAGTGATCTGCCTCCTCATGAACTTTCTTATCGTCTTGCTATGCGTAATAACTCTTTTATCCGCATGTTACATTATTCACACCAGACCAACAATGCCACAAATTGTTGGGTGTGTGGTCGACTCCCCCCTTTCCAGACACCGAAGGGAGTTCTGCCACTCTTTCCTTATCCATTTTCACATAATGGTTTGTGTGGAGCATGGTCCACGTTAACGTCATCCTCAACAGATATGTCTTTTCTGAACAGTACATGTTTCCCAGACAAGCAAGGTCTTCCCCACAGAACAGGGTTAGATCTAGAGAATGAAGTTTATAATCTAGGTAATTATTCTTCGAATTTCATGGTCCTGAATGTTCAGTCTGATTCTACTCCAGACTTACCTGCTATTTCAGTACTACCAGTCAAAGGTGAATTATGTGTCCGAAATAATGGTTCCGTACATGTAGGTCATAGTGATTGTACTACTATTGTCAAGTATAGTGACAGTAGGAAATCCATTTTCAAAGCTTCACGTCATTCTTATTTTGTTTGTGGTCAGACCGCATATGTTCGTCTGCCCCTCGATTGGGAGGGTACATGTTACATTGCCTTCCTACTGCCACCAGTTTTCCTAGCCCCACCTGACTATCATAGGAATTCCCACCTAGTACATACTAGACACAAGAGAAATTTCCCGATTGTCGATTATACTGAAACTGCTCTAGAACAATACATAGATATCAATAAAGGTGTCTTCCCCTACTTAGGTACTGTCGTGAATAGTAAACTGATACGTAGATTAACCAGAACACTTGAAGCAGTAGTGATTGAGACTACTTCTGCTCTAGGTAACTTAACCGAAGAACAATCCTTTATGAGAATTGTCGTGCTCCAGAATCGTCTCGTCCTTGACGTTATACTGGCCGATAGGGGCGGGGCCTGTAGAGTCATCGGATCTAGTTGCTGCATTTTCATTCCTAATAACGCGCCGTCTGTTTATTCAGCTATAACCAGACTCCATAAAATTGCCCATATGTTACACCAAGATCCAGGCACCTGGACATGGTCCGGTTGGTTCTGGAATATAATTTCCGCCTGGGGATGGAAAGTATTGTCATTTCTGGGTATTGCAGTAGCGATCATATTCAGTTGCTGCCTCTGTTTACAATGTGGCCCTGCGATTTGCGGCATTTGTGCTACATCATGTGTTCCTAGTCCCAAGTCCCGTCCTAAATCCCGTTCCAAGAGAATTCAGACGAGCAAATGATACTGTATGAAATGATAGATGGTATCATGAATATTGATGTTTCCTGATGGAAACGTAGTGACAAGGAGGGAATGTGGAAAAGTAAATTTTGCCATGTTCTGTGTCCCTACGAGTCCTCCATCTTATGTTATGTGTGCATGATTAAATATGCATATGTATCCTGTATGTTTGATTAAAGACGCAATTACAGTTGTGTCCATCACTAGTATGCCAGTTTCCAGTTCTCGTGAAAACTACGAGTATCAGGCCTATGTAAAGTTACGTTGCCACGTTTCTCAGTGTGCACGTTATTTCATTGTAAAGTCCCCGTTTCTAGGCCTCAAAAGGGCCCGGACACTAGATTCAGCTCCTGTCTCCTGAGCCTCGCTGAGGAGCGATACAGCCCCCACCTGTATCCTCGACCCTTCACTTACTTCCTGCCTCACAGTGCCCGGCTCAGCCTGGCTCTGCCTACGAGTCTGCCAAGAGTATGTTATGATTCTAGTTATCAGTCCAGCCCCCCTTCTCTGCATTCCTAAGCTACTGAATCGCATCAATAGTTTCCGTCATTGTCTAGCCTTTACGTCTCCATGTAAGAGAAATACTGCATTTAATGGTCATTTAATATTCTTCATCACGCACTACATGTAGAATAATGCATGCTCCAGTCTTAGAGTCCGTTAGCCTCTCCCCTCCTGACTCTTAGTTTATATCAACATGTTCTCTAAACATCAGATACTAGATACTGTTTAGGTACATGTCGCCCTGACTCTCCAGACTTCAGTCTCTGCTCCTAGCACAGAGTTCATAGCCCCCAGCTTCTCCTAGTAACACGTCATTGTCAGTTTGCGCGCACCATTAGGTTAGAGGTTCCGGCTCCTTAGGTAGCCCCCTCCATGTTTCCGCCCCATTTATGACATATTCTGTTACGTTTACATCACATGTCTATGTATACGCCCCTGTTACACCCATTTTCACCCTTATCTTTCGCGACTGCTATTGACCACACCCACTGCCCGCCTACTGTAATTCATTGTAATGTAACTGTTTTAGTATATATATATTTGTGGACTGTTATTAAGTGTTGTGCCGATTCTGATCCTGCCCCCGGCAGCGCTGCCATCCTGTTCCCGTGCAGGTTGTCCTGTTCCTGTCCTTTATGCTGTATTAAACCTGCAAACTCCTACTACCTCGAATCTTGACTCTTATTTATTGAGCTATCTGTTATTGCTATGTCCAGTAAAACCTAGATCCGGTATTATTTATTTATATACCACACTTGGATAGTTTGTCCCTGAATTCCGCATGAAGCTCAGGATCGTCACCCTCCACCATGCGAAGTTCAAGTGCCCTCAGCTCCTTGTGTAATGAGCGAATAGTGTTTTCTATGTCACGCAGGACACCAAAGCTTTTTGATATGCAGTAGCCTCTTATGGTGACTTTGAAGGCCTCCCAGATATGTTCAACTGAATCCACTGACCCTTTGTTCCTGGAAAAGAAAGCGGCGATCTCCTCCCCCAACTCAACTCGGAACAAGTTATCTAACAGCGCCGCCGGTTGTAATATCCATTATGGCCTGGGGTTGTCCCACTCAGGAATGTGTGTATGCATTAGGACAGGGCTGTGATCAGAGTATGTTCTCGGTAAGTACGTGACCCCTAGAGCCTCTGAAGTAGTCCCCCTAGTGAGAAGAAAGTAATCCAACCGTGCCCATGTACCAGTTTGCGACGTAAAATGTGTGCCCTCCCGTCGGAGCGGGTGTAGGTATCGCCATAAGTCCACTAGATTTCCCTCAGCAATGACACCCTCCAGGGCCTCCCTGGCCCTAGGTTTGTAATGATGCGCCCCGTCCGATCGATCTAAATGTGGTACCAATGCCAAATTGAAGTCTCCTCCCCAGATGACATGACGGGATCCCACGTCCATGACTTTGCCCCAGAGTGTAGTGAAGAAGGCAGGCGTATCTGAGTTAGGAGCATAGCAATTGATGAATGTGACTGTGTCGCGACCCATACGCCCCCACAATAGAGCATAGCGTCCTTCATTGTCTATCAAGTCGCCATGCTTCTGAAATGGCGCTGTGCGCCTAAGGAGGATAGTGACGCCTCTAGCGTATGTGGAATAGGAGGAGAATATGCGAATACCAGCCCATTTGCTTGCGAAGGAAGCCTTAACCAGTGGTGACAAATGAGTTTCCTGAAGCATGGCAATCTGAACATTTGTGTCTATTAAGATAAGCAAAAACATTACAACATTTTCTGGCATCATTTAGCCCTCTAACATTCCATGACGAGCAGTTTAGTTGTGCAGCAGACCCTAAGACCGCCATGTATAACAGAGCATCAGTTCAACCCACCCTAGGGGTGCTATGACAACAGGTGTTGCACCATCCAGACGATACATTCGAACATAGCATTTCATGATTTGTTTGTCCATCCCGTGTGTGAGACACTCCTCCCCGAACCAGTTCGCCCTCCCTCCCACTACTGCATCCAAATCATGCAAGCAGCCATCTGTTCCCACCCTCCGCCCTCCCGCCCTCCCCTCCCCTACCCGCAACTTTAACATCCCAACATGTCGCTTGGGGAACACCCGTAAGGGAAACAACATTAAGGGCGCACAGCCACTTCTCCCGCCAATGGCCTCCCAATCTGTACCGCCCTCGGTGGAGGTCAAGGCAGGGAGAGTGGTCCTTGGTATACATTACCACCGGAAAGAGTAGATGGTTTAGTTCTGCAGCATGGAGTCTATGCCCCCTATGGTTTAGAGCAAGGGCCAAAGTCAGTAGTTCAAATCAGCAAAGAGTCTGGTCCAGCCAAGATCGTTTGTTCAATGTTCATCCGCTGCCGAGGATTGGCCATCATCTTCCAGATCTGCCTCAGCGTTAAGACCACCCCTTCGAGCTTTGCGGATCGATTTTAGGAAATCTTCAACTTTTTGAGGATTTGTAAAAAAGCGATGTTTCCCCTGGTGTGTGACTCGCAGCTTCGCCGGATAAAGAAGAGCATATTCCAGCTGGGCTTCACGCAGCTTCTACTTTACAGGAAGGAACTTGCGCCTCTCTTCTTGCACAAGTGGGGTGAAGTCCGGATATATGGAGAATGACACGCCATTGTATTGCAAGGTTTGTTGAGTCCGGGCCGTCCTCAGCGCAACATCGCGGTCGCGATAGTTCAGTAATTTAGCAATAATTGGCCTGGGCGGCCATCCGGGCTTGGGGACAGGCGCCAATGAGCGGTGCGCCCTTTCGACGATGAATTGGGGTGAGAATGCATCCTCCCCTATCGAGCCTTTGAGGAGCTTTTCAATATAAAGTTCCATTCTTCCCGTGTCTGTGGATTCCGGAATGCCCGTGACGCGTATGTTGTTGCGTCGGCTGCGGGCTTCCAAGTCCTCGTTCTTAGCCGCAATGAGTCGGAGTAAGTTGTCCATGTGGGCCAATTGCGTGGTGTGAGACGAGGTGACATCGTCATTGTCTGAAATTCGTTGTTCTGCGGCTGTTATCCGTTCCTCGTGACGGTCAACCTTATGCACCAGGGCGTCTAGCCTAGATGTCATTCCATCCGCCTTTTCCACTATCGTGGCGAAACCCTGTCGCATCTCCTGGAACAAATGATGCAAGTCCATGTCTTTGGAGGGGGAGACAGCGGCCGGTAAGTTAGTGTCACTGAGTGACCCTGAGTCAGCGGATAACGTTTTCGCGCCTTTCCTGGCACCATCGAAGCTGATTTTCGTTTTGCGGTTTTCGGGGGGCACCATCCTGGCCTCCAACCGGGTTCCCTCCGCTGCCTCGCAGGTCAACGTCTCTGTCGTCGCAGGATTCCCGCCACAGGGCGCGTCGGCGATAAGCGGCAGACAGTCCGCCAAGGCAGATATGCACGTGCCCACGCGCCCAGTGCCAGAGAGGAAACCCACCTGAGGGGGCACCAGCTGCAGACCAAGAAAGAGTAATGTGTAAAGGTGGGGCACCAGCGGTATGTGGAAAAAGGCTCCGCTCGCAGATGTCTCGGGTGAGGGCAGTCTCAAGATCGGCAATAATGCCCGCGGCTGCAATCTATCAATCCGCGGTCAAGCGATAGGGCCACAGCTGGTAACAAACATGTCCTTATAGCCCGTGCACTAAGCAGCCTCCATTTCAAGTGACCGTGGCAATGGTCCTCGGCAGTTGCCCCAACTCAGTAGGATCAGCAGTAAAGCCAGTAAGCATAAGTCAATGCAAGTGCGCAAGGCTAAGAAATGTATAGGCCCAAAGCCCCGACAGAGTCCACCGCAGCCAGCATCCCCGGGGATCACGTCTGCACACAGCTCACAGCCGGCCGCCCGACACCGTGTAGAGGATGGCTCCCACCGGGTCCAGATCTCCTCACCTTCTATAGGGCAGCCGAAGGCGTCCCGGTCATCCAGCACTCCTCGGCGTCCGTAGGATCCGCAGCGGCAGTAATGGCGCCGCTCCCAAGAACTCTCCTGTCCCCCCGGCCAAGCAGGTGCAGAAGCAGCTTCCTCCAGGCGTCCAGCACGCCCGCGACGAGCCAGGCGCGGGGGGAAGCCCGCACGAGGGGCAGCCCTCCGCCAGCGACACTGGCTACTCGCAGCTTCGCCCGTGTCCAGAGCCAGACACGTCCCGAGATCAAGAGTGCGGATCGGGCCTGCTCCCTCGTGGCGAGCCGCGGCCTCGCGCAGTCCTCCGCAGCCAGACTACGCAAGGGGACGGCCTCCGAGGGTGCCACCGGTCAATTTTCAGATGGCGTTTGCGGTGAGCCAATTAGTTCCAGAGGTCCGAGCTTCGGGTCGAGTGCCGAAGACTACTCTCTGCATCGATTGATGGCTGATTGCAAGGTTTTACTCTCCTTACGTAGCAGATAAATGTAGGATTCGGGCCAAGGAACGGGAGCTACGCTGTTAGGCAGCCATTCCGCTTGCGCGCCCTCTAGCGCCCCCACCTTTAGAAAGTTGACATTTTCATGTCCCAACCATTTGTGCCTTTTGCCAGTGTCCTCGGTCACAAGTCTGTGAATGGCTTTCTGTTGGAGTTTGTGTATTTCTCCAGACGGTGACCCACAGGGGTTGAAGTGTGAGTAGGATTGGCCACCCTCCGAGGATGGCTGGGGCAGAGCTGTGCCTTTCCCCACTTACACTTCAAAGGGATTGCCTCCATCACACACAAAGGAACCTTTGTACTTTGTCCCCCCAGAGAGTTTGGAGCCCTGACAGGGGATGGGAAGAACTTTCCAGAACCAGATTTGGGGATAAGACGGGGGATGTTCCCACACACACAAAGGTTGGCACCAGGTATAAATATTGGACCTCCAGAGCCACTCTTCAGAACACTCCTGGACCTTTGGACACTGCATAAGAAGGACTGCCATTCTGCCAGAGGACTGCTCTGCTGGTTGAGGACTGCTTTGCTCTCTGAGGAGAAAGACTGGACGTACTCCCTCCATCCCAGGCTAATCTGAGTGACACCAAGGGTCAGTTGGCTGACTTTATGTCTGAGCTACGGGGACACAACAAGGTCCAGAGGCCTTCCTGCAACATCCCAGCTGACTTGTTGCACTGGACCTGCAACTGGTTTCCTGCATGAGCCCTGTTGGCCTCTGCTGAAGTGAGTTCCTGATAACAAAGAGGTGCCTCCCCAGGCCCTTGACCCTTGGCTGGCATCAGCTGAGCTCCTCCTGATAAAAAAAGGAGAAATCCTGAAGTTATGGGCATTTCATGACTGCCATCGGGCTCCTTTGTTCCTAGAATCTCATAACCGTCAACGCAAAGCTCTTGTGAGACCTGCACTTCATGCTACAGCGACCGTCAGTGACAACCGGCAATGCGAGATCTGCATTTTATGCTAAAGCAAAGACCATCCATGATCGCCTCCCTGCCCCTCGTGGCCTCCTCCGCAGCAAATGGAATTCCTCACATCAGACTTTGAGAGGATACCATTTTCAGAAGGACTAACCTGGTCCCTGTGTCCAATTCTTGTTCCATTGTAGAGAGCCTGAACTTGAGACTTTCCCACGGTCTTGCACAACCAGGTGACAGTGAGTTACGCTTTGTGCTCCTAAGCCCTATTTTCACTACAAACTTTAAAATTGCATACCTCTGGTTCTACTGGTTGAAAGACATTTATTTTTCTGTCATTTTATTTAATAAAATGTTCTATATTTTATTTAATTATTTTGGGATTTTGTTTTTGTTGTGTTTCCACTTCATTACTGTTTGTGTGCTGCATAAATACTTTACTAAAGCCTAACTGCTTTGTGCTAAGCTACAAGAATGTTAGGCACAAATTAATTTAGTAAGTTTTGTGGTTCACCCTGTCATGGATTGTGTTTGTTACCTGAATGAGGCTCCACCCCCTCAACATATAGCCCAATTTCTTACACCAATCAATTTGCCACTTACTAAAAATTGAAAAATAGGCTTGACCTTAAGGGCACATGTGTCATTAGCATTAGCTAGTGAAACAGCAGTGTGTTTCTAGCAAATTAATTTAAAAGGTTGTCAAGCCCCATGTCATTGATGCCTCATTACATGCCGGTCGGACTGGCTTCCCCAGTCCTGTCGGAGGTGGTCAGACCTGTTGTGACATTGAACATATATCAGTATGGATGTCTCAGGAAAATAAATCACAGCTCCACTGCTAAAGCACTGCAATGGGCCTTCACACATCAGTCACATGAAAAAGGAAAGACAGGAAAATGGGACTCCCACAAACCACGTTCACGTACATTTAAAGGACACAATGTAAAGCCTCCCTGCAGATTTGGGATACCCAAACCAGGTGGACTCCTGGAAGGCTAGCGGCCAAGGCCACAGTCCATGTTGCACCTTCTTCAATTTGGAACTCCCTCCCTCCCGACATCAGAAGAATCCCCTCCCTGGCACGCTTCAAAAAAGAGACTAAATCCTTCCTCATGGGTAAATTCCTTGGCTAAACCTGTTCCCTGCCACCTGAGAGACTATTGCCTTATCCTGCGACCTCGTCACGTAATCATCACACAGCATCTGTAATCTATTATTATAATGCTTCCTTGTATTCACCCACCCCGCTGGTACCCTGCACCCCCTCCCCAATGTACAGTACTTGTGTGATATCCTCCCTATTGTATGACTCTTGACTCTGTAAAAAGCCCTGATGTATAGTTTTTCATATCCCCCAATGTACAGTACTCGTGTGATATCCTGCCTACCTTATGTCCCCCGACTCTGTAAGCTCTCTGATGTACAGGTCTCATGTGACGACCTGCCTTTTGTATTACTCTATAAATCTGTAAAGCGCTCTGATACCTTCTCGGGTCAAGTTCGCGCTCTATAAAACCTTAAAATAAATAATAAATAAATACCAGAAAGTGGTATTCACATGTGGCCAATGTGTAAGTGCAAGTCAGGAAAGAAAACACTGCAACAACAACAGTTGTTATACATCTATTAAAAGTATCCCCAGAGGGTAACACTTTGGGTATATATACACCATATCTTTGCTGAGACAGTCAGAGGAGAAAAAGGACTTCCATGCTGACACACTGACGCGAGACGCTGAGGTTCCTGCACGCAGACACTCTTGCGGGGTGTCCATCTCGAGGCCCAGACAGAGTCTCACAGTCTTCCTCTTCAGATAATGGGGTGGACTTTATCCTAAAGGGATTCTTGGCTAAGCATGAGCGTAAAATCCGTTCCGCTCGCGGATTTTGCGGATTTTCGGCAAATTCGCAATTCGCGAACTCTCGCGAACTTGCCAAAAATTCGTAAAATCCGTGCGAAGCGGATTTTTTGCTTGGTCCCACTTGCCAACTAGAATACTATACAATTTCGCGGGAGTAAACACTTGCAAACACGTAGATGCGGCGGGCAGCGACAATCTCGCAATTGCGAGATTGCAAAATTTGCAATTTCGCTCAAGAAATCCACCAGCAGGCAGCATAAACCTTGAAAGTTATGATTTTTATCAGAATAACTCCTCAGGTTGACATTTGCCTGCACTTTTTCTTTGCAAGGAGTCCATTTTTTGGGGGGGGGGGTGGGAGGAAGGAAGTGCCGCACAGTCTCCAACTTCCTGTTCCTGTCCAGCAGGCTCCTCCCAGTGCTTTCTTCATGTGCTGGTCACTTTGATTTGGATCTTGACCTGGAAGGATTACTTTTTGTGGATGCTGCTGGATATTTGGATTTTTGCAAAACTGAAAGCACTCAGCAGGTGCAAAAGTTCAATCTTATCATTAGTAACCATTCCCTGTAGTGCCTGGAAGGATTACTTTTTGTGGATGCTGCTGGATATTTGGATTTTTGCAAAACTGAAAGCACTCAGCAGGTGCAAAAGTTCAATCTTATCATTAGTAATCATTCCCTGTAGTGCTTCCTGAGGGGCCCCTTCAGAGTTCAGTTGCCTACTTGCAACTATTCTATGACCCTGCTCTGACCCTCACAGCAGGCTCATAGAATAGCTACAAGTAGGCCACAAAGGTCCTGTGAAAAAAAATTGCACTGCAACAGAAAGCAAATTACAGATAAGGAAGCAGGTGCCAGCCAGACTGGGAGTTTAAATTCAGTGACACATTAATCAAACCCAAATTAATTCATGTCAGTTGAAGCAGGGCAGGTGTGCTTGCTTTTTTTCACCCCCATAATCTACAGTGATAAACCAACCAGAGGGTGGCAGTGATGTACCAGAGGGTGGCATGGGTGTACCAGAAGGTGGCAGTGGTGAAACAGAGGGTGCTGTGAACCTGTGATGATGAACCAGACGTAGAAACAACATAGTCGCGGCCGTTGCGAGCCGACAAGTAAGTTCGCAATTGCGAACTGGTACACAACCCTCGCGAACTGGCATAAACCCTTGCGAACACAAAAAAAAAATCCGCAAATTCGCGAGAGTTCGCGGATTTTGCGGATTGCGAATCCGTAAATACGCAAGTTCGCGGATTGCCAATTCGCAAAATCCGCCCATGCTTATTCTTGGCTTTCACACCTACATTCATGCTAGGTACATCTAGGTACATTTAGGTACACCTAGTTAGGGTTGCATCGTAGGAGTAAACCTTCTACTGTCATATATTTTATGTAGTTGACTGTATTAATTGTTTTAGCACAATGGTAGACATCTACCATCCTTTTACTCTGGCAGTGCTTATAATCATTTATATCTGGCTAATTGTTTAATGGTTGTTTCAGCACACCTATTTTACATTAGAATGATGCTGGTTCAATAAATGCTTATTGAAAAACATCCCCATCGTTTATTCTGTGTATCTCTCCGAGACAAAGTGAGCACGAGTGACTGAGCAAAAAGTATCGCACTGTATCCACGATCCTTGATGGGACAGAGTTGTCATGTTCGATAGTTGCCGAGAACTATTCTCTCCTTGGTAAGAGGGGTTTCTAGAGGCACTGTGAGCTAGCTGGTATACTGGCTAACATACTCGGTAGGGGGTGTCTGGAATAAGTCTGGACACCAGTCCTACAGTCTATGTTGTCTAAACGTGCAGATCCTATATAGGTTTATAGGAACTACACAACAACACATACATCCATTCAACAGTTCTCCTCATCCTCTGTAACACCATTACCTGTCCCAAGGTGTGACTATACTTACCACTGCAAATGGAACAGTTATCATGGTCAAACAAACTTAACTGTAGTCACACATCCCAAATTAGCCAACAACAACAAGTAGCATCAGTAGCAATGGCCAGACAAAGGTTTTTAGATTAAGAAAGTTATTCATTATGGAGTGCAATTTGTGATCCACGACCAAATGCCAAAGGCCAGCCCATATTCCAGGATGTGGTCCAGCAGACTGCTGTGCCACCTAACTTGTCGCCCTCCCGCCTTTCAGTTCTGAAGCCACCGAGATCATCTGCGGCATTGTCAGAGTTCAAAATTAGTCTTACCAAGAACTTGCACAGGAGACGCTGATTCTCAACTCCCTCTCAAACATGACTCGGAGATCCAGTAACTATACTTAGACTCCAAAAGTACCTTCAAGGGAAAAGGGGGAGTGGATAAAATAACAAACTAAGAGGAGACTGGTCTTGAAACTGTGTCCTCTCTTTACTCGCCTACTTCTTCTTCAGTTCAGCAGACTGTATTATTCAGAGAGAATCTAAATAATAAAACAACACAATTATTGACACCTACTCTATCTACTTCTATGTACTCTGGTAATTCTATCTACCTCCACCTACCCTAAGTTCCAAGAGCTGAGCCTCTCCTCTATGATTTTTATTGCTTATTGTTTTATCTTTTCTGCACCAGTGGAATTCACCTAGTAACACAAAATCACTCTTTTTAGTTATTCAACCTAAACTGTCGCGTCTAAGTGTTTTAGTGACTTATTTTCACTTACTTCTCTTGTGATGCTTAGCCTCTCTGGAAGGTATTTTCTTTGAATAAATTTAATGCACTGGAACCTAGCCTATTCCTTAATGGGAGTTGTCTAATGTTAATCTATTTAATTTCTTTCTCTTTTCTTTTGTAGATTCTGAGCATTGGTTCTCTTCTCTGGTAAGTTTTAGTCTTAATATGGATACCTTTAGAATTCATAAATTGTCAAACTGTACTGCATCTTCTCTTTTACCATTTGTTATCTCTTTTAGTTTTCAGGTTCGTGTTTTAACCTCACTTAGTGGTAAGTACTTATTACTTCTCATTAACTATTTACAATACTTTGTTTATCTTTTCATGCTTTTTAAAACAACATTTCCCAACATCATTTGACTTAGCTTTGTCTTCTTATCTTCTTTTCATAGGTGGCGCTGTGGTAAAAAGGAACACCGTCTGTATGCTGAATTCGCGATCTGGGTTGCAGAGGGAGAAATGAAGTGACACCAACGGGCGCTGACAGGCTCTGCCTCCGTTCTTCCTCAGACGTCAAACATCTTACCAGCCCTAACTACTCCGACGGAAGCTGCGGCGGATGTATTCGGACGAAAACCCGACGAGAGATTATTCTCCTGACTAAAGTTCTGATGAGCTGAATTACTTAGGTGCGTACTCGGAAATTTCCTCAGTGAAGTGGGTGTTTGTCTAAGAGCGCGAGCTTCAACTAGCTTCTGAACACCTGTGGGAAGAAAGACTATACCTCCGCCAGAATTTAGAAGTGGCGGCCATCTTGAAGTTCCTTTGCTGATTTAACATTGTCCAACCATTGCTCCTTGGCTGTTTTCTCTGTTTTAGGCAATGGCTGTCATTAGGTAATGCACCAACAATTGGCATGGCACACTGAGGAGGTCTGACAGTACACCCCAACAAAGGAGGTCGTCTCAATCTTGGCTTCATAGGGAATCATTGATGAAAAGATTTAAGCAATCTGGGAGCATGAACAACTGACTCCAATTCCCATGATCTCTCCTCCGGTTCATAGCCTTTCCAATCTACCAAGTAGTATAGTTTTCCTTTGACTATCTTTGAATCTCAAATTTCTTTTACTTCAAATTCAACTCCAGACTCTAGGAGGATGGGTCTTGGAGGCAAGTCTCTAAGCAATTCTGGTAATGCCTTTTTGAACAGGATGAATTTTCAGCTTAATGGGTAGCTTTAGCCGATAGGTAACTGGAGTCATTTTTTCTTCAACTAGATATGGCCTTTAAACCTGGGTTAGAATTTTTGGTTTCCCTTTAATCTAAGGTTCTATGTACTCAACCAGACACTATACCCTTTCTCTATGGAAGGGCCCTCTCGTCTCTCTTTTAACTGCGTAAGTCTTATATTTATTTTTAGCTTGTTCTAGGTTTCTTATTGCAGTTTGATGGACTTGTTCTACATGAGACACTAAATCCTTTACCGCTGGAATTGCTATATCAGTTTGCCTGATTGTGGAATTTGGGTGTCTGCCATAGTTCAGATAGAATGGGGAAAAGCCTATGGAGACATTTCTGGCGTTATTGTGTGCAAGTTCAGCAGCCCATAGATATTCTGACCATTCACCCTCTTGTTTCAAAAGGAACAACCTTAAGTACTGCTCTAATTCTTGGTTCACTCTCTCTGTCTGTCCGTCAGTCTCTGGGTGGTAACTAGTTGAATATCTGGCTTCAATACCTAGTCCTTCCACAAAAGCCTTCGAAAAATGCGACACAAACTGTGTTCCTCTGTCCGAAACAATGACCTTTGGAATTCCATGAATCTTCGCTATCTGTGCACTAAAATGTTTAGCGAGCAGCTTAGCAGTGGGAACCCCTTTTAAGGCCATGAAATGTGCCATTTTTGTAACCGTATCTACAAACACTATAATGGTGTTGAAACCTTGACTAAGAGGTAAGTCTACTATAAGATCTAGTGTAACTGTGTGCCATGGGAAGGGTGGTGTGGGCAAAGGTTGTAACAACCCCTTAGGAGCTTGCCATTCAGATTTTCCCTGATTGTAGATTTCACAGGTCTTAGCATACTTTTCAATGTCTTTGGTCATATGAGGCCACCAGTAGTGTCTTTTAATCAATTCTTCAGTCTTTGCCTCTCCCTTGTGTCCCGCTAAGGGGTTATCGTGGCACTCGTACATAGCTTGATCTTGCAACTCTTTGGTGGGTACGTACAAGGCCCCCTTAAAATAAGGCAGTTGGTGTTGAATTCTCGTTCAGATTCTTCCTTAACCCAAGCTTGCATTTCTTTTGAACTCATGACTTTAAGTATTTGTTCCTTTAGGTCAGTTGAGATTGTAGCTCCAATGATTTTAGTACTCGGAATTCTAGTTTGGTTCCTTTGGTCATTCGTTTCTAGTCTTGATAAGGCCTCGACCTTCCCATGCGGAGCTTCTGGTCTTAAAGTGATCACAAAATCGTAGTCGGCAAAGTATAACGACCACTAAAGTTGTTTTGGAGTTATTGTCCTGGCTGATTTCAAGAATTTAAAATTTCTATGATCCATGAAAACCGTTACTTGATGCTGAGCTCCCATGAGATAGTGTTACCAGTCTTTAAAGGCATCTTTAATTGCCAATAACTCTTTCTCAGTTATGGTGTAGTTCACCTCAGCGGGCGTCAGTTTCTGTGACCGCTAGGCGACTGGATGCAATTGCCCCGTTACCTTGTGTCGTTAAGATAGCACTCCTCCAACTTCTAGATCTGAGGCATCCGTCTCCACGTAAAATGGTGTCTGCATGTAAGAGTGTTGAGGCAGTGGTGAAGTCTTTCTTTAATGATTAAAAAGTTTCTTCTGACTCTTCAGTCCATTCGAAACAAACACCTTTACTGAGTAATCGTGTAAGAGGAAGTATCTTCCGTGAGAATTCGCTTATAAATCTTCGATAGAAATTTGCAAATCTAATGAAGCTTTCGACTTCTTTAAGACTTTCAGAGGACTTTCAGTCACTCACAGCTTTGATTTTTCGCTCATCCATGTTGATTCAGGTTGGAGATAGGACAAATCCCCAAAACTCCAACTGCGAAACATTGAATGCACATTTTTCTAGCTTCAACAACAGCTTGTTTTCTCTGAGCTTCTGTAAAACTCCTCTCACCTGCCTTTGATGCTTGCACTTGTCAGATGAATAGATTAGAATATCGTCAATGTACACAATTGCACATTGATCAATATATTCATGGAGAATGTCATTGATAAAATGTTGGAAGGCAGCCGGGGCATTGCACAGACCATACGGCATGACTTGGTATTCAATTAGCCCAAACCTCGTTCTGAAGGCTGTCTTCCACTCATCCCCCTCGCGCATTCGAACCAGGTGATAGGCTCCTTTAAGATCTAGTTTGGTATATTTCTGTGCTCCTTTCACCTGGTCCAACAGGACGGAAATGAGAGGAAGCTGGTACCGATTTTTCTTGGTGATCTTGTTTGTTGCACTATAATCGACACAGGGCCTCAGATCTCCCTCCTTCTTGGGCACTAAGAATAGGGGCGGGGGGGGCGTGGTCTGCAGCCGTGAGGAATGGCCGCACTCTAAGGTGGCTCCTCAACCCTCGCCGCTAATCCTGACACCGATCCTGTGCCTGTGTTCTTTTTTGCCCCTGAGCGAAGAGGCAAAGCGCCGGTGATCTGGCTGGACGGCCCCATTTGATCCCTGCTCGCCACTGGACTTCCTTTTGCCGCGGCGAGAACCTGAGACCCGGCAGCCCTTCGGGCCCAAAATGGCGGCCGGCACCGCCAGCAGAAGTGGGGCCTGATACCGGGGCAGATGCGAGACCCTGGGAGCCACTGGGCTGAATATCCGACCCGAGCGGGGCTCAGGGGAGCGGGCGCCCACCGATCCGCGCTGGTCCCGTTTTGCTGGGCCCCACGGACAACGAACAAAGCGGCCTGAACTGGGCCCTCCCTGGCGCCCGGGCGCTGACCTACGCGAGTACCCGGCTTTGGGCCTGCTGCCGGGGACCGCCTCCAGCCTACCCAGGACTGCCCAGGCCTGATTGCTTTAGTCGCAGCCCACTGCACTACCTGGGGGGACTACCCCTCCTCGCTGTGACCCGCTGCAAGAGCCACAAACCACCCATTGGCACACTGTGGAGCCACATCGCTTGCGGCGACCCAGAACTTGATCCTGCGGCGTGAGGGCTGTTGCTCCCCCCCCCCCGCATCCACTGCCCGGAGCAGGGGGCCTGTACCCACCCCGGACTCGGGGGCCTGCGGGGACTGTGGCGGTCCTAGCTGGAGGAGACCCTGCGCACCTGGAGCTGGGGTGCCGAGGGGTGATCGTTGCCGGGGGACGTCTGGTCACTGCCTTGGGCCTGGCTCTGGGGCCTGGGAGGAGCCCGTTCTGACATCTTACGACCTGACGCTCCGACGGAGCGGCCTCTCCCGTGGATTCCGGAGCTTGCTGGGTGTGCTGGTCCCGGGGTGTCCCCCCTCTTGCTCCACCTGGACAGACCACATGGGCCACCCTCTGGGCTGTGAGCCCCGACACGTGATTTGCGACCTATAATATTGTGAATGGAGCGCTGGCTCCCCCTGTGCCCTGCTACCGCCTAGCCTCATTTTCCTTGCTCACGTTCGACATCGAGACTCTCTGTTGACACCGTTCTCCCAGGAGTGGTGACTGCTTACCTACACAGGGGTTGCTGGGACCCCCGCTTGCCTGCACATGCCTCGACCCTGCGCAGCTGAAACATACGGTGCACTTTGGGCTCCAAGATGGCCTCTAACAGGGGTAGTAAGCCCTCCACCCAAAGACAAATCAACAAACTCTCGTGGGGTTCAAAGGGAGAGACTAATGATGCCAACCCCGACACTGCACCTAAAACCGCGACTCCACCTCCTGCAGCGCGGGCCCTTACTCTAGAGGATGTGATGGAGGCGATCGCCGGGGTCCGTTCATCGCTGGAGACTCGCATAGACTCTGTCAATCAATCAATCAGGAGTTTGTTAAAGCGCGACTACTCACCCGTAAGGGTCTCAAGGCGCTAGGGGTGGGGGGGGGTTGGGGGGGTGCAGGTTCCATTCCATCAAGGAGGGGGTCTGTCGAAGAGCCAGGTTTTGAGGTTTCTTGCGAAGATGGAGAGCGATGTTGTCTGTCTGAGGTGGAGCGGAAGGGCGTTCCATGCTTTGGCCGCAAGGAAGGAGAAGGAGCGGCCTCCCGATCTGGTCTTTCTGGTGCGGGGGACCACAGCGTAGGAAAGCTGGGCTGATCGTAGGGTCCTTTGGGGTGCGTGGAATTTGAGTCGGCTGTTCAGGTATGCGGGTCCGGTGCCGTGGAGGGCCTTGTGTGCGTGGGTGAGCATCTTAAAGGTGATTCTCGCCTCGACGGGGAGCCAGTGGAGTGTGCGCAGGTGCTGGGAGATGTGGCAGTGTTTTGGCAGGTTGAGGACCAGTCTTGCGGCGGCGGTCTGGATGTTCTGTAGCTTGCGGGTGAGGTTTTTGTTTATTCCGGCGTAGAGTGCGTTGCCGTAGTCGAGTCTGCTGGTGACCAGGGCGTGAGTGACTGTCTTTCGGTGTTCGAGGGGGATCCATTTGAAGGTCTTACGAAGGAGGCGGAGGGTGTGGAAGCAGGAAGATGAGACAGAGTTGATCTGGCGGTCCATTTTGAGCTCGGAGTCCAGGATGATTCCCAGGTTGCGTGCGTGGTCTGTGGGGGTTGGCGGGTTTCCGAGGGCGGTGGGCCACCAGGTGTCACTCCAGGCGTCGGGGTTTGGGCCCATGATGAGTACTTCTGTTTTGTTGGTGTTTAGTTGTAGGCATCTGTTTTTCATCCATTTGGCGACGGCTTCCATGCCTTCTCGAAAGTTGCGTCTGGCGGTGTTGGGCTCGTTGGATAGGGAGAGGATGAGCTGGGTGTCGTCTGCATATGACACGATGTTGAGTCCGTAGGTTCTGACGATGGGGGCAAGTGGAGCCATGTAGACGTTGAAGAGCGTCGGGCTGAGGGAGGAGCCCTGGGGGACTCCGCAGGTGATAGGTGTGGGGTCCGAGAGGAAAGGGGGGAGTCTGACCCGCTGCGTCCTGCTGGAGAGGAAGGAGCAGATCCAGTCGAGGGCCTTGTCCTGGATTCCTGCATCGTAGAGTCTGCGTATTAGGGTGCGGTGGGAGACTGTGTCGAACGCCGCTGATAGGTCGAGGAGGATGAGGGCTACTGTTTCTCCTTTGTCCAGTAAGGTGCGGATGTCGTCTGTTGCGGCGAGGAGGGCGGTTTCCGTACTGTGGTTTTTTCTGAAGCCGGATTGGGAGGAGTCGAGGATGTTGTGTTCTTCAATGAATGTGGCGAGTTGGCTGTTGATGGCTTTCTCGATGACTTTCGCTGGGAACGGGAGCAGGGAGATGGGTCTGTAGTTTTTGAGGTCGGTGGGGTCCGCTGAGGGTTTCTTTAGGAGGGGGTTGACCTCGGCGTGTTTCCAGTCGTCGGGGAATGAGGCGGTCGCCAGGGAGCGGTTGATGGTTTGGCGAAGCATGGGTGCGATGGTGTTGGCGGCTCTGTTGAAGATGTGGTGGGGGCAGGGGTCCGTGGGGGCCCCTGAGTGGATTGACTTCATTGTCTTCAGTGTGTCTTCGGTGGTGAGGGCTGTCCAGTCATCAATCGCTGGTTTCCGGGTGTCGGGGGTGGTTGGTGAGGGTTCAGTGTGTTGGTTGTCTTCGTCGAAGTTGTCGTAGATGCCCTTGATTTTGTGGTGGAAAAAGATGCTGAGTTTGTCGCAGAGGTCTTGTGAGGGAGGGATGTCGGTAGACTCGCTGGTGGGTTGGGCGAACTCCTTGATGATGCTGAAAAGTTCCTTGCTGTTGTGTGCGTGGGTGGAGATTCTGTCTTCAATCGCTTTTATCCTCGTTTCTCTGATGAGTTGATGATGGGCGTTGGTGGCGGCTCTGAAGTTGTTGTGGGCTTCTGTGGATTTGGTGTTTCTCCAGGCCTTTTCGAGGCGGCGGCATGTGCGCCTGGACTCTCGAAGTTCGGTGGTAAACCATCTGGCTTTCTTGGCACGGGTATTGTTGTTTTTCTTGAGGGGGGCTATGGTGTTGGTGCTGTCCGAGATCCATCTATGCAGGGTTCGGGCTGCGGTGTTGGGGTCGTCGTTTTCCGCGATGGTTGGGGTGGAGTTGTTGAGTGAGGAGGTGAGCTGGTCATCAGTGATTTTGGTCCAGTTTCTTTGTGGAAGCAGGTGCTGGTGTCTGTGGATGGTGGGTGTTCTGAAGGTGAAGTGGACGCAACGATGGTCGGTCCATGGGAGTTCGGTGGTGTGGCTGAAGGTGATGGAGTTTCCTGTAGTGAAGAGGGGGTCGAGGGTGTGTCCTGCTGAGTGCGTGGGCTCGGTCATGATCTGGCGGAGTCCAATGTTGTGGAGGTTGTCCAGGAGGGATGTGGTGTTGGGGTCCAGTTGATTGTCGAGGTGGAAGTTGAGGTCTCCCAGCAGGGTGTAGTTGGTGGATGCGATGGCCTGCGGGGAGATAATGTCCGTAATGGAGTTGGCGAAGGGTCCGCGGGGTCCAGGGGGTCGGTAGATGAGGGTTCCTCGGAGGGCGGCGGTGGGGCTGGCCAGTATCTTGAAGTGAAGGTGTTCCATCAGTTCTGTGGACTCGTCAGGGAGTGTGCTCAGGCGGAGGCTGGATTTGTGGACGATGGCGATTCCTCCTCCTGGGTGGATGGGGCGGTCCTTCCTGGAGATCTTGTATCCTTGGGGGATGGCGATGGCGATGTCCGGTCCTGAGGTGGTGTTGGTCCAGGTTTCGGTGAAGAATGCTACGTCTGGGGTTGTGCTGTCGAGGAGGTCCCAGATTTCTGTGGCGTGTTTGTGGAGGGATCGGACGTTGAGGAGGATGCATTGTAGGGTCTTCGGTTCGGTTGTGTTCTTGTGGGCGGGTTGTGCTGGATCCGTGTTCTTGGCGGTGCTGCAGGTGTGCCGTTAGCGATGACAGCTGAAGGGTCCATGGGTGTCGGCTGGTGATGCTAGCTTGCAGTTGTTGTTGCAGCCTGGGTTGAGTGCGTGGAGTGCTGCTGGGTCGTAGCGTTGGCGGGGCGGAGGTCCAGGGTTCCTGGTGCTGGTCGCGGACGGGTCGCAGACGGGCGCAGACATGCTTGCCTTTGACGCGCCTTCGGTGCACCAGCGGCGCGCCCGCAGCCCACCATTAAGTAGGGGTCGGGGAGGGCTGGACAGCTGGGAGGCGGGAGCGGGGAGGGGAGCTGGATTGGGCCGGTCGTGCTGGGGGGGGGGCCGCGGGGGCAGCAGCGGCGGGGAAAGGTAAAGGGAGGAAAGAAGGGATAAAGAAAAAAGGGAAAATAAGCAGAAATAAGGCACAAAAGAGCACAGATGCAGAAAAGAGCAGAAAGGAGAAAGATAGAAAGGGTAAAAAAACGAGTGAAAACTGGTGAAGGAGCACAGGGAGAGAAAGGGAAAATGGGCAAAAATAAGGCACAAAAGAGCAGAGGTGCAGGAAGGTGATAGATAGAAAGGGAAAAAAACGAGTGAAAACGAGTGAAGGAGCAGAGGGAGAGAAAGGGAAATGGGCAGAAATAAGGCGCAAAAGAGCAGAGGTGCAGAAAGGTGAAAGATAGAAAGGGGAGAAAAAGGAGTGAAGGAGCAGAAAGAAAGAAAGGAGACAGAGGTCCACTGGACCACCAGGGATGAGGCGCAGGGAAACCTGCGGGTGGAGGAGGGTCTCGATCACCAACACTCAAGAGTGCAGGGGCAGGGGCACCTCACTTAATGGTGGAGCTGCGAGGGTGGGAGAGCAATTTCACTGACAATGAGTCAGTGGTCTTGCTCGCCTGTCCCCGCAGTGGCCGCCATTAAGTAGGGGTCGGGGAGGGCGGGACAGCTGGGAGGCGGGAGCGGGGAGGGGAGCTGGATTGGGCCGGTCGTGCTGGGGGGGGGAGGGGCCGTGGGGGCAGCAGCGGCGGGGAAAGGTAAAGGGAGGAAAGAAGGGATAAAGGAAAAAAGGGAAAATAAGCAGAAATAAGGCACAAAAGAGCACAGATGCAGAAAAGAGCAGAAAGGAGAAAGATAGAAAGGGTAAAAAAACGAGTGAAAACGGGTGAAGGAGCAGAGGGAGAGAAAGGGAAAATGGGCAAAAATAAGGCACAAAAGAGCAGAGGTGCAGGAAGGTGAAAGATAGAAAGGGAAAAAAACGAGTGAAAACGAGTGAAGGAGCAGAGGGAGAGAAAGGGAAATGGGCAGAAATAAGGCGCAAAAGAGCAGAGGTGCAGAAAGGTGAAAGATAGAAAGGGGAGAAAAAGGAGTGAAGGAGCTGAAAGAAAGAAAGGAGACAGAGGTCCACTGGACCACCAGGGATGAGGCGCAGGGAAACCTGCGGGTGGAGGAGGGCCTCGATCACCAACACTCAAGAGTGCAGGGGCAGGGGCATCGAGGTAACACTGTTGCGGGCGGATCTCCGCAAAATGGACACCGAGGTGAAGGATATAGAAGTTAAGACCACGGCGCTTGTTGACGATACTTCTACCCTCCAACAGCAGGTGGCCCAACTTCAAAAGCAGCAGCTACATATGGGGGAGCTTCTTGATGACTATGAAGGGCGGGCTCGGCGCAACAACCTTCGCATCTGGGGGTTCCGGAGCGAATGGAGGGGCCTTCTGCTGATCTCTTTGTGGAAAACTTGGTGCTACAACATCTGCAACCAAAGCAGCTTTCTAACTACTTCTCCATCGAGCGGGCACACAGGGTCCCGGGCGGTAAGCCGAAGCCAGGTGCTCCCCCCGTCCCATTATCGCTCGTGTGTTTAATTTTCGTGACCGTGATGTCATCCTCCAGACGGCACGAGCGGGCCCGCCCTTGCGACTGGACAGCGCCCAGATATTGATCTTCCCTGACTTTACGGTAAAGGTTCAGGCTCGTCGACGCAGTTTTCTGGAAGTTAAAAAGGCACTCCGTGATCAGGCCATAAAATATGCAATGCTATTCCCCGCCAAACTACGCGTTGAATCGGATGGAAAGACCTGGATCTTTGAGTCCCCTGCTGAGGTTTGGGACTGGCTTGAGGGATGGCGTCGGCCGGACGCCACTCAGAACCGCCGCCGACGGTCAGCCGATCACCCCGAACCAGACGCTCTGCCGGAGAACCAGGATTTGTTCACTGACCCTGCTTAATGACAATGATGAAGCCCTTGACTGCCTGGCTCCTTCTTTGCTGGTCGACCGGGGGGAATCTTTGCTCCACGTCCTGCTGCATATTACGGAACTCTGTTACCCTTGACTGGCCATGTGAAGATGGGTTTGTACTTACTCATGGTCTCCAAACACTTTCCTTTGTATTCCCGAACCCGGGGACCGTCCAGTCTTTTCTTAAATTTTGTAATATGTAAAAGTCACAGCTGTCACCACTGACTTTAGTCGCACTAGGCTCTGTTATCCTGCAAATTCTAGGCGAGGGCATCGGTGGCTCTCCACACACCCCGTCAATGTTTGGGAGGGCGACAGGCACTCTGCCTAGTTGGGGTGTGGATAGTTTCAAATCCGCGGGCAGGGGGGCTGGGTGGGGGGTTGGGTGGGCAGGGAGGAGGGTTCTAGGGGGTAATGTTCTTAGCTTGTTGGTTATTGCATTATTTGTTTACAGCAGGGTCCTTTCTTGTCACATTCCATACCTTTCTCAGGGTCCAAACATGGCCTATGGCATCCGTCCGATGCTAGTGATTTTTTGGGAGGTCTCACGACCCCCTGATCTCACGCTCCTTTTTGCAACGGCCACAAGGTTGCATAGACTGGTCGCTCTCTGGCCACTCCCTCATAGATCTCACAGCATCCACCACTATGCCGCAGTCCCTTTCTAGAACCATCACGATTATGTTGTGGAATGGCAACGGACTAGGACACAGAATTAAACGCGGCATAGTCCTCCATGTCAGGAAGTGATCCTGGCGCCTGCCTGGTTATGGACTACATCTCCCAGCATTCCTTATGTTGTGGGAGGAGATTATCTTATTTAGGTCATTCAGGGCGCACCTCCTGTGCGCGTAATCCTGTCCTGTTGGGAAGACTCGCTCGAGTTGTTCCTCTTACTTCGTCCTCGCCTTGGATTTGGTTCCTGATGTTCGTTTTTGCTTCGTTGTGTCCCGTTTTGGTGTCTGCCATCTGAGGAGCGGTTTGGGGTTTGTTGGAAGCGGAGTTCCGCCCTTGCTGGCTGAAAGGTAAACAGTGCTAGGACTCTCGTTCCAGAGCCGCGCTGTTTGTTTCATCTATCGGACCCCTCCTGGTGCAGAGGGGTAACAAACCTTGGTCTCCTGCTCTTCATTACTCGCAGTCTGCAGCGTGGGACAGAGTACATCTGTGCGAGTGCAAGCACAGGTAGGCGCCATTCGGCTATTCCCCTGCTTCTGCTTATTGCATTCGAGACTTTGGGTGTTTCATTTCTTGGAGTTATTTTAGGGATTAACTCTTGGGACTACTCGCGCTATTGACGGCGCTGGGAGTTTTGCTCGCTGTTACTTTATGGACATTGTGTTTATTATTTTTTGTGAGCTTCGCTGGGTTACAGTTGGAACTACTACCATCCTATTACCTCTGGAATTCATTCATTCGTTTTCATGAGGATTCCTTGTTTGTTTGGATGGAGATCTTGGTTGATTGTGAACGGTTGTTCAGGGTATGTATGACTCTCACTGAGTGTTGGTTAAGTGTTCGGTATGCTCATGAGATGTAATGTGATATGTTCCTTTGTATTTTAGATTATCGATCCTTGAATTTGGAGAGAAGTATCTCCGGGAAGAATTTTATTGGTTTTGGTGGTCTGCAGTTAAGCCCCAGGTATTAGTAGAGCCTTAGCGAGACATTTTGAGTGTAGACTGTATTTTCCTGTGTATTTACCCTGTGTTCTTCATTTTAGGTTATCCCTCCTCTCATCGGTTCCGGCGCAGTCCTTTCTCTTTTTTCCCTCACCTGATTGCCTCCTTACTCTGTATTCCTTCAGAGTGGGGGACGTCGGGAGGTGGACCCCTTTGTGCATCGCATCAAATCCAGGAAGCAAAACGTGGATCTGACAGGATTACGCGCCCACGATATATCGCTTCGTGGGTTTTGTATGTGATGCACAAATGGCGTCGTTAGATGACGTTCTGCAGGCTTTAGTGTTGGTTCAACAGGAACTGGCTGCCTCTAAGGCAGAGACAGCAGCACTCAGAGAAAGAGTAGATAGACAGTCACGTAACCCTTTCGATGCCTCTCCTTCTACGTCTCAAATACAGGTGAATGTACCACCTCCAATTTCTCTGGCTAGTCCGGAGAGGTTTTCAGGGGATCCGTTGAAGGTCCAGACTTTTTTAACGCAAATCATGCTTCACTTTTCGTGTAAGCCAGCCTCTTTCCCCACTAACCATTCCAGGGTCGCTTTTGCGATCTCATATATGATTGGTGATGCTGCCAATTGGGCGGTCCCGCTGGTCAAATATGATGACTCTCTTCTTACGGATTGGGACTCTTTTCGACGTGAGTTCGAAAGGGTATTTGATAGGAGAGCTACAACGTTATCTGCTGATCGTGAATTGTTACAACTGAGACAGGGGAAACAGGATTTAGTAGCTTATTTAACCAAATTCAATAGGTTAATAGCAGAGACAGCCTGGCCTGAAGACAAGAGGATGTCTTTATACTATCAGGGTTTGAGTGATGAGATGAAAGACGTCCTTGCCCAGATAGATCCACAACCTACGACCTGTACTGATTTAATGAATCTCACGCTCCGCCTGGATCACAGGTTAGCAGAAAGGCGGGGGGAGAGGGCTTACGCTCCTACGGAAAGAACTGAGAAGGGAAACAAAGGTAGCATTTCTTCACCAGAATCCCATGCAGAGCCCATGGAAGTAGGTGCCATAAGGGCTCCTTTGTCTAGAACAGAGAGAGAGAATCGTAGAACCCAGGGTTTATGCATGTACTGTGGGAAGAAAGGCCACTACGTGAAGGACTGCCCCACGAAGCCCAAAAGATCTGGCAAGTGTGGTTTTGTCAAGAAGGTAGCGGTTGCTACCGTGCCTATCCTGTACCAAGACCCAAAGGAGAAGTTGGAACACCAGATAGAACCTCCCTCTATTAGTATCTCGTCTCCAGGGTTACAATTGCCTTCTTTGGCTGGTCTTACAGAAGCCAAAGCGGTAACACACATAGTTCTTCCCATGCTTCTCAAGGCCATGTTCCAGACGCATCAGGTGGGGGTTATGGTGGATTCTGGGGCCACGGGGAATTTTATCGATAGTGGGTTGGTCCAGAAATTGGATCTAAAGCGCATCCTCAGAGAGACACCAGAAATGGTATTGGCTGTAGATGGGAAACCCTTGAAATCAGGTCCTATCACGGAAATGACAGAGGAATTGGAGTTGGTCAGACAGGGGGAACAGTCGAATCATGTTGAAAGACTCACCTTGAATATCATAGAGGCACCGCAGTATGAGATCATTTTGGGTATGCCGTGGTTGTGGTATCATAACCCCACCATTGATTGGAAGGAAAAGAGTGTGTGTTTTGTTTCGGAGACATGTATGAACACGTGCAATCAGTCATCTGTTACACATGCTTTGGCGTTGTCCCATGGATATCAGATAGCAACTGCGGCTGAAAAAGACATAATGATTCCATCAGAATATGCCCAGTTCAGTGAGGTGTTCAGTGAGAGTAAGGCGGAGACTCTTCCACCACACCACAGCTATGATTGTCAAATAGACCTCATACCTGGGGCGGTGTTGCCTTCCTGTCGAGTATATGCTCTCTCCGAACCTGAAACACAACATTTGCAGGAATATTTAGAGCATTATGTCAGAATAGGAATCATTCGTCCATCCCGGTCTCCGGCGGCTTCCCCTTTATTTTTCATCAGGAATGCCAATGCGGACTTGAGAACCTGTATCGATTTCAGAGCATTGAATAAGAACACTGTCAGGAACCGATACCCTCTTCCACTCATCCCTGTTTTGCTAGATCAAGTGCGGGAGGCAGTCATTTACACCCGACTTGACTTGAGAGGGGCCTACCACCTGGTAAGGATGAGAGAGGGGGATGAGTGGAAGACGGCTTTTAAAACACGCTACAGACTGTTTGAGTATCTTGTAATGCCGTTTGGACTATGTAACGCCCCAGCGGCGTTTCAGTTTTTTGTGAACGACGTTCTAAAGGAGTTCGTCGATAAATTTGTGGTCGTGTACATAGACGATATTCTGATTTACTCAAACAGTCCAGAAGTGCACGTTCGCCATGTGTCTCTCATACTACAGAGGTTGCTGGAATATGGTTTATTTTGCAAACTAACCAAGTGTGAGTTTCATGTGCGTGAAGTTGAATTCTTGGGTGTGATTCTGAGTCCATCAGGGTTGAGCATGTCTGACAGGAAGGTGGCGGCCGTACAAGACTGGCCTGTCCCTAAGAACGTGAGAGATGTGCAGTGTTTCTTGGGGTTCTCCAATTATTATAGAAGATTCATTGCCCATTTTTCCCAGTTGGTATCTCCCTTAACGCGGTTGTTGAGGAAAGGCAACCCATTTTGTTGGACCGGAGAAGCCATGAACGCCTTCCTGTATCTCAAACAAGCCTTTACCACAGCCCCCATACTGCAACATCCCCAAAGCGATGTGCCTTACATTGTGGAGGCGGATGCCTCTGACATAGCTTTGGGGGCTGTTCTCTCGCAACGTGACCGTCACACAGGTCAATTGCATCCCATAGCCTTTTTGTCAAGGAAATTGAGTTCGGCGGAGCTCAATTACACAGTGGCGGAGAAAGAACTGTTGGCCATCAAAAAGGCGTTCCAGGAGTGGAGACATTATCTCTGGGGAGCAAGACATCCGATCACTGTTTACACCGATCATCGGAACTTGCAATATATGAAAACAGCCAGACACCTCTCCCAACGTCAAATGAGGTGGATGATGTTTTTTGCTGAATTCGACTTTGTAGTCACGTTTAGACCAGGGTCTGACAATCGGAAAGCTGACTCTTTGTCAAGACAAGAAGGCCTCCACGAAAGCAAACAAAACTGTCCCGAACCCATCATTTCTCCTGAGAAAGTGCTATGCGGTATCACTATCGAGACTTTCTTGGACAAGGTTCAGAAGCATCAGGATGAGGAGTGTTGGAAGAAGTGGGCAAGTCAGGCTCCTCACCGAACACTGAAGCATGGAATCCCTTTCTATCAAAACTGGCTGTATTTGCCATCCTTGGAACTTCGTCTCCAGGCATTCAACTGGTGTCATGACTCTGTTCTGGCCGGTCATACGGGCTGTACCAAAACACTCAGTTTGATACAACGACAGTTCTGGTGGGAATTCATGGAAAAAGATGTTGGTCTCTGGATCAAACGATGTGATGTGTGCGCAAGAGCAAAGAACGAGCAAACCAAAGCTAAGGGCAAATTGGTAACTATGCCAACTCCAGCACAGCCGTGGCATACCATAAGCATGGATTTTGTTGTGGGTCTACCCAGAGATCAGAGTTGTGATGCCATCATGGTGGTGGTAGACAGCCTCACCAAAATGGGCCATTTTATCCCCTGCAAGAACCTTCCCACCGCTGGTCAAACCGCACAACTGTTGTTAACCCATGTGATCAGACTGCATGGACTCCCAAGGGTTATCATTTCAGACAGGGGACCGCAATTCATTGCTCGGTTTTGGAAGACCTGGTGAAAGGCGCTCAAGATCGAAGCAGCAACTTCGACCAGCTTTCATCCGCAGACGGATGGTCAGACGGAGAGGTTGAACCAAACGTTAAAGACCTATCTGAGGTGTTATGCGAAAGAGGCCAGTGAGTCTTGGGTTTCGCTGTTATGGTTGGCTGAACTGTCGTATAATAACGCCTGGCACAGTTCCATGAAGGAGTCGCCTTTCAGAGCCAATCATGGATACCATGCTCAGGTTTTGCCCTTGTCTATACCTGGTGATGTTATGGATCAACCTGCGGTGGCGTCTCGACTGCAAACTCTGCTGGAGCTGCATTAAAAGATTCGAGGGAATCTAATCCGGGCTAAGATCCTGTATAAGTCCTGGGCTGATCACCGTCGTCAGGAGGGTCCCAGTTATGCTGTGGGTGATCGAGTGTGGTTGTCCACTAGGAACATTCGTTTTCGTTTTCGCAGCATGTTTCATCCCAGGTACATTGGTCCTTACGAGGTGATAGGTCCTGTGGGGTCTGTCGCATACAAGCTGAAGTTGCCTGCTTCCCTGCGTATCCATCCAGTTTTCCACTGTAGCTTGTTGAAGCCTGCCTGGCGATCCAAGAGAGCGGCGGTGCCTCCGGTGGTTCGTGATGGTCAACTGGAGTTCGAGGTGAGGAGAGTGTTGGATTCCAAATACCGTCGGGGGAGGCTGTGGTATCTCATTGCCTGGAAGGGCTATTCGGCGGAGGATGATTCCTGGGAACCTTCAGCGAACGTCCATGCTCCTCGGGCTGTGAGGTTGTTCCACGCCACCCATCCGGATAAGCCTGGCTCTAGGAGGCGCTTGGGAGGGGGACATACTGTCAGGAAGTGATCCTGGCGCCTGCCTGGTTATGGACTACATCTCCCAGCATTCCTTATGTTGTGGGAGGAGCTTATCTTATTTAGGTCATTCAGGGCGCACCTCCTGTGCGCGTAATCCTGTCCTGTTGGGAAGACTCGCTCGAGTTGTTCCTCTTACTTCGTCCTCGCCTTGGATTTGGTTCCTGATTTTCGTTTTTGCTTCGTTGTGTCCCGTTTTGGTGTCTGCCATCTGAGGAGCGGTTTGGGGTTTGTTGGAAGCGGCGTTCCGCCCTTGCTGCCTGAAAGGTAAACAGTGCTAGGACTCTCGTTCCAGAGCCGCGCTGTTTGTTTCATCTATCGGACCCCTCCTGGTGCAGAGGGGTAACAAACCTTGGTCTCCTGCTCTTCATTACTCGCAGTCTGCAGCGTGGGACAGAGTACATCTGTGCGAGTGCAAGCACAGGTAGGCGCCATTCGGCTATTCCCCTGCTTCTGCTTATTGCATTCGAGACTTTGGGTGTTTCATTTCTTGGAGTTATTTTAGGGATTAACTCTTGGGACTACTCGCGCTATTGACGGCGCTGGGAGTTTTGCTCGCTGTTACTTTATGGACATTGTGTTTATTATTTTTTGTGAGCTTCGCTGGGTTACAGTTGGAACTACTACCATCCTATTACCTCTGGAATTCATTCATTCGTTTTCATGAGGATTCCTTGTTTGTTTGGATGGAGATCTTGGTTGATTGTCAACGGTTGTTCAGGGTATGTATGACTCTCACTGAGTGTTGGTTAGGTGTTCGGTATGCTCATGAGATGTAATGTGATATGTTCCTTTGTATTTTACATTATCGTTTCTTGAATTTGGAGAGAAGTATCTCCGGGAAGAATTTTATTGGTTTTGGTGGTCTGCAGTTAAGCCCCAAGTATTAGTATAGCCTTAGCGAGACATTTTGAGTGTAGACTGTATTTTCCTGTGTATTTACCCTGTGTTCTTCATTTTAGGTTATCCCTCCTCTCATCGGTTCCGGCGCAGTCCTTTCTCTTTTTTCCCTCACCTGATTGCCTCCTTACTCTGTATTCCTTCAGAGTGGGGGACGTCAGGAGGTGGAGGGGTCCTGGCGCTGGGCGCGCCTGGACCGCGCCCAGCGCCAGGACCCCTGGCCCCCGCAGACCCCAGCCCACCCGCCGGACGTACGACGCCGCCACCCTCAACGCACTCAACGCCGGCCGAACCCCTGGATGCTACCGAGCCACCCCGAGATGCACCCACGGACCCTTCATCTGCCAGTCCTGCAAGTACTCCTGCATCCGGACCTGCACTGCACCAGCGTCCACCGAGCAGAACACCAGCAGCAACAACCTGAAGTGCATCCTGCTCAACACCCGCTCCGTCCACAGACACGCCGTCGAGCTCTGGAACCTGCTCGACACCACAGACCCAGACGTCGCCTTCCTCACGGAAACCTGGATGAACGCCTCCTCAGCGCCCGACATCGCCATCGCCATACCGGACGGCTACAAGATCATCCGGAGAGACCGCGTCAATCAGACAGGAGGAGGCATCGCCATCATTCACAGGAACACCATCCGCATCACGACCAACACCGACGACACCATCGCACCCGCCGAACACCTGCACTTCCAGATCCACGTCAACCCCAAGACCACCCTCAGAGGCACCCTCATCTACAGACCCCCGGGACCACGCACACAATTCAGCGAAGACATCGCCGACTTCATCAGCCCACACGCCCTCCTCTCCGCCGACTACATCCTCCTCGGGGACCTCAACTTCCACCTGGAGAACAACGACGACCGCAACACCACCACCCTGCTGGAAAACCTCGCAAACCTGGGACTCAAGCAGCTGGTGACCACCCCCACCCACCTCGCCGGACACACACTCGACCCCGTCTGCTCATCCAGCAAAGACATCGCCTTCAGCCACGCCACAGGACTCCACTGGACGGACCACAGCTGTGTCCACTTCACCTTCAGAAGAACGACGATCCACCACCACCAGCAACAGGTTGCCCGAAGAAGCTGGAACAAGATCACAGCCGACCAGCTCGCCGCTTCCCTGAGTCAGCACCCTCCCGCCAGCTCAGCGAACCCCAGCCAGGCCACCGACAACCTCACGAAGTGGATCAGCAACTGCGCGGACGAACTCGCCCCACTGAGGCCCCCGCCTAGCAGACCCGGCAGCAAGAAGGCCCCATGGTTCACCGACGAACTCAAGAGCTCCAAGAAGAACTGCCGAGCCCTCGAGAAAGTCTGGAGAAGGGAACCAACACCGGACAACAGGACCACCCTCAAGCTTGCCACCCGGAAGCACCACCAACTGATCCGCGCCACGAAGAAAACTGCATTCAAGGACCGGCTGGACAACAACGCACACAACTGCAAGGAACTCTTCAACATCGTGAAAGAGCTCTCCAACCCCAACGCCGGAAACAACGACATCACCCCATCGCAAGACCTCTGCAACTCCCTCGCCTCCTACTTCCACAACAAGATCGTGGACATACACAACAGCTTCAGCATTCAACCATCGCACACAACGACCGCAGCAACGCCGCCCACCACCACCCTCCGCGCCTGGACTCCGATCAGCACCGATGACACCATCCGCATGATGAACTCCATCCTCTCCGGATCTCCAACCGACCCCTGCCCTCACCACGTCTTCAACAAGGCCGACACCGTCATCGCACCCCACCTGCGGGACATCATCAACACCTCCTTCGACACCGCCACCTTCCCGGAGAGCTGGAAGCACGCCGAACTCAGCGCTCTACTAAAGAAACCAACAGCGGACCCCACCGAACTCAAAAATTACCGCCCCATCTCGCTCCTCCCGTTTCCAGCCAAAGTCATCGAGAAGACCGTCAACAAACAGCTGGCCGCCTTCCTCGAGACGAATGGATCCCTCGACCCCTCACAGTCTGGCTTCCGAGCCAACCACAGCACCGAGACCGCCCTCATCGCTGCCACCGATGACATCCGAGCCCTGATGGACAACGGAGAAACAGCGGCCCTCATCCTCCTAGACCTCTCCGCGGCATTCGACACTGTCTGCCACCGCACCCTAGTGCAGGGCCTCAGCAACGTCGGAATTCAGGAGAAGGCACTGGAATGGATCGTCTCCTTCCTCGACGGAAGAACACAGAGAGTCCGTCTACCACCGTACAAGTCAGAGGCCACCGAAGTCATCTGCGGCGTCCCTCAAGGATCCTCGCTGAGCCCCACCCTCTTCAACGTCTACATGAGCCCCCTTGCGCCCATCGCACGCCAACACAACCTGAACATCATCTCCTATGCCGATGACACCCAGCTGATCCTCTCCCTGACCAACGACCCCGCCGCTGCCAGAGCCAACCTTCACGAAGGGATGAAAGATGTAGCCGAGTGGATGACGACCAGCCGCCTGAAACTGAACTTAGACAAGACGTAAGTCCTCATCCTGGGCTCCTCGCCCTCCGCCTGGGACGACTCCTGGTGGCCCCCCGCCCTGGGCACCGCACCCACACCGACAGACCACGCACGCAACCTGGGCTTCATCCTGGACTCCTCCCTCTCCATGACCAGACAAGTCAACGCCGTCTCCTCGTCATGCTTCAACATCCTGCGCATGCTACGGAAGATCTTCCGGTGGATCCCCATCGAGACCAGGAAGATGGTCACCCAGGCCCTCGTCACCAGCCGACTGGACTACGGCAACGCCCTCTACGCCGGAACCACCGCCAAGCTCCAGAAGAGACTCCAGCGGATCCAGAACGCCTCAGCCAGACTCATCCTCGACATCCCCCGACGCAGCCACATCTCCGGACATCTGAGAGACCTGCACTGGCTCCCCGTCAACAAAAGGATCACCTTCCGTCTCCTCACCCACGCACACAAAGCCCTACACGATCAAGGCCCGAGCTACCTCAACAACCGCATCAACTTCTACGCTCCCAAACGCCACCTCCGATCAGCCAGCCACGCCCTCGCCGCCGTCCCCCGCATCCGAAGAACGACAACAGGAGGAAGGTCCTTCTCCCACCTGGCCGCCAAGACCTGGAACTCCCTCCCGACCGACCTGCGCCTGACCCAAGACCACCTCTCCTTCAGGAAGAAGCTCAAGACCTGGCTGTTCGAGCAGTAGCAGCACCCCCCCCCAAGCGCCTTGAGACCCTCCGGGTAGGTAGTGCGCTCTATAAATGTCCTTGATTGATTGATTGATTGATTGTGCATCGCATCAAATCCAGGAAACAAAACGTGGATCTGACACTCCAGTACCTACGACGCCACTCACCCGATATAGTATTGCTGCAAGAAACCCACCTGGTGGGCAACACCTGCCAGGCACTACACAGAGGCAGCTACGAACTGCCGGCCTACGCGGGATTCACCTCCGGATCCCGGGGCACGGGGATACTGGTTAAAAAGAATCTCGCCCTCACCTGCACTAAGACATGGGCTGACCCCCTGGGCCGCTTTGCACTAGTCGAGGCCTCTTGGGAGGGGCGTCCCTTAAATATCTTATCTCTATACCTTCCACCGACGCTGGGCCGCGATTCCCTTAGAGACTTAGGCACCAGACTGACTGACCTCCCTACCGGTACGATTCTCATTGGAGGTGACTTTAACATGACGATGAATGATGATCTCGATCGCCATCCTAGACGTGCTTCCCATATGCAGAGCTCTGATCTCTCAGAATTTGTACAGGCTATGGGACTGGAAGATTCACCTCCGGATCCCGGGGCACGGGGATACTGGTTAAAAAGAATCTCGCCCTCACCTGCACTAAGACATGGGCTGACCCCCTGGGCCGCTTTGCACTAGTCGAGGCCTCTTGGGAGGGGCGTCCCTTAAATA
Source organism: Lissotriton helveticus (assembly GCF_964261635.1). NCBI lineage: Eukaryota > Metazoa > Chordata > Amphibia > Caudata > Salamandridae > Lissotriton > Lissotriton helveticus. The sequence continues at coordinate 1,956,788,763 of NC_136059.1, read as the reverse complement.
TCTTATCTCTATACCTTCCACCGACGCTGGGCCGCGATTCCTTTAGAGACTTAGGCACCAGACTGACTGACCTCCCTACCGGTACGATTCTCATTGGAGGTGACTTTAACATGACGATGAATGATGATCTCGATCGCCATCCTAGACGTGCTTCCCATATGCAGAGCTCTGATCTCTCAGAATTTGTACAGGCTATGGGACTGGAAGACGTCTGGAGGTCCCACCACCCTGACACGCCTTACTTCCCACACTATTCTAACGCACACAATAGCATGTCCCGAATTGACTATTTTTTCTGCCCCACAACTGACGTCGGACACTTCGTGCACCCGAAGGGCCTTCCTCGGGGCATTTCCGACCACTCTCCACTTACCGTCAACTTAACCTACCACCACCAGCACACCCGAGGCCCCATAATTATCAACCCTTGGCTCCTGCAGATCCTGGACATTAAGGACTGTCTGATAGAACATACCGACTTCTACTTTACGGAAAATGTCGGTTCTGTGCGCTCAGCAGTTACGATCTGGGAGGCATACATGGCGGTCATTAAAGGAAAGGCACTAGCGCTCAAAATGGGTTATATACGGAAACATACCGACCAGATTCATCAGGACGAATCTAACCTGTCACGTCTTGAAATGTCCCATAACGCTGCCCCCTCCGAAGACACGGCCTGTCAGCTCCGAGCCCAACCACTTACCTATAGAGCTCTGACGCGAGAAAAGACGCAGGTTCGTTTACTTCCTACACACCACTGGGTTTATGAATTCGGCGGCCGCGCAGGGAAGATGCTTGCTTGGCTGGAGCGGCGGGAACAGGGGTCACGGTGGGTGTCGTCTATTGTGAGACCGGATGGGTCGACAACCCTGGATCCGCAGGAGATCGCGGACGCCTTTGCTGACCACCTGGAACATATTTATGCAGCCGGGGCGGTTTACACCTCTGGGGAGTCTAGGCAACTCCTCGAGGAGATGCCTCTACCTACCCTCTCTGATGAGGACAAGGAAGTGCTAGATGCCGACATCACGGCCGACGAGCTCACAACGGCGCTCTTTGCAGTTATTTCTGGTAAAGCTATGGGCTCCAACGGAGTCCCCGTTGAATTCCTGAAGAGCATGTCTCCTAGTATTGTCCCCCATCTTAAAAATATGTATGAGGACAGTTTGGAAGCGGGTATCTTGCTAATTGATCAACGACTAGCCTCCATAGTGGTTATCCTAAAACCGAACAAACCACCCACCGACTGTAGTTCCTATAGACCGATCTCTTTGATCAGTGCAGAGGCTAAGATCCTCGCCAAGCTTCTGGCTAACCGACTCCTTGTCGTGCTTCCCTCTCTCATTCATGATGACCAGTCGGGCTTTCTTCCGGGTTGGAACACAGCCCTAAATTTGAGACGAGTCAATAATGTCCTAAGTCGGCAACCTATGCTACAACAAGACGCCACCATCTTATCCCTGGACGCCACGATGGCGTTTGACTCGATTGAATGGTCCTACCTGTTTGAAGGCCTGCTAAGGTTCGGCTTTGGTCCCAAATTTATCTAATGGGTAAGGCTCTGGGGAGTCTAGGCAACTCCTCGAGGAGATGCCTCTACCTACCCTCTCTGATGAGGACAAGGAAGTGCTAGATGCCGACATCACGGCCGACGAGCTCACAACGGCGCTCTTTGCAGTTATTTCTGGTAAAGCTATGGGCTCCAACGGAGTCCCCGTTGAATTCCTGAAGAGCATGTCTCCTAGTATTGTCCCCCATCTTAAAAATATGTATGAGGACAGTTTGGAAGCGGGTATCTTGCTAATTGATCAACGACTAGCCTCCATAGTGGTTATCCTAAAACCGAACAAACCACCCACCGACTGTAGTTCCTATAGACCGATCTCTTTGATCAGTGCAGAGGCTAAGATCCTCGCCAAGCTTCTGGCCAACCGACTCCTTGTCGTGCTTCCCTCTCTCATTCATGATGACCAGTCGGGCTTTCTTCCGGGTCGGAACACAGCCCTAAATTTGAGACGAGTCAATAATGTCCTAAGTCGGCAACCTATGCTACAACAAGACGCCACCATCTTATCCCTGGACGCCACGATGGCGTTTGACTCGATTGAATGGTCCTACCTGTTTGAAGGCCTGCTAAGGTTCGGCTTTGGTCCCAAATTTATCTAATGGGTAAGGCTCCTTTATACTGACCTTTTGGGCCAAGTGCGAGTAAACAACCACACATCTCGTCGGTTTACACTCCACAGAGGGAGCAGACAAGGCTTCCCCCTGTCACCACTGCTCTTTGCTCTCACCCTGGAACCCCTGGTCCACTGGATCCGTACGGAGACGTCTCCATCAGAGGCCTCCAGTGGAATGCCGAGACAATCGACAAAATCTCCTTCTATGCTGACGATATCCTCATATACGTCACCTCTCCTCACTCCTCGATCAATAACCTATTCCATGTCCTCACTAACTTCGGGAAATACTCGGGCTATTTGATCAATTGGTCTAAATCAACGCTATATATGCTACACGGCCCTCTACCTCGACTGCCCCGAGGATTCTCCATCACGATAGCTCAGGGTAGCTTTAAATACCTTGGTATCTTTGTAACTCCAGATTCCACATTGTTCCACGAGCGGAACTTGCTGGGCCCCCTGCATCGACTGCATAGCGATGTAGCCCATTGGCGCTCCCTACCACCCTCCCTCCCAGGCAGGGCGGCCTTATTTAAAATGTTGATCAACAAAACAAAGGGCCAGTACTGCTCAGTTTTTTATTTTAATTTTTGCAAAACGAGGAACAAGCGGCTCATCTGCATGTACCACTCTTTCAGTCCGGGATTGCTTTCAAATAAAGTTTTATTATTTCAAAATTATGTTATTATGTTTTTTTGGTTTTTCAAATATTTCACAGAAAACTCCTATATTTGACAATTATTTACAATCAAACAGAGACATTAAGTTCTCATTGGGGAGGAGAGCTTCTATCTTCTGTATAAAATGTGTGAATATGTACATAAGTGTGATGGATAGAAAAAATGTGAAGAAGAATCAAGCGTACCTCAAATATCAGTCTCAACAATTATACTGTGACGCATTCATAGAGAACTTGCTCATACATACTTGCTCATACTTTTTTGTTTGAAGTGTGTATGGGTAACCCTAAGCTATTTAATCCCTTTTAGTTGGTGGGGCACCTATCACAAAGAAATATTTTCAAATATTTTCATACAATTAGGCCATCAAACAGTCTTTTTGATCATGATGATTCACAAATGATTGGCCTAAAAAGAAAGGAAAAAAGGGTCGACGCGTTTCGAATCCCATACGTTGGTGGAATTCTCATCAGGACCATACGTGGAATTAATCTGAAAAACATGAGAAAATTTAGCAAACCTTACTATAGGTATCCTAGAGAAGGGGGAAAGTGCAATCCTCAACTTAACATCCAAACAGAAACACTCTCAATCAGTACCTGTAATCTTGGAGGTGTCTTGTCTTTAGTGAGAAATCTGTGTGGATTCAAATAATGAGAACTGTCAGCTCTACGTACAGAAGTTTGACGAATTGTATTTGTCCCATTTGGGGCTAATGATTACTCACTTGTTTGTTTGGAGAAGATGGGCGGAAGTGGTTTGTTTTTAATCCGATATTTAACTGTTGAATTGACCATTGTTCTATGTACTCCCCAAAGTACATAAAGATGAGAAAGTACCCCCTGGAAGACCAATCATTTCAGGTTGCGAGTCATTATTCGAACCAATATCTAAATTTGTTGACTTTTTCTTCAAGCCTTTTATGACAGAAGTAGAGTCTTTTTTAAAGGATACTGCGGATTTCATAAATAAACTTACAACATTGTCGTTCACGGAAAATAACGATCTTCTGGTCAGTATGGATGTAGTGTCCTTATATATGCAAATTCCACAAGACGAAGCCCTAGAAGTATTAAAAATCTTCCTTAATTTGAGAGACCGACCAATGAAAATACCAACAGAGTTCATTGTCGAGTTAGCAAAAATGGCCCTCAAGAATTATTTTAAATTCAAAGATGACTTCTTTTTTCAAGTCAAAGGAGTCGCTATGGGCTGTCCATTTCCCCAGAACTGGCATTACTCTATATGAACCAATATGAAGAGACATTCATTTATAACAATAATCCATTCAAACAATGGATTAGTGGATGGTTCCGCTTTATCGATGACGTCTTCCTAACCTGGACAGGCAATGAGGATGAATTAACAGCCTTCCACAGTTGGATAAACAATCGGACACAAGATATCAAATTCAGCTTACAGTACTCTAGAGTTCGAATGGCATTTCTAGATGTAGAGGTGTATTGTACAAATGGAGAACTAATAACAACGCTTTATAAAAAGAAATCAGACCGGAATAAAGCCCTCCATTACACCAGTAATCACCCGAGAAGCCTTAAACAAAACCTACGGATAGGACAATTTTTTCACATCCAAAGAAATTGTACTTTCAAAGATGAGTATATGGAACATGCGAACGCCCTCAAAGAGAAGCTACTAAACAGGGGATATCCTTCAAAACTCCTCAAACATGCCATAAAGAGAGCGTGGTGGACACCGCAAGAAGATCTTTTAACAAGAAGAGAACGTGAAACCCAAACACGTATTGTCTGTGTATCAACGTATTGTCCCTCGTCGAATTGGCTAAAGAAAGTAATTCACCAAAATTGGCACCTACTCAAAGAACTAGATCCGCAATTGGCAGAAGTACCACTCTTTGCTTTTAAGAAAGATAAAAGCATTGCCAATCAAATTGTACGTGCCGCACTATCTAAAACTAGAAATTCCACACTAAGAGATTATGTCAATCTACCTCCAATTACAGGCCACCACAAATGCGGGACATGCTTATGCTGTTCTTCCACAATCGAGGGCACATTATTTCAACATGAAGGAATTTCCTGGAAGCATGATTGTTTCACAAATTTGCCAAACGCGAAATCTGATATATGGCATTTTGTGCCCTTGCAAAAAGCTTTATATTGGAAAGACGAATCAAGAGGCGAGACAACGGATTTCCCAGCATAAGTCGAGGATTAGAAGAAAAGTAGTAACAGCCCCCCTAGTCCAGCATTTGATCAACAACGCCCATGGAGATAATGACCTGAAATGGACAATAATCTCAAAAGTTGAATCTGACCCAAGAGGTGGCGACCTGGAAACAAAGCTTCGCAAAAGAGAGGCACTATTGATCCTTAAATTCAATACAGCAATAAATGGATTAAATGAAATGTCGGAGCTATACCATTTGTAAATACTAAATTGTGGACGGATTTCTACAGAATTCGACAGATAATATCTTGGACTATAATCATATACAAGGAACGGTAACTAATAACCTGTAAGGCGAAATTCCGTTAAACCGATGAATACAAATGGACCAGCACATTACATTACAGACAACAGATGGATTACTTCTAGCAAGGGTCATCAGCCATGAGAGCAAAATCCACCTTGAGATTTACCCCACACGACTTCCCAATGTTTTTTACAACTAGCAGCGCTGGTGTCGTCTTTTTGTTTCTAAAAAATCATCTTACAAACACATAACGTAATTTTACGACGGGGACTCAATATTCCATCGGATGGCCCGTTTTTAATTTCACTTAAGATAAACTACAATACCCACAAATCTCCCCACCGGAAGTATCCGCTAAATACATTCGACGATTGTCGACTGAGAAGCACAGACACAGACAGCAGATTGAAACGCTGCCGAGAGGAGACTTCGCGTTCTCACCACAAAGGTACGTTATACTCGTTTTTCCACCGTTGCCAGCGCATCGAAGGACAAGCTTAACCTTTGTTTCAAGCACGCCAAAATAAACATGCAGCGCACGTGTTAGCATCTTTTGGGACACCGACCGTGCGGCTTCCAAGTGTACTCCTAGAGTAGTATGATTGGATATTTAAATAACGTTCACCAGATTCTGCATAGAAAATGCGCTTAGCACAAGCGCAAGACAGAAACCCCGGGAACACTAAATAATTAATCCCCCTCCGCAGCTTAGAAGGGGCAAACAACACAGTCCACTTAATGTAGATTTCTTCTTCGTGTTTTACAATAACAATTTACCGTATAGCTTTTGTCAATAAACGCCAAACTTCAGCTACACAAGCTGACACGCTGTCATTTTGTTTGTAGAGACCGACCACAATCTGAGGTGAACTAGTTGTGAGGACAGTCAATTCAACAGTTGAATATCGGATTAAAAACAAACCACTTCCGCCCATCTTCTCCAAACAAACAAGTGAGTAATCATTAACCCCACATGGGACAAATACAATTCGTCAAACTTCTGTACGTAGAGCTGACAGTTCTCATTATTTGAATCCACACAGATTTCTCACTAAAGACTCCAAGATTACAGGTACCGATTGAGAGTGTTTCTGTTTGGATGTTAAGTTGAGGATTGCACTTTCCCCCTTCTCTAGGATACCTATAGTAAGGTTTGCTCATTTTTTTCATGTTTTTCAGATTAATTCCACGTATGGTCCTGATGAGAATTCCACCAACGTATGGGATTCGAAACGCGTGAACCCTTTTTTCCTTTCTTTTTAGGCCAATCATTTGTGAATCATCATGATCAAAAAGACTGTTTGATGGCCTAAGTGTATGAAAATATTTGAAAATATTTCTTTGTGATAGGTGCCCCACCAACTAAAAGAGATTAAATAGCTTAGGGTTACCCATACACACTTCAAACAAAAAATCCCCCACCTGTTTTTCTTTTCCTTTTGGTTGTATGAGCAAGTATGTATGAGCAAGTTCTCAATGAATGCGTCACAGTATGATTGTTGAGACTGATATTTGAAGTACGCTTGATTCTTCCTCACATTTCTTCTATCCATCACACTTATGTACATATTCACACATTTTATACAGAAGATAGAAGCCCTCCTCCCCAATGAGAACTTAATGTCTCTGTTTGATTGTAAATAATTGTCAAATATAGGAGTTTTCTGTGAAATATTTGAAAAACCAAAAAAACATAATAACATAATTTTGAAATAATAAAACTTTATTTGAAAGCAATCCCGGGCTGAAAGAGTGGTCCATGCAGATGAGCCGCTTGTTCCTCGTTTTGCAAAAATTAAAATAAAAAACTGAGCAGTACTGGCACTTTGTTTTGCTGATCATAGTATTGGCGCAGCCTTACTGCGCTTAAGCCAAACCCTTGTTGTTTATTATTTTTTAAAATGTTGGTGCTTCCACGCTTTTTGTATGCCCTGCAAAACTGTCCTTTCCCGATCCCTGATTCCTATTTTACTACAGTGGAGAGCGACATACACCTTCTGCTGTGGGATGGCGGGGCGGCCCGCATTGCCCTCCAAAAGCTCAGCCAGAGTTGGTATGACGGAGGTATCGCCTTGCCTAATCTGCGTCTTTATTATTGGTCTTCGCAGCTGGTGGCCACCAACCACTGGATCCATGGATCACCCCTGAATCCGGCCTTCCACCTCGATAGATGCCAGACGGGGAGAGAGGGCTATTTAGGAACTCTTTACAGTAAGCCAGTTAAACATAGACATATAGGACCGATGGCCCAAACAGTCGCCATCTGGCACAAGGCCAACAGGTGTCTGGGATGGTCAGACAAACTTACCAAGGCGAAGCCACTGTGGTCATCACAATGGCTGGGATCCCTTTGCTTCCACTCGGGATTCGACCGATGGGACGCGATAGGCTTCTCCACGGTGGGAGACCTAATACATAAGGGCAAGATATTGACTTTTGACGAACTGAAGACCAAGGATTCCCTAGCACGAACTGAACTGTTCTGCTACCTCCAAATTAGGCATGCTATCCTCTCTGCTGTCCCCGATCTCTCCTCCATTCCTGAAACAGCCCCCTTAGAGGACAGACTACTTTCGGAGCCTCTCCCCTCGAAGGCCATCTCCTACACCTACCGTAAGCTATGCAATAACTTCCCTAACACTATTCAGTCTCTACGAGACAAATGGCAGACAGACTTAGGTCCCCTGGACGAAGACGACTGGCGGACAGCCCTGATGTCCCCTAGAGAATCTGCGATCAATCATAGGTTCCGATTGATTCAATTAAAGATACTACACAGGACCTATTTGTCTGCCACTCTGTTGGCTAGAATCCGTAGACGACCTGACGACCTGTGTCTACGAGGCTGCGGCCTGTCGGGCACCTTTTACCACATCCTATGGGAGTGTGCAGTGATACAACAATTCTGGAAGGGGGTTGTCCGAAAGATGGGAGATTCATTGGGGAAGTCAGTCCCGCCGTCTCCGAGGGAGTGTATCCTTAACATTTGGGGGGCTACAGACTTGAACGAGATTGAACTGCAATGGGCAGCGCTCGGCTTCTTGCTTGCTAAATGGTCTGTAGCTATGAAATGGGGCTCTGTTGATAGGCCACTGGTGGTGGGTTGGACGGCGGAGTTGGACCGCTGTATGCTAGCCGAAAAACAGTATACAAACTTACAGGTTGCCCTGCAAAGTGGGATACGAAATGGGGGCCCTGGAATAGGTACTTTGGCAACTTATGTGACTCCCCGACGATGGAACTAGCCATGGTCAGAGTTGTACCCTCATCTTGAATTTTGCACTGATGTATCAATGTATCCATTTTATACCTTGATTCTACTACTGCATAATATGTGTGATTGTTTAATGACCCTGCCTTTTTTTTAATAAAAATCTTATATTTAAAAAAAAAAGAATAGGGGCAAAGATACAGGAGATTGTGATGGCAAGATAAAGCCATTCGCCAGGTATTTGTCCAGGTATTCCTTCAAATGATGATGTTCCTTTTCGGTTAGAGCGTAAACCCTACTGCAAGGCAGATTTGAACCCGGCTCTAGATGTATCTTACAATCATACACCCGATCGGGTGGTAATTGTTCTGCCTCGGTTTCATTAAAAACATCTTCAAAATCTCCACACTCTGATGGTATGTCCTGTGAATCTATGACACACACGCATACTCGTGTCATTCAAAAGGAATGAGCAGGATTGCATTCATTGGTCTTTTCCTTTGATTCAAAACAATTCTTCCTACAGTACTGTGAATCAATTACTATCGTCCTGGAGTACCAATTGATGGTTGTGTTGTGTTCGGTAAGCCTGGATAAGCTTAAGACCTAAGATAAGCTGAAACTGGGGTGCATCTATTAAGTTAAATTGAATGACTTCTTCGTGTCCGTCATTAGAAATGAATCGCACCTGCTCCGTATGGCTCACTATGGGCACGGATGATAGATTTGTGCCTTCCACTGCCCGGACTGGTTTACTCTTTGGTTTCGGTATTGCTCATAACCGCACCTTGGCTTCTAATTTTAAATCACAAAAGTTTCAGTTGCTCCGGAATCTATCATTACCGAACCACTGTCAGTGTTACTTGTCGAAACTTAATTACCATAGATAATATCAAGTGAGGGGCAGATGACTGCAGTGTATTTACCACTTGATGTTCATTTAGAGTTGATTTTTTATTAGCATCCACCGGTCCAACTCCCGCTACAGGTGGTGCTGCGAGTTTTCCTTCGGCTTGAAGGAAGTTTTGGGTTTCTTTGGGCAACCTCTAACAAAATGTCAGCTGGAACCACAGTACATACATAGGTTACCAGTTCTCGTTTTCTCGTTTTCTTCCTTTGTTAAAGGGCCTCTTATAGTTCCTATCTGCATGGGTTCTGTAATCATCTGTCCTTCTGGAATTCTGTTACCTTCTGATCGGGCTGATCAAATGTAGGAACTATCGTTTTGAAATCTCTTCTCTCCTTTCCTTTCACCTTGACCGAAGTCGATTTCTAAGACCAAGTCTACTAACTCCGAGATTTCCGTAAGTTGATTGGGTATTTGTGCGAGCATGTCCTTGAGCTCGTCTCTTAGACCTCTATAAAATACCGCGGCTCGTTTGCTTTCAGGCTGGTCAGTCTCTACTACCAGTTTATTAAACTGCGCTAGGTATGGTACAGATCTCGATTCCCTTGCCTCAATTCAAGCAATTCATTATCAACCACTTGGGAAATTCTTCGTTGGTCGAAGATCCGAAGGAATTTTTGCTTGAAATGTTCATAATTTTGCAATATAGGATCATCACAGGAAACTAGTGGCAAGGACCATGACGCTGCGTCTCCACTCAAGTATGATAAGACAAAGGCCCCTTTAGACAGCGCATCTGGGAAAATTGAATATCCCCACCAAAGCGCTCTATTTGGATCTTCTGCGGAAGGGTTTAATGTGTCTCGTCCTGAACCAAAGGGTTGTCTTAGTCTCTGGGCTAACTCAGCCGTCTCTTTCCTAGCGTTTACCACTTCTTGCCTAAGACTCTGGTTTTCCTCTCTTACTGCCACTAACTCCTTTTGTATTGTCTCTAAAACTGTTCCTAAGGTTTGCAAGTTTATTCCTTCTGCCATTTCTGTTCAGGTGCAAGTATACCACTGGGGCACTTCACTCTGTCAGAGTTCAAAATTAGTCTTACCAAGAACTTGCACAGGAACAGAGACGCTGATTCCCAACTCCCTCTCAAAGATGCCTCGGAGATCCAGTAACTAAACCTAGACTCCAAAAGTACCTTTAAGTACCTTCAACAAACAAGAAGAGACTGGTCCTGAAACTCTGTCCTCTCTTTACTCGCCTACTTCTTCTTCAGTTCAGCAGACTGTATTCTTCAGAGAGAATCTAAATAATAAAACAACACAATTATTGACACCTACTCTATCTACTTCTATGTACTCTGGTAATTCTATCTACCTCCACCTACCCTAAGTTTCAAGAGCCGAGGTTCTCCTCTATGATTTTTATTGGAATGCTTCTTCTTTTCTGCACCAGTGGAATTCACCTACTAACACAAAATCACTCTTTTTAGTTATTTAACCTTAACTATCGCGTCTCAGTGTTCTAGGGATATATCTTCACTTACTTCTCTTATGATGCTTAGCATCTCTGGAAGGTCTTTTCTTTGAATAAACTTAATGCACTAGAACCTAGACTATTCCTTAATGGGAGTTGTCTAATGTTAACCTATTTAATTTCTTTCTCTTTTCTTTTGCAGATTCTGAGCGTTGGTTCTCCTCTCTGGTAAGTTTTAGTCCTAATATGCATACCCTTAGAATTCCTAAATCGTCATACTATACTGCATCTTCTCATTTACCATTTGTTATCTCTTTTCATTTTCAGGTTCGAGTTTTAAACTCACTTAGTGGTAAGTACTTATTACTTCTCATTAACTATTTACAATACTTTGCTTATCTTTTCATGCTTTTTAAAACAACATTTCCCAACATCATTTGACTTAGCTTTGTCTTCTTATCTTCTTTTCATAGGTGGCACTGTGGTAACAAGGAACACCGTCTGAATGCTGAAATTGCGATGTCCGGGTTAACAAGGGAGAAAGGAAGTGACAACAACAGGCGCTGACAGGCTTTGCCTCTGTTCTTCCTCAGACGTCAAATGTCTTAGCAGCCCTAACTACTCCAACGGAAGCTGCGGCGGGTGTATCCTGCCGAAAACCCGACAAGAGATTATTCTCCTGACTAAAGTTCTGAGCTGAATAATTTAGGTGCGTAATCGGAAATTTGTTCAGTGAAGTCTGCGTTAGTCTAAGAGCGCAAGCTTCAACTAGCTTCTGAACACCTGTGCGAAGAAAGACTAGACCGCCGCTAGGATTTAGAAGCGGCGGCCATCTTGAAGTTCCTTTGCTGATTTAACATTGTCCAACCATTGCTCCTCCGCTGTTTTCTCTGTGTTAGGCAATGGCTGCCATTAGGTAAGGCACCTACAATTGGCATGGCACACCGAGGAGGTCTGACAGGCGTACCCCAGGGCTCATCCCTCAGCCCGACATTGTTCAACATCTACAAGGCACCGCTCGCCCACGTCACCCGACTGCACAACCTCAACATCATCCCCTACACTGACGACACCCAGGTGATTCTCTCCCTCACCAAGGACCCCCTTACCGCCAAAACCAACCTCAATGAAGAAATGAAAGCCGTCGCCGAGTGGATGAAGAGCAGTCATCTGTAGCTAAACTCGGACAAGACAGGAGCCCTCATCCTCGGCTCCACCCCCTCGGCCTGTGATAACTCCTGGTGGCCTATCACACTAGGAACAGCACCTACACCCACCAACCACGCACGCAACCTGGGGTTCATCCTCGACTCCACCCTCTCCATGACAAAGCAGGTCAACGCCGTCTCGTCCTCCTGCTTCAACACCCTTCTCATGCTCCGCAAGATCTACAGGTGGATCGCCACCAAAACAAGAAGAACAGTTACCCAGGCCCTCGTCTGCAGCAGGTTGGACTACAGAAATACCCTCTACGCAGGAGCCTCGGCCAAACTCCTGAAACTACCACAACACATTCAGAACACCTCTGCACGCCTGATCCTTGACATCCCTCGCTGCAGCCACATCACACCCTACCTGAGAGACCTGCACTGGCTTCCCATCAACAAGAGGATCACCTTCAAGATCCTCACCCACACACACAGGGCACTCCACAACACCGGACCAGCATATCTCAACAGACGACTCACCTTCTACACCCAAACCGCCAGCCCCGCTCTGCCGACCTCGCCACCATCACCCGCATCCGAAGAGTGACCTCTGGTGGCAGATCATTCTCCTACCTCGCCGCCAAGACCTGAAACACCCTCCCCACCCTCCTACGGTAGACCCAGGACCTGCTTACCTTCAGGAGAATACTCAAGACCTAGCTATTCCAGCAGTAGCAGCACCTCCCCAGCGCCTTGAGACCCTCGCGGATGGGTAGTGCGCTTTATAAATGTTCTGATTGATTGATTGCCAACCAGAACACTGCCTGGGAATCCTTCCCAGAAAGGGGCATCTCGTTGGCAGTCCAGGTACCTGAATGATCTCATTTGGGTGGACTGGGGTTGGGATTGGGAGGGCTGGGTTGATCCTTAAGAAGGCAGGGCTCGAATTGTGAGGGTTGAGTTGGTCTGTGGGAGGGCTGGGCTTGGGTTAGGGAGGACTGGGTTTGACCATACAGGGTATACAGTAAGCATGACAGGGAGTGATGGGTTTAGGGAGGGTGGGAACATTTTGTTTTGTTTTGTTGGTCTTGGATGATCTGTGGTGGGGTGGGGAAGGGGTTATTTGGGTTTTGGGTGGGGGTGGGTGTGTTTCTGGACTGGTGGTCTTCCTTTTTTATAGTTTTGTGTGGTAGGGAGGGGTTCAGTAGGGGAGTAGGTGTATTTGGGATGGACTTGGAAGTGTAAGAGTAAGGCAGGGATGGGTTTGGGAGCGGCAGCAGTGGCAGGGAAGAGGTCAAGGGCAAGGGCAAAAAGGGTAAGGAGGAGGTAAGCCAAGGGGTTTGCAAGTTGGGGTTAGAGGAATGTGAAGTCTGAGGTGTGGCTGTGGTTTCTGGGTGTGTGATATTAGCGGTGTGTGATATTAGCAGTGTCTGTGTCTAGTGGTATGGGTGTGGAGTCTGGGTATGTGATGTCAGTAGTGGCTGTGTGTGGTGGTGTGGGTGTGGTGTCTGGGTATGTGGTGTCTTTACTGGCTGTATCTAATGGTGTGGGTGTGGTGTCTGGGTCTGTAGTAGCTGAGACTGGTGGTGTAATGTCTGGCTGTATGTGTGTATTGGATGTATGTGGTGCTGTGGGTGTGTTCTCAGGGTTTATGTCACTGGATGGGGTGGTGAGGGGGGTTGAGTGCCTGGTGAGTGTTTGTGTGCCCATCTTTTTTCTTCTGTTGCTGTTGTCGTGTGCTGCGTGTGGATGTTGAAGTGGATGGGTTCTGATGTCTGTGTGTGCTTTGGATAGGTATGGGAATAGGGATTATGGCTGGGGTAAAGCCAGGACGTGGGATGGAAAGCTGGAATTGGCGGAAGGCTGCCGTGAGTGTGGAAGTCAGAGCCTGAAAAGATCTCTGTAGGCCAGGCATGTTGCATGAATGCCTTTAAGGTACAACACAATCTGTGTAAGCTGGTGGCTTTGCACTTGGATGGCATTCTGCATTTCAGTCTGACCCACAGAGATCTGCCTCAGAATGTCAATTTCCTCCACACTCAGAGCAGCAGGGGAGAAATGGGCAGGGGGTGAGGTGCCTGGTGCAATGGAGACTCCCCCCGTCTTAGGGGAGTGGGTCCGGACAGATGGCTGGGGAGCAGCAGGGAGGATGGAGATGGACCGGGTGTGGTGGACATGGATTCTTTGGATGCAAAGCCAGGGGAGTCTACTATAAGGAAGTGGCCACTGGAACTTGACTCTGATGATCAAGATGACGATGAGCCATCTCGCTCCTTCATGGCACTCCCACCACCCTCTGGGACATGGGTTCCATCTGTTTCACTGGTGTGATGGGAATCACTGTGGCGAGCTGCTTTCCCATTGGTCTCAACCCTGACACCTTCGCTGGTTTGAAGCTGAAAGAATAGTAGAAATAAGGTAATTAAAATTGTGTGATCACACTGGGCAAACATATCCTAACACAAAACATTACACAATTGCACAGATCAGAACATGTACAGGGATGACTACATTGGCTTCAACGTTGGCATGGAAGCTACATGACTTGTGTACAGTCACAGATAATGGTGTAATAACCACAGTCTGCTCCATCTGTATGTGTGCCCTTGTCCCACATCCAACCTCATGTGTGTAGCAGGAGATATCATTATCCTGTCAACCTAAGCCCTTGTGGCATATATTGTTACGTGATGTATTCAAATGGGATACCCGCATGCAATACATTAGTACTTAGCCACACAAGGACCTGCGAAAAGTAAATGGTTAGGTGTCCCTGACCCACAACAAGTAGAACTGCTGGGCACCAGCTATAGCTACGTTGCACCAATATGTGACTACGAAGAAGAAGGAGATATGGAAGTACCCATTCCACATGGTTCACACTTCCCAAGTGACACTTTCACATCTGTCCACTTCCAGATGATGCAGTTGAAAGCTGCACAAGTAGCTTAGCTAGGTGTCGCATGTAGTGCAGAAGAGTAGAATGGGGCAATGTGTCTCTAACTAGTGTGAGATTTCATTACAAATAACCATTGGGCACAAGCCTGCCTGGGAACATCTCCAGTCAAGATTGGTTCATGTGAGCACACCATTTTCACATTGCAAATCTTAATGCCATTAGAATGCTGAAAGTACATGAGGCTTAGGAGATATCCAGTCCTTAGAGGTCTTAATCGAGTCAACAAGTATGGAAATTCACTGTACCTTCCATGTTTCCCAAACACAAATGAGTGCTGACAGACACATATGAGCCCAACATGCAACATATCATTCCCTGATGCACACCACCAGCCACAGAATGGCCCTCCACAAATGCACATGTGCTCACCACCTGACTGAATACACCCTTCTCAATGACATGCAAGGTCAAATTCTCTGAAAGTACTGTAAGTGTTCTAACCATGTGTGTCTTTGCCTCAACATTTTGACCTGGCTAAGGGCATCCATCAATGTAATTGAATATGTGCAAATCCCACAACCATGTCCGCACAACCGTTTATATTTACACCTACTCTGTATAATCATCACTGAATTAATTTGTCATGTACACATTGGCTAACACATGCAAATATGATGGATTGTGATTGAAATCCTTGCAGACCCTCTGATCATATATGTAACAGTTGTACATGTCACAGTACAACACATAAAGGTGCACATGCCAGCAGGTAGGCATCAAAACAGATGGCCTAGTGTTGTAGGCCACCTCATGATACTGTAAATGATCCACTTACCAAGAGGAAATAGTGGACTGTGTATGAATCTAGAGTGGTCCACCATCAAATGAGACACAGTAGTAAGGGAGCATCACTCCAGACACAAGGATGACAAGTAGCCTGTTTGAGACCACTGTTACACATGACATAAAAATATAATGTAGTTTAACTGAGACATTAGGCAGCCATGTGGCTTTGTGAACTCAAATTTGACTGGAGCTGTCTTAGTTCCTGGTCACATGGACAATGGTCTACGGTTAAGACCATGCACCTACTACCAGACCTAAACTTGCAACGATGCTCCAATTGCATGGGGCTTGAGTCGCCTTCAAGTTTGAAGGGGAAATAGCTGCCTATAACAAAATATAGTTTGACTCAGGCCAGTACTCAACCCCTCCTTGCTGCTGTTGGGCTCCCAACTGCCCATCAAGGTCCGGGTATGTCACCTCCATTATACGGGCCATTAGGGGGGGTCATGGTTGGGCACGTGCCCCTATTGCCTGGGGAGGACAGCCCCAGCTGGACCTCCATGATCTTACGGGTCCAGTGTCTCAGGTCCTCCCACCTTTTTCTGCAGTGAACACTGAGCCGATGAGCAACCACAGGGACCGCACCTTCCTGTAGATGGCTTTCCACATGGACATCTTCTGATGGGTGTTCACCTGTATGGATGCAATAGATGAAGGGACTGAGTGGACATTCAAGATATAGGTTATCTGCTAGGGAGACACAGAGGTAGTGCACAGCTAGCATAGCCATCTAACAAAATTGCACACATTACATGTTTGAAGCGCACATGCTGAGCACTAGAAAAACCAATACTGCACAATGTTAAAGTCCTGTGAGTACTACCCTCCATCCTGATCATGCCTATACTGACTACGTCAGACCACTGACATCACATGTGCTCTGAAAGGTATTACCATGCAACACAGCACATCATTGTGCCCTCCTGAAAGCTAAAGTAGTAGTGCACCACTGGACAGACACCTGAGCAGTCTGGACACATTACTTGATTCAAACTGTCCAAGACATCACTGCTACTATTGCATTGACTACATTCAAAGTTTGGGGCCACAATCAAAGGGCTGCCATGTGTGTAACTGACAACTCCCACTCTGAGGATCAGTGGACGTGTAATTTACTCATTTGAACAACATACTACGTCTGCATGTGTTTGTGTAGGAACTCCTGTAATCATGGGACACACCATATGTCATATTTGGCTATGTGTATGAGACAACATCAACATATCATTGTACATACTGCATGATCGTGCATGTTTACACAGCATGTGATGAACTTCGGGACTGCTCTGAATATATAACCAACTATATCCAGTGAACATATTTCATATGAGCAATGTTACTGTACAATGGTAGCATCACTCATATCACAGTAAAATCCTAGACATGTGTGAGTAAGGGGTCTGCCCTAATGCAATGACACAGTGACAATGTGGGTCCATGGACAGTAGTCTCGGGTCTGGAGATCTCATCATGCACCATACCAAATGCAGTGATACTAGGTGCATTTAGGCTAACTCATGGTTCTGTCACGATGAATCAGGTCACATCTGAGGATCAGCAGATCTACAGGGAAAGTACTCTGTGCATCAGTTCCATTGGCAAATAAACTCTACCACAGCCTGGCCATGGAGCATACAGGGCACAAATCATTGTGTTTAGTCTCTGCATGCTGAGCAAACTGTTCCCACATGACCATCATAAGCCCACATTTTCAATACCCAACAATACATCTAGTGCCCATCCTATATATGACATCACCGCTGTGGGTTGCTGTGAAGGGGTCTGTGAAGTGTTGGTATCTCCATGATAACAGGTTGTTGAGGCCTCATGTGTGTGAAGTGATTTGTGGAACTGTACATATATCCCACATCATCCTCACATTCTACTAACAGGAAACATACACAAGTCAGGGTTTAAGGCCTATACATTTGTTAGCACACCTGCCATGAAATGATTTGGAAATTCATAATTGGCAACAATAGCTTTATACATGCATAGATATGTACATACAACCGACATAGGGTTTAGAACTGTATACACATCACCATGATGATGTGAGGTCCACAAACACAGTGACACATGAACCATGACATAATTGTCCTGTGTTAGAGCCACACTATCTGACTTACAAAACTCTGATATCAGTCTGGGACTCTGAGCGACATTGTGACCCATGGATTTTTGGTGCAGACTACAGACTGATTGATCAGTACTCCCCTGCTCCTCTGGTGAGCCATAGAGCTGGCGATGCAGGGGAAGCACCTCAGTCACCATGGTCTCCAGCTCCTCTGGAGTGATGGCAGGGTCCCTGGTCCCGGAACAGCGTGCAATGACACCTCTCAGAGGTGGTAAATAGCATCTGACGATGAGGAGGTGTTGTAAGCAGCAGTTTCTGGAGGCAAGTGCTTTAATTTTTAAACCGCAACGTATAAGTATGCCTCATTGGCTGTCTTCTGTGTAGACGGCCAAGGACATTGGACCGTGATGATTTCATTTTCCAACTTTAGCCTAAGGCTGCGGCCACAGTGAATAAATCTGCCATGTCAGTGTTGAATACCACATTGTAATGTGATCTTCAAAGTGCATCTACGCTACTACATATATGTTGGAACAAGTCACCTGGTGTATGACAACATTTCTCCACCTAGACCATTACTCACATGTCAGTGTGGTACATGACTGTGCATGAACACACAATTACGGCGGTGCAGTGTACACCCGCGGCGATGGTAGAAATGTGTGCATTGTAGAATCCACAACATGATGGTGTCCACCATACAAAAGATGTTTGTATGATGTGTGCAGTTCTGTTACAGACACATGTGAAGACCAGTTTAGAGATGATAGGTGGAATTTGTAATGATGGCAATGGATCTGATTCATATGGGTGACTCCCGTATATATCAGGTAAGTAAATGGTATTCTTTAAGCTGCCTTCTGCCAGGGATAGGATCTCCCAAAACAGTGGTTAATGGGGGATATGTATCGTCCAGATAATTTTCAGGCATCTCTTCCACTTTCCTCATACAAGAAGTTGCTATGTATGCTTTTGTCTTTCATACAATTATGATGTGAAATTTTGTGTACTGCTCACATATGCAATACTGTTCCTTCACATACTTTTTGCCTGTGTCTTGGTATATGATAGTGTAGACACTGCGACCAATATCCATATGTGTGTACACTAAACACATAGGTAGCCTGGCAGAGGGAGGAGACAACAGCCTCCAGTATTCCGGCTATTTCCAGACCAACAAACTATGGAAGAAAGAGATGTCATCAGGAAGTTTTGTCTCAATAGGCAGACAATACAAGATCTATGTGACCAGTTGAAGCCTCATTTATGTCCTCAAAGGACCTATCCCACATCTTTGACACCATTGGTGAAACTTATGGCAGCACTGCATTTCCTGGCCACAGGTTCATTTCAGTACACTGTGGTTATATCTGGTGGAATGTCACAACCTATGTTCATTGGGGTGCTACCTGATGTGCTTTCAGCACTGATGAGACACATGGACAGCTAAATTCAGCTACGTTCAGTTCAGTTCACCATACATGAGGATTTGGCCAATGTGAAGGGTGACATTTATGGATTAGCTCAAACCCCACATGTGGTTGGAGCTATTGATGGCACACGTATTGCCTTAATGCCACGGCAAGTCAGAGAACAAGTATAGAGAAACAGGAAGCACTTTCATTCTGTCAACGTGCAAGTGCAATGTTTAGCGGATTTATAAATCTCACACCTCTGTGCCAGATTCCCAGGATCTGCCCAAGACTCCTTCATAATGCAAAACAGCACCATACCCTAGTTGAAATCACAACTACTACTGTAGAAGGCCCTTGGTTTTTGGTGAGTATGATGTGTCCAGGCTTGGTATGTGTGATGTTTGGTCACATCTTCTGCAAATGTGTGACTCATTATTGCACATATGTGTGTCTTCCATCTAGGAGACTCAGTGTTTCCCAAACTCCCATGGTTGTTGACACTGCTTAGGAATCTGACAATGCCTGGGGGAGTCCACTTCAGTGAGGCCAATGGTAGAACAAGGCGGCCAGTTGAGCAGTCGTGTTGGCTCTTGAAGGGCGGATTCAGATTCCTGAACAAGACCGGAGGATCCTGCCTCTACTCACCAGGGAAGTTGTGTCAGATCACCGTAGCCTGCTGCATGCCCCACAACCTTGCACTATGATGGAACATCACTCTCATCGCAGAGTATGGAGACCAGCAGGAGCCACCGAGGAGGATCCTGAAATGCCAAATGATGAGGTCATCAAAGCGAACGAGTTGCACAAAAAGGAGAGCCTCCGGTGTGATGTTTCCTACTGGCAGTGGTGGGTGCCTTGTCAACCGAATCTCCTGTTGTTTTTCTTGGACATCCCCGACCCATGGGAGGAGGGGGTTCCAGTGCTGCAGGATCAGGGGTGTCTGAGGAGCCTTCCTCTGCCAGGGCCTTCCTTCCTGTGCCTGCCACAGATGATGAAGGGCCAGAGGTAGTTGGACCACAGGAAGGGGTAGGTGGCGGGGAAATCCCTACATAATGTGGTGTTAATATCCCTCAGCACCCCAATGAGGTGGCCCATGTTGTTATTGTGGGTGTCCTGCCTCTGGGCTATGGACCTCTGCAGCTGCTTCATCTCCTGGAGTTCCTCAAGTACCTGGTCCATCACTCCTTGGGAGTCCTCATAGGCTCCAATGATTCAGGAGATGCTGACCTGGGCATCAGTGGCACCAGTGGCCTCACTTAGTGGGCCCACAATTACCCTCCCACCACCCCTTCCTCCATGACCTTGGCCCAGCCTGCCCCCTCCCACTGGCTCCTCCATCCTTAGTGAGTGTGTTGATAATCCTCATCTCCGTAAGTGGGACTGGGGTGCAGGAGATGTTGCCGATGGTGCTAGGTCTACCAGTTGGTAGAGCAGAGGTAAGCTGAGATATTGCAGCTGGGGTGGTAGATGTGGTTGTGGGCACAATGAGACTCACTGTTTCCGTCTGTACAGGTTGTCTAGATGGGCCAGGTATGTCCTCCATGTCCATAAATCCAGGAGATTCTGCATCACTGCAGGCTTGATCCTGGGGGAGGGCGTGTGGAGTCTGGGCAATGTCCTGAATGTGGACAGATATAGTGCTTAATCCACCTGTATAGACATAGAGTAGAATGTTATTGTTTAAGTGTGGTATGTACATCCACATCTTTTGGTATACCGTGAGTTCAGTCCTGGGAGGTACAAAGGGGTTGGATATTGACATAGTGAACTATCCCTGTTGTGTTTGTCTCATTTGCAAGACTTTGGGAGACATCCATTACATTAAGTGTTATTGGCCTGATCATTTGTAGTACTGATATGCTTCATGTTGACCTGAGGGATGGACATGGCATCTCTTCAAACCTTGAAGCCTGCACAGTGTAGAAGTTACATGTGTATTAATCAATTCCAAGTCCTAAGTGTGTACAAAATAGGCATGCTCACTACTTGGTAGTAGATATAGCACTGTTAATCATGTGTGCTATGCGGTGTAAGTGGTTCCACAACTATTTCATATCAGCTGGGTTACCTTCACGTGTTGCTGATATTTCAGTTACATACTTGATATGGTGTCACTCATTTCCTCTTTTTTTTCATTTATGGAGACCAGGGGAAGTTCAGGCTGAGTAGGCATATATGTGCCTGAGCAGAGCAATGTGTGTGAGGTGCTCAGTCCATTGCACCTGGGGATCGTGGTGATATGGTAGACAAGTGAGAAAGGGCAAACAATTCGGGTGCCTCCTGTTCAGAGTTAGAAGTGGGCCTTTTGGTAGTTTTAGTCATTTAATTCACTCCTATCCCACACTTGACCAATGGCTAACAGCCTGTGAGGTGAACCTAAGAAGATAAATGGTTGAGAAGTGAGTAAGGACAAACAACACTGGGCCTACTGTTAAGTGTTCAAGCAACAGGGCCTGATGATAGTTGTAGTAATTTCAATCACCCCTACCCTACACTTGACCAATGGTTAACTGCCCATGAGGTGAACCTCAGTAGTGAAATGACTGACAAGTGAGTAAGGACAAACAACACCGGGGCCTACTGTTAAGTGTTCAAGCAACAGGGCCTCATGGTAGTTGTAGTAGTTTCAATTTCGACTTGCCAAAACTAGCAAAACTGGGTTGTGCTACATACCTGTCTGTTAAAATGCAGTTGTAGTGGTCCATACTATTAGACATTTGCGCATATGATGGGTCCTGGGATGATGATTTGATGGCAATACACTTACAGAAAGCATTCCCTCATGTGGGATGTAATGGAGGTTGATACATTTGAACGGATGTGCAGGGCTACTGGTTGTAACTGACAATCACACATCTCTGATACTTTGACTACTACATATATGAAAAGTAGATGAGGAATACAATAGCAAGAGCTGAGATGTGTGAAAACAGAACATTGATATGTTGTGGCAGTTGGTATGGTGTCACCTATCTCTCTCCAATCCCCCAGGTATTCCTGTCAAGCACTCATAATGCAGTTTGGCGTGCGCCTTCTTCTCCCAGGGTGTGAGTTCTAATGGTGGGACAGGAGGGCCACCACCCGTCTTCTGGGTCTCAAGGTGGTGCCTGGAGGCCAGGCTCTTCACCCTTCCCCTCAAGTAATGCCACCTCTTCCTGATGTCCTCCTTTGTGCGCAGGGCAGTACCTACAGCATTCACTTTGTTGACTATCCTGTCCCACATTTCATTATTCCTGGGGAGAGAAGTTTGTTGGACTTGGGATCCAAAAATGTGTGGCTCTACTCTAATAATATCCTCCACCATCACTCACAACTCGTGTCAGAACAATGTGGATTTTTTACCGGTGACATTTAAATTAAATAAAGTGAGTGAGAGTGATAACAATGAAAAATTTCTTTACACCAAGGGAATATATAGAAAAAAGTGAAAAGAATGTGTCTGGAGTGTGTGTGATGGGAATGTGTGAAAAGGGCTGACTTATGTGACCGCTAATGCTGCTTTGAGTTGCTGTGCTGCTGTATAGAGGCAAAGGATCAAGGTCTGGGATGGGGTGAGTTTTATAGTGTGATTTGTAGGTGTGTCCACTTTGCAATGTCCATCAGCTGTGCACTGTTTTGGTGATTCACTGTAGCAGTAGTGCAGCGGTCTAGCGCTATTGTGAAACCACTGACAAGGGACTGCCAGTAAGGTGCTTCCATCATAATCTGTTTGGCGGTGGTAGCACAGCCCTGATGGCGTCGGAGTCCATATCAGAAATATTTCCAACCACAGCCGTCCATGCTAACGTTACTACGACCTCTGCTTCCCATACGGAGAAGACTCTGACAGCCGCGATCGCCAGTTCAGCCTGTGTGCATCATAATATGGCTGGGGTAACTTCGCAGCCTCTGCGGTCAGAATTGGGCCATGGCCATGGCAGTTGGACGGTCGGTCCAACCGTCATTGTAATCAGCCCCTAACTATCCCAAACCAATCTAAAGTAAACTTAGAAATATTAAGCTTAATCCACATAACCATTTACTTGTGTAAATCTGACTTGTACTTATAAATGTCTTGGTTTATGAGTGCAAGCTTTTCACAGCTATTGACTTTGCACTCTTAAACAGTTTTGTTCATGTGTAATGCAACGCTACAATGGAGTGATTTTGTACATAAAGAAATACAACTCAAGAGGGTGGAAAAATGACATTTCAGGATGGGGGTTCCTTGGAACTTTCTTATAACCTGAAAGTTTGAGGGTAATCTCAGATCTTTCTCTAGTCCCTTCTAACCCCCTTCTAAACCTGGAAATGGGTAGATTTTTCACCCTTTAAAGGGAAAGGGGGCACCCCCAATATTTTGTGGAGATGTCAGGGAAGATCTCATTCTCCCAGTGGAATTTTGTTTCCCATGGAGAAAAAGAGAAAACGCATTTATTTGCCTTGTTATTAATTTAAGCTGATACCCATTTTGTCCTTCACAGGATAAGCAGACAGTCACAGGATGGCATTGCGCATTTCATGGTTGTTGTGGCATCCACACCAGAAAAACTCTCAACAAGAGTATAGGTAAGTATGTGGGATTTAAATAATGCAGAGAAATGAGAAAATAAAGGAAAATTACTCAGTCTGGTATTCTACTGTCTTTAGTTCAGAGTGTTCCCTCATTTTCTTGGCCTTTCTGCAAACACTCTTGTCCTTCTTTTCTTTTCTTTCATAGCTCCTTCTTCTACATGATGCAAAATTACCCCTGGACTGGACCAGGAACTATGTGAGGGCTCAATCACTTCACCATCTTGGATACCTCATCTTTAATGCTGGCTCTCACTCTGTCAAACAACCTGCAGATTTTATTCTTGACAGGCATTCTTTCCCCAGTGTCTATGTCATGGGTACACCAATCAGTGAGCCTTGGGGTACGAAAATAGAGAGGCAAACTGCCTCAACAAGTGGCAGCTATCCCTCTGTTGCTCTGGGATCAGGGTAGGGGAGAGAAAAACTCTTTCCACTGGCCCATCTTGCTGCATGGTAGATAGGAGTTCTGGGGGGGGGGGGGCTCATCTTCCTCCGCCTCACCATCATCTCTCACGAAAAGCACAGTGACTTCAAAGATCTCAAAGTTGGGCTGATCTCATGTAGGATCCTAAACAGGATTACTAGACGTCTTGAGTCTCCTTTGCCTCAGAGCACTGCGTCCACTGGTCCTCCAAGGCTTGGGGCCCCACTGGATCCATCACCCACATCTCTTGGCCGGCTGATACTCCACCAGAGTGGCTTTTTAGATCATAACAGTGATTCGTGGCTTCCTGGCTGCCCCCCAGGTTCACAGATGCCTAATTCCAGAAGTGCTTCTTCCTGAGGGCTAACATGTAGCTCATTACATCTTGGAGGGGGGATTCCTGGGATCTTGCTGCCACCCCTCCTTCATATGACTGAGAGGCCCACATACAGGGTGACCAAACAGAAATTAAAAATAACTGAACTCCACTCCCTACTGAGGCACTTCCCTATATGCAAATAATATGCAGGAAATGTGAACAACCCACTTATGCCTAAAGGCCTCTGATAGGACCATGATCATGCTTTTCAGGGTGTGGTTGATTCTTTTAACAAGCCCATTGGCCATGATATGGTATGGTAAGGAGAATTAGAAGGTTACCCGAAACTCATTTCAAATAGACTTTAAATATACAGTTGTGAAGTTGGTATCTCTGTCAGACACAACCTCATTGGGGATGCCCATAAGTGTAAAGATCCCCATCAGTGGTCTGGCCACCATGGAAATGGTCACTGATCTCAGAGGAATGGGTGATCTTAGGGTACCGGGTGGCAAGACCAGGATAAACCAGTTACCTGTTGCTTAAGGCAGTCTTGGGGTCCAGATACCCAACAATGAAAAGACCCACACTTTCAATGGGTGTTCACACTACGAGTAAAGGGCCCCTTAGCTTTACCCCTGAATTCCTGCTGGCCTGGCAGGTTAAGCAGGATTTGGCAAATGTATTTCTTGCATTCAATAAAAGTAGAGGACCATCCGGTCAAATGTTTTGGCCTGCCCCCGATGTCCCAACCGTGGGATACCATTAGCCAGCACCTGTAGGAGGTACCTGTAACATTGGAGAACTCCAACACATATGTCAACCCAGGCTCTGGGACCTTAGGCTCACCATAAAGGAGACCATTCTCCTAATAAATTAGGTAAACACCAGAGGTGTTGTCAGCGGCCCTGGCCTGCCATCATAGGCCCTTAAGAATGGGTGAGGCCAGGGGACAGCTATTGTGAAAGTTCCTTTAATTATGTTCCAACCAACCCAGAACAAAGCACACTGTTGCAACTTTTTTCTCCTGTCTTAGGGGAATAGAGGCTTGAGATCCTAGGAGAACATACATCACTAGAAAAAGGAACAGACAGTGTCAGAGCTGTGGCTGTTGACCTGAACATCGTTCCAGGAAATCTCCTTCTTCCCTTAGTAAATAACCTATACTTGAATATTTTGAACCGCCACTTAATTAATAAACCACTTTAAAATACTATTAGATAAAATGTTTTGTTGAGTAATTGAAATCTATAAAACACACAAAATAAAAAGATAATGTAAAAGGCCATGAGGGAAACATTACTAAATTAGAGAATCTATGGTTAAAATACAGTAAAATTGCACATTATATTTTGACGAATGAAGTAAATCATCCAACAAACTTTACACTTCCCACTGCAAATTAAAGAATGATGCTCTCCTTACAAGAGCAAATTCCTTTTTCGAGAAGAAGAGGTCTCAGACATTGCCCTCAGAAACAAAGTAACTTTGTGCAAAAAACATAGAAGCTGTGAAACATTTTCCTTGTTCTCAAAGCACATGCTAAATAGGCCAGGTTGTATGACAGAATATCGATAACAACAAGATTGTGACTCCAGAATATTGTGTCAAAAATATTTTTTACAAAAGCATTGACTTTACATACTTTGGGGCTCATTACGGTGTTGGTCGGAAAGCCTCCGTCTAACAGTCGGAAGCTTCCCAACATCATTGGAGCCCTTCCGACCGTCTCAGTCGGTTTACGGTCCGATCGCCCAATTACGATGTTCGGGGTTGAAACGTACACTGGCCGGTCATTCCGACTCATTTCTGACCGGCTCTCAGAGTATTCCTGTCGGTCGGAACCGCAACGTACCCCCTATGGACAGCATTTCCGCCATCAGGATTCTGACTTTGGATTCCGAAAGCCTTTCCATGTCGGCCTTTCTGACACAGAAAGGCTGTGGGCCAGTGACTTTGACCAACGGCCTATGTTTGCTGGCCGAGGGGTACCTAAGGTACCCCCCTGTAAAACCCTGCACTGTGTGGCAGGCTCCATGGGGTGCCTGCGACAGAGTGCAGGGTTTTACACACAAACACCCATTTCCCCGTAGGAGCTTGTATAACAGCCGGTTCATGACCGTAACACAAGCTCCCATTGGTAAAAATGAGAATCTGACCAAACAGTGTTCAATCGCATCTTAATCCAGCGGTTGGAACCGCAGACCGCCATTCCGTCATTCCCGAGTCCGAGACAGTGTCTGTCGGAGGCTTTCTGACCAACATCGTAATGAGCCCCTTTGTGTGTAAACTATCAAAATATAGAGTCAGGAATTTGGTGAAACAGAATATTGTTATAAATAAAAGAAATTATATTGAAATATTCATACATACACCATTATATTTAGTTTATTTGAAATATTATAATACAAAATAATAATATATATAAAATGAATAGGTTTAATTAGAATTATACAAGTATAAATACATACTCCCCCCAAAAAAGTAACAACAAACAATTATTATAAAAACGTTAAATTGAAAATATTAATAACTTAAAAGTTAAGATTAATAAAATATATATATATGTAAAAGATATCACAGACTTGATGTAAAAAATACAATTAATATAAAAATGGTTTATGTTGTTAATGATTATATATACATATTTTCACTGAGAAAACCATAGGTTTCAGGGGCATTATAGTTAGCTGGACATTTCTCTCATATAAAACCATTGAAATTCCCCCATTATAGTTAGTTCAGCTAACTATAACTCACGTGCCCGCAATGCAATGCTGATGATGTCACATATTACATCACACATGATATGATCAGTGACATCACTCATGACATCACTAATGACATCTTAAATGAATTCACTGATGACATCATCCAGTGAATGTGTGATTTTTTGAAAATTAAATATGTTTTATATATGTATATGTAAAGGTCGATGGAAGAATAAATGGGTATATAAGTGTCTAAATGGATGATTATTTTTTGAAAAATTGATTTTATAACGCATTGATTACGAGTATCTTAGTGAATATATGGGTTAGTGAGTAATGTTTAAATATATAATAATCAGTATCAGTCTCTCACTTTGTGTATAAGTTACTGCATGGGTTGGTGAGTAGCTACATGAGTGTTTATATGGGTTATTAGTTGTTTTTTTGAGTATCTGTATGAATGTCTGAGTGTCTGCATGGTTCAGTGGGGGGGTCTTACATAGTGCATAGTTCCATGAATGAGTGACTCACTGCTTGTATGTTCTGAAGACAGCATGTATGCAGCACTGTATGGGTGGATGAGTGTGTGTATGGGTGTGTTAGTGAATGAATGACTAGCTCAATAGTGTCTTTATGAATAACTACATATGTTTTACACTAGTATATGAGAGTATTGGTGTATAGAAGTGAGTATATGTTAGAGTGAGAGATTGGAAGAGTTCCTGTATAAATAAGTATGTGTTTATATAAGTGATTGTTTAAGAGAGTAAGTATGTGTACGTTTCTGTAGAAGTGAGTTTAGTGGTGTGTGTATAACCGTACATGCAAGTAAATGGATGTTTAATTCTTTATTAGCACAAGTGACTATGTATGTAAGTAAATCTATGGATGAGTGGCAATGTGTAACAGGATGTATAGGTGTATGAGTACATATAATGAGTGAATACATGTATGAGTGACTGTATAGGACTGTTGGGGAATGAGTGGATGTGTATTTAGATCTTAGATGTATGTCTATTTTTTTGAAAATTTTAGTTTCTATTTTTGAATGTGTGTATCAAAGGTTATATTAGGTTAAGAGGAGGTCTGCAAATTTATCACAAGGATGATGTAATCAGTGATGTCATTTGAGATTTCTTCAGTGATGTCATGAGTGATGTCACTGACCATGTCATGAGTCATGAGTGATGTAATATGTGACATCATCAGCAGTGCATTGGGGGCGCGCGATTTATAGTTAGCTTATAACTATAGCGGGGTCATTTCAATGGTTTTGTATCAGAGAAATGTCCAGCTAACTATAATGCCCCTTTTAAATGCTAATTCCTAACTATAACGTGCCTGAAACCTATGGGTTTTTCAGTGAATTTCAGAGGTCTTTTAAATGATAATTCCTATTTATAATGTTCAATAAGCATATCTGTTTTTTTCTATCTTTTTTAATTATCATCCTATTCTCAACGTAGTAAAAACTGAAAATATCACCACTCTTCAATGTATTCCTTCCTCCAAGAAAATCGCTACAAACCAGAACCACAACTAATGTTAATAATATACAAACTAGGCGTTCTCGTAGAAAAAAACAGAAAAAAACACCACTTCCCAAACTTTCAAAAACAAACCAAATCTACAATACTATCCAAAAAAAAGGAAATAGTTCCATTTACCACTAACAAATTATTATCAACATTTAACTAGTGTAAGGACGTGGACTATGTACTGTGTAAATTACATCCAACTCACACCCATATCTAAAGACAAATATATAATTGAGGTACTAATTATACACTAGCAATACCTAACAAAATAACAACACTTAGCGCCACCACCAAAAGAAACACCCCTCCTGACCGCTTCCTCTCCACTACCTCAGACACAGCGCAAAACAGGACAACGGACCTTCCCAAAATAATGTGTCCCCTCAACAGCACACTAGCTCAATGTTCAGAGATGTGGCAATCAACTATGTGTAAGGGAAGATCTCACACATCAACAATAATGTACACACTGCTAATACTACCGATGATATGCTATACACAACACACTATAGAAACCAAAAACTTTTTCGTGTGTAGATATGCTATTGATACATGTAGTATACTGCACAGTGGACACACCCATATTATCTCAGACACTGGGGAATATTTCGTTCATGTAGCTGTGTTGTCTCCCCACCTCCCTTGAAGCAGAAGCGGAGAGGGCTGCTCCAACGTACGCAACATCAGCATAAGACTATAAATAATTAGCCTATGCCTTGGCCGTGGTTCACTTCTGCAAAGAGAAGAGACTCCGCCTCAGGGAAGGTCCGCACCTTGACACATGGCTGCCGCAATGACCATGTGCCTCCTTGATACAGGCCCTTTCCGAACTCAACGACACAGCACCGCAGACTTATGTCTGTATCGACTACTGCCTTCGATCTTCACTGCGGACAGTAGGGTTCACAACTTGAATTCAGCTTTCATCTGCACTATGGACAGCATTGAATCCAGCCTTGCTTTATTTAAGGTAGAGACAATTGTACTCTATGTCTTCCGGTTTTGTAAAAGGTTGTGACAAAAAGCATTTGTCTATAACTGTGCTGACTGCAGCTTTCGATCTACATTACGGACAGCAGGGTTCACAACTTGAATTCAGCTTTGCATCAACACTACGGACAGCATTGAAATTAGCCTTGATTTATGTAAGCCAGAGACAATTTTGTTAAATGATGCGACAAAAAACATGCCTCAATGTCTGTACTGAGTACTGCTTTGAAATGTACACTGCGATCAACAGAGTTCACCACTTGAAAACAGAAGCGCAGAAGCACTACAGACAACATTAAATTCATTCTAGATTTATTTAAGGCAGAGACAATTGTACTGTATCCTCATATTTTGTTAACGTATATGACAAAAAAGCTTTCCTCAATGTTTGTGTCACTACTGCCTTCAATCTACACTGTGTACAGCAGGGTTCACAACTTGAATTCAGCTTTCCAGCTACATTACCGACAGCATTCAAGTTAGCCTTGAGTTATGTGAGGCAGAGACAATTTTCTTAAATGATGCGACAAAAAACATTCCTCAATGTCTGTACTGAGTACTGCCTTCAAATGTACACTGCAATCAACAAAGTTCACTACTTGATACCAGAAGCACATCAGCACTACAGACAACATTTAATTCAGTCTCGATTTATTTAAGGCAGAGACAATTGTACTGTGTCCTCAGATTCTGTTAACTGTGACAAAATAGCATTCATCGATGTTTGTGTTGACTACTGCCTTTGATCTACACTGCAGACAGCAGGGTTTACAACTTCAATTCAGCTTTCCATCTACACTACGGACAGCATTCAAGTTATCCTTGATTTATGTAAGCAAAGACTATTTTGTTAAAGGATGCTACAAAAAACATTCCTCAATGACTGTACTGAGTTCTGTTTTCAAACGTACACTGAGATCAAAAGAGTTTACCACTTGATACCAGTGGCGCATAAGCACTACAGACAACATAAAATTAAGTCTTGATTTATTTAAGGCAGAAAAATAGTACTGTGTCCTCAGATTTTGTTAAAGTATGTGACAAAAAAAGCATTCCTCAATGTCTGTGTCAACTATTGCCTTTGATGTACTCTGCGGACAGCAGGGTTCACAACTTGAAGTCACCTTTGCATGTATACTACGGACAGTAAGGAATTCAACCTTGATTAATTTAATGCAGAGACAATTGTACTTTGTGTTCTGATTTTGTTAAAATAGGTGACAAAAATAATCCGTCGATATCTCTGCTGACTACTGCCTTCGATTTACAGTGTGGATAGCAGGGTTCACATCTTGAATTCAGCTTTGAATCTATACTACGAACAGCATGAAATTTAGCCTTGTTTTTTTTAAGGTAGAGTTAATTGTACTTTATGTCCTCAGATTTTGTTAAAAGATACAACAAAAAAGAATTTCTTGATGTCAGTGATGACTACTGCCTTCGATCTACATTGTGAGGGCTCACCATTCAGATAGAATGACGATTGAACATGACGCATTCCAGTAGACAAGAGACATTATACCACTGCGACCCCCCCAAACCACGAATCATCACAGGGTACGCACATGGTGAGTTTTTTCGGTACCGCTAACTCACTGCACCACAAGTCATTTCCCCATAGCCTTATTAAAGCAGAATTCACTGGGCAAAAAACATTGCTCCCAGTACAGCCCCCCTGCATTATACATTATCGCAGGGTACGTACAAGCTCAGTGCCAAAGATACTAACTCAGTGCACCATAAATCAACGGAAAGATGAGTGAACAGTTTTATGTCAGCAATGAGGTATACTATCACTTTTGAGTGGAATTCATGCAGAATCCAATCGACAAAAGACATTATTCCAATTACTTTGCCCCCTCCCCCCCAGACCACGCATCATCGTAGGATATGTACATGCTAAGCACCAAAGGTACTAGTAACTCAGTGCACCAAAAAGTATTATCACGTGGCCTTACTAAGGCAGCATTCACAACACAAAAAATATTACTATGAATACGTCCTGCCCGGACCACGCATCATCGCAGGCTCCACAGAACCTATTTGTTTTAGATACCACTAACTCAGTGCAAACCAAATTAAGTATAACACCTATCAAACCTTACACAATATCCCTTTATTATGCTTCCTTGAAAAACTTATTTTATATCACTAATAGATTTAGTTGAATAATAAAATTTACGCTGCATATATGTTCTATCTTCTACTTCAATCATGATTGCAGAAGATTCAGTCCACCCTAAGATCTACACTGAGGACAACAGGGTTTACAACTTCAATTCAGCTCTGTATCTACACTACACACAGTAGGGAATTTAGCCTTGATTGATTTAAGGCACACACAAAAAATACTCCTGTGGCACTGCTTGTATGCACAAGCACCTTTAATCCCTACATCCTGTGAACTATGTTTACAAAGAAAGTACAACACAGTGCCAAAATGTACCTCCACCACCGGTAATACCAAGTACCTCTGGGGTATCACCTTTAACATCGCAACCAGACATACGTCCCCATTTTGAGAAAGTTAGAATGCACTGCGTGAAATTCAATTGTTTAATTTCTTATGGAG
This sequence comes from Lissotriton helveticus, assembly GCF_964261635.1. NCBI lineage: Eukaryota > Metazoa > Chordata > Amphibia > Caudata > Salamandridae > Lissotriton > Lissotriton helveticus. The sequence goes on along the minus strand of NC_136059.1, from coordinate 1,956,756,421 downwards.
AGCAATCAGTAGACATAGTTTGCAGAGCAATTGATAACCATTGATGATAGTTTTTTTTAACCTAAAAATTTATGCAGACCAGTATGCAACACTCAATATTTTGAGTACACACTGCTCGAACCACGCACCATCGCAGGGTGAGCACACGCTGAGCACCACACCTACCACTAACTCAGTACACCATAAATAATCGCCATGTGGCCTTATTAAGGCAAAATTCAATTGCCAAAAGACATTCTCACCAGTTCGTTCTGCTTGAACCATGCATCATTGCAGGCTCTACATAAACCGCCCCTTCCTCAGTGTACCACAACTCATGAACACTTTATGATAGACTCTTCTGTCTATTATTTCACATATAGTGCTCCTACCTTAGTACAGCAGTCATAAACCATTTACGATTGAATACCTGTGTATGATATAATGATTACTTTTCTACTTGTTGCCAACAGCAACGTAATAAAATGGAGTCGAGTGCATGTGCCCGTACCCACTTCAACTATCTATCTGTGTCTGTGTATTTATAATGTTTCTACAATGCTGCTCCTGCACCCTACCACATTATATTGTGCTATAAATAGCGTATGTAACCATCTTACCTCTGACAGTAAGTGTGGACTATTCCTCCTTTTAAAAAAACATTTTTTAGAGTATTTATACAGCGCAAAATCAACCCAAAACTATATCAACAATTTACATGAACACTGTATTTACAGTACATTTTCAGGCACGCGTAGATAATGTCATTACTCTACAATATCAGGATGTGGACACAATTCCAAGCCTCGAACACTGATTTCCAGCACCAAGTTCGACAGTGTACCTGAATGACCACATACGTATATATATTATCTGCCCTTCATGTGCCAAAAACTGCAACTTAAACCTTTCACAGCCCTGTATTACTACAGCTACAACACGCCACTGAATATACAACAAACATTCATAATCACAGAAATGCATCATGTCCACCATTTTTTATGTGTGCAACTATGAATGAATATAGAGTCAGTGATACCCCGTACACATTTATACCAAATGGGAGTTCCATGGTGACTCATACTGACGTGGATGTCGTAGTACAGAAAGGGAAGAAATATAACAGCGCTAATCCAACAATTAGGCAATAAGGTAAAAGGTATGGGAGAGTAATATAACGGAAGCACAGTAATACCCCGTACCTTTCATATTGGCCATGTTGTGGAAATTCACAGACATAATGATACATTTGCGTTTAAGATAAGACCCGGATGACATCAGCACTACAAAACAGACACCCGATTCACTTGATTTTTCATATAACTCACAGCGGACCCACGCCCATAGCTCCAGAATCATGGTTCAGATTCTCACGCAGCACTGGCATACATCACACCAGCCCACTCCACTTACGCTTCCAGGAAAAACCAAAAACGCAACATTGCCCAGATTTACATTGTACTGATTTCTTAGTTCCAGGTCTAGTTGTCAAAACGGCACACACACACTCCCTCATGGCTGGTATACACCCACACCACACCCATCTAGCACATGCGTCACTACACATGTGACCCTACCAATAAAAAAGATGGAGCGCACGTGCTCTATGTCATTTTAAAGTTGCTCCCATCGCAAGCGCTGTGATGGTCCGTCCTGGTGGTTCAGATGCCTCATGTAGGCCCGAACCACCGAGTACAAGGGCCCACCACTACGTGCCTGGCCTCTTTGGTCACTGAGTTAGTGGTACCGCAAGGAATGAGCGGGTGAGGAACCTGCAATGATGATGGGAGCACGAGTATGTTGTTAGCCATACCGATATCAAGACTCAGCACCATATATCATATTTCTTGGTGACAGAGCGGGACTGCATGATGTAGAAGGTTTCCTGTCCACGAACAGGTGAGCAGTGAGGCCTCGGTGCGCATCGGAGAGAGTTGATGGGGTGCAGCAGACTAGATACAAAAAAGCGACGCAGCGATTTACGCTTACACAGTCCTATATACCGTATCTTATTGCATTAAAAAAAATCCATTAGCAGGAACGTTTTTCTAATCGGTCAAATGTCCGGTATATAAACTGTACAAATTGTTGTTTTTAAATGCGAGAGGGAAGGTGTGTGAAAGGGTGATGTAATTCTACTCCACATTAAGATAGTAACAAATACCAATCATAACATCTTCCCTTTACTATCTTTTAGATGTAGAGCTTCAGGGTGCATTATGTCCCGGCAGGTGGTGAAAAACACACCAGTGACTGAAAGGTGAGCTGCGAATATTCTTTGCAGTCACTCTCTCACTTCCTCTCTCCTTTGATAAACAAATGACACACAATGATAACTTCCTTTTTAACTTACAGGTTGTGTTTCACAAATTGGCGTTATCCCCCCAAACACCTCCAAAGCTCTACGTTCGTGCATTCTGCGATGATGCCTGGCCATCGTAACATTGTCTGAGAAGGCTGCTTCGACACGTGGTGGACCCTCTTTAAATCACACCAATGGCACAAGGTGAGCACCGAAGCTTGTTTCAACACAACGACAAGTCATCTGTGGACGGAGAGAGTGGATAGTGTGCAGCAGCTTCACTGCATAGGAATGTACAATTACCTCCGAGCTGTGAGAATAGATAGGTTACAACAGTCTGAGGGGCAGATTTACAAGCCCCCCAAAAATATGCGTGTGCAACTGTATGTACTATGCTATTACTAACTCTATATACTATCTTTCAGATCACTGAACTGGAGGAAGCACTATGAACCAGCACGTGCTTGGACACACAACGAAGGCACAAGGTGAGCTACGGAGATTTTCTCCGGTATTAACTTCTCCATCAATAACTTTCTCTCTCTCACATTTTAATGTTGTTTTTCTCTCTTTCTCTCTCTCACTCTCTCTGACATAGTTTCTCTTTCTCTTTTAAAGCTATGGACACTGCTGTCCACTCTGCCGTGTACAACCAAAGCTGAGTTCAAATTGTGAACTCTGTTGGTCACAGTGTTTACACAAGGTAAGCAGAGCGGCCTAAATATACAATGCCTCCAATTAAATGCGTTAGAAATAAAAGGGCTTATTCACAAGCCCCTTGCGCGATTTTTTTTTAAAAACCTTTATTACGCAGTAAGGAATATACAAATACGGGGCTACAACCAGTCAGGCCGGCCACGACACAGTACGAGAGGCCAATGACTCTGGAAGGAAGTTCCCCGGAATCAGCCAACAATATAAAAGCAATCAATTCAGTCTGGGAAGGTTAAGTACGGCCATCGAGCAGGATCAAAGAAGGTTAATTTTATAATAAGGAGTACAGCAGGATCAATTGCAATGTATGGATATCCGATTCCCCATAGCGGGCCACGAAGCAAACAGCAAAACATAAGGGCATCAATATGGATAATAACCAGCAACAGTTTACATCAATCGGGATATGGACGCCATATATCAGAGCAGTACCCACCGTGGCCCGTCTCTTGTCTACCTATCACCCAGTTACATGTTTTAGACAGAACGGAGGAACCGGAATAGCAGCAGTGAATATAATCATCCGCTATACTAACCTAAAGAAAAAAAAAAAGGGGGGAGAAGGGAGGGAGGAAAGGGGAGAAGTAATATAAGCAAGAAGAAGAGAACGCCGCGCCGATGCAAGCGCCCCACAGCAATAAGCACGCAAAGAAGTAAGGATATCGCCAGTAAGGTGGGCATGTGAGTCGTAATAGCATTGTGGCAAAACCGTAAGAAGGAGAACAACACAACTCCAGTTCCCACCCTCAATCGTACCATGGGAGACAAGCACAGACGCGGCGCTCCGATAAAGGGATACAAAAGAGCCATAGAACTAAGGAGGAAAACAGAGAAGAAGCCCCGGCCCACCCACCCCGCCCTGCACCCCTGCAGAAGGCTACGGCCTACCCCCCCAGCAGCGTGCCTGTCGCCCTAAATCAGAACCCGAAATATAGAGAAGTCAAGGAGAGAGAGAGGAATAAAGAGGCAAAAAAAAGGGGGTAAGAAATCAAGAGGGGGGGGAGGAGACCATCAATCGAGTCTTTCGGCCCCAGCCCCCCGCCCACCCACAAAATTATGCAGCGTCTAAACGAGATCGACACAATCTCAGGTATCGTAAACTCCAAAGGGATCGTCCATATTATCATGATTGGGGGTCTGCCTCATCACAATCCGTTCACCGGTAGTACTCAGGGTTCAGTTTGGCTCACCCCTGGCCTACCCTAGTCATCACTACCACATATGATACAGCAGTGGGAAGCAAACATTTCAAGATGGAGAGGCTACTCGATCGGAACAAAACAAGGCAAGGGTGTAGACCAGGGGGCCCCGGCAACCAGCAACAAAACAAGAATCTTTCTCTGCAGTCCGGAACTCTCAACAATGACACCAAGAGCAGCAAAAAACAGGAGTTCAGTCTCGCCGTATAAGAAATCAGAGGCTCCCCCGCAGTATAACAGCACGACCTCACCAAAGTAGATCGGAGCAGCAATCCACAACGCTTCTCGAACACTGGAGCAGGATCGGGCCCCAACATGGAGCCCACGCCCTCGCACTCCACACTCACAACTGCCAGGAGATTCGGGGCCGCAGGCTTGCAGTCTTGTCGATGTACAGCGGTAGCACTCCTCGCAGCGATCGAGGGGGACGAAGCAGCGCCACCACGAAGTCGAGCCGCGTCCATGAAGAACGGTCCATCAAAGATGGCGGCGGACCGTAGACCTTTCACAGGGGCATCGGGGGCCAAGGCCGCATGCAGAGACTGCAGGGCGTCAAGGACATCACCAATCGTGGGCTCACGCTCAGATGACCAGGCCCCCGCGCACTCCAACCACACAAGTGCGCCGCCCTGAGGAGATCCGTGTCCCAGGGCGTCGGCTGCCATTTTGAGGGTTCAGCCACGTCACCACCCTCCGCAACTCCCGGAGCACCCCTGGAGTTCATGAAGGCCCCGAGAATGGCAATCTTGGTGCAGAAAGATGCGCCACCAAATTCGGGGGGTCCGCCTGCGCCACCACTCGCGGGCATCACAAGCTGACTCCGGGCGCAGGGCTCCAAGATGGCCGGACGAGGCAGCAACGGGGGCGTCCACCTGCACGGTCTTCCCCCATCCACAGCGCACCGCGCCCTACCACGGGGCCTCCCGGCCGCTGGATCGGGCCTGGTCAGTATTCACCGGAACAATCGCACAACGGCCTCTCACAGTCGGCCCTCTCTCCCGCCGGGGGCCGCCGCCGACACCGCCACCCCGGCCGATCCACGCAGGCAAGGCTCCGGTCTCCACACCGCGAAGGCCCCGGACCAAGCAGGAGCACAGCTTCGGATCCACAGCACGCAGGAGCCCTCCTAACTTTAGGACTCCTGAATGCCTTCTGTGAATACCGAAAGTCTTAAAATTAGGATTTTTCTCAGTTAAGGAGTCCTAAAGTTAGGAGTCCTAACTTTACTACTATTAAATTGAGAAAAATCCTAATTTTAAGACTTACGGTATTCACAGAATGCATTTAGGAGTCCTAAAGTTAGGAGTCCTAACTTTACTACTACTAAATTGAGAAAAATCCTAATTTTAAGACTTTCGGTATTCACAGAAGGCATTTAGGAGTCCTAAAGTTAGGAGTCCTAACTTTACTACTTCTAAATTGAGAAAAATCCTAATTTTAAGACTTACGGTATTCACAGAATGCATTTAGGAGTCCTAAAGTTAGGAGTCCTAACTTCTGTGAATACCGAAATGAGTAAGTGTCTTCTGTGAATACCAAAATGAGTAAGTGCCTTCTGTGAATACGAAAATGGTAGTAAGTTTAGGATTTTGTCTTAAGTTAGTTCTGTGAATCAGGCCCTATATTGTTATGTTAAAGTTATTTTTCTAGTTAGTTATTATATTGTTATCTTAAAGTTACGTTTCTAGTTATTTATTGTTGTTTTAATAAAAGTTAATTTTAAAAAGTATATACGTCTTCTTTTTCTGACAACATTTACTAATATTTAGTGTGATAATCATATAGTTGTAAAACATTTAAAAATAGAAATGATATTTATAACTAGAAGTATAATACTGAGGCTAACGGTTCCTATGGAAAACATTTAAAACTCCAGCACAGTAACTGTTTCAATTAGCAACATTGTGTGGTGAACTTCTAACCTCTGTGCTCACTTAAGTGTTCCAGTAACTGTTACTATGGTAACAGGCAGTAAGCAGTTTGAGGGTAGGGTTGAAAGGTACTGGCTGTACCGAAACTGTTATATTTACCCAGGATCCTCTACATGACAGAAAGGAAAGCAAAGTAAAACAGAACTCTGTGTACCAGATTTACAACCCCCTTGCATCACTTTCGCGTCCAAGGCCCCCCTGCAAAATTAGAAGTGTGTGGGCCTCAACGACCCCCCTCAAGGCCCGGGAATCACCACCCCCCGGGGGTTTGTGTATTGTGGGAGGCAGGCTGCGTGGCCCTCCTCCTGGAGCCCTTGAGGGCCCTGGGGACCACCACGCCCAAGGCGGGATCCTGCAGTGTCCCAGGGTGCCTACCCCCGGGACACTGCTGTTTGCTATGAAAGGGCGGGAGTCTCGCAGCTCCAGCTCCTCCCATAGCAAACTTTGTTTGGATTTTGAAAGACAGAGCAGTGAAAGCTGTTCACACTTTCAAAATCCAAACCAGATTGCTTTTCCTCATGCATGTTAGCATCTCCTCATGTGGAAAAACAATGCCGGCTCCCAAAGGACGTGGGGAGCTGGCTGGACCGTGGGGGCATTGTGGCTCCCCCCACAGTCTCCAACATTTTTTGTAAGACCCAGGGGATAGGGTCCCCGGGGATATTAGAAATTACTGATAGGGGCTATTTGTTTACGGTAAAATTAGAAGTCGCGCACCCAGCACAGTGCTCAGTGCCGCCCCCTGGTGTGCACGGGCTGAATGCACGACTCAGAATCTGTAGGGTGCGCGACTCCAGCGCCTTTGGTGCACAACTTCTATGCATTTGGGAGCCGGCATTGCTTTTCCACATGGGGAGCTACTAACATACAGCTCCCCATGTGAAAAAGCAATATGATTTAGATTTTGAAAGAGAGAACATATTTCCTTGCTATAGGAGGGCGGGATGGACACCCTGGGACACTGCAGGAACCGGCCCTCCCATAATACATAAAGACCCAGGGAATGGTGGTCCCTGGGGCTTTGGAGACCTTGCAGCCCCCTAACCATTTTTTTTGTAGCCCCGGGGGTGACGGGCCCTCCAGTGCTCCAGGAGGGGGGCCACGCAGTCCCTCTCCCACAATACATAAAGCCCCGGGGGGTGGTGGTCCCCGCGGCTTTGGGGACGTTCGACCCCTCCCAAACACACAAGATGATGGACGGAATGTTGCACAATGGCAAAACATTCACCCCCAGTCACAGATCTGGGTTTAATCCATCGTTATTTTGCTCACCAAGCCACCCCAGTTCAGGCAGGGCCATATGAAAATCAGTCTTGACCCTGTGCCTCATGGGAACAGTCCAGCCTGAACTGCCAAGCCATGTCTTTCCTGGACCGGAATCAAGCATCATAGGACCAGTTTCTGGCTATCAGCCATCTTCAGCCAGGATAGCTTGACTCCAGTGGCTTAGTGAGCACGGGACCCACATCTGGGCATACCCTTCCCACATAGGGTGAACAGCAAAACACACAAGATGATGGACGGAATGTTGCACAATGGCAAAACATACACCCCCAGTCACAGATCTGGGTTTAATCCCTCGTTATTTTGCTCACCAAGCCACCCCAGTTCAGACATGGCCATATGCAAATCAGTCTTGACCCTGTGCCTCATGGGAACAGTCCAGCCCGAACTGCCAAGCCATGTCTTCCCTGGACCAGAACCAAGCATCCTAGGACCGGTTTCTAGCTATCAGCCGTCTTCAGCCAGGATAGCTTGACTCCAGTGGCTTAGTGAGCACGGGTCCCACGTCTGGGCATACCCTTCCCACATAGGGTGAACAGCAAAACACACAAGATGATGGACGGAATGTTGCACAACGGCAAAACATTCACCCCCAGTCACAGATCTGGGTTTAATCCATTGTTATTTTGCTCACCAAGCCCCCCAGTTTAGACATGGCCATATGCAAATCAGTCTTGACCCTGTGCCTCATGGGAACAGTCCAGCCCGAACTGCCAAGCCATGTCTTCCCTGGACCGGAATCAAGCATCCTAGGACCGGTTTCTGGCTATCAGCCGTCTTCAGCCAGGATAGCTTGACTCCAGTGGCTTAGTGAGCACGGGACCCACGTCTGGGCATACCCTTCCCACATAGGGTGAACAGCAAAACACACAAGATGATGACGGAATGTTGCACAATGGCAAAACATTCACCCCCAGTCACAGATCTGGGTTTAATCCATCGCTATTTTGCTCACCAAGCCGACCCATCCCCCCACCATTTTTTTTTAGCCCCAGGGTGACGATCCCTGGGGCTGGGGGGACCCCATAACATTTAATAATTTTGCCCCCGGTATTTAGCCCCACCAATTATAAAAAAGGCTCTGTATTTTTTTTTTTTGTCTTTTTTTTTTACAGCAGAGTCCGCGCACCCTACACGCACCTGTAGGATGAAAATGAAAATAAAATGTGTGGGCCCTGGGGGTCCTTCTGGGACCCCCTCAGCAGGTCTAGAGGATCAGGATATTGCTACCCCGCCCCTTTATAAGTTTTGCACACTTGTTCCACTGACTTCTTCAGCCTCGCTTCTACCGAGGCACAAAATGGCTGCCAACAGTTCCTGGTTTCGAATGTTGACAACCACTTACAGCCAATTAGCATTCAGCGCGTGATCGAAAGGTGCACCTATGGTGCGCTCATGGTGCGCTCAGGGTGCGCGGATCCACCGCGCCCATAGATATATAAATGCTTTTAACTGTAATTTTCTCAGACACTACTGAACAGATTGACACCATTTAAGCAAAAGATACAAGTCTGAAGTGAGGACTACATCTTTGCCAAATTTGTCGTAATTCCGTTCAGCAGTTCGGGCTGTAGCTTTGGCTAAAGGTCCTATGGGAAATTGCATGGGGAAAACACATTTTGGGACCCCCCTTTTTTTCTCGGCCACCGCTTGACGAATCATCCCGAAACTTTCAGGATAGGAGCAGAATAGAGCTGGCCAAAAGGTTGGAAAATTTAGCAAAGATTCATCAATCGGCGCCAAAGTTATTGGGAATAGGATGTTGCGGTTTTCATATGGATAATAGGTCCGAACTATAACTACCTGCTGGGTATATATATATATATATATTGAAGCACTTTCCCAACTCCTCCCACTTCCCAGCCGGCAAAGAGAGAAGAGAGAGTCACGGAGACCAAATTCTTTGTGGTAGAAATCAGGTCTTTATTGATTCTTCACAGCTCTGACGCGTTTTGGATAACAAAGTATCCTTGTTCACATGCGGAAACGCCATCCGCCTACTGTTTTTATACCCTCATTTTTTGTGTTTGTTTCTTTGGGATACCCCGTGTCATGTGATCGATAGTAAACATGAAAAACATACTGGTGGTGCGTGTGCTCTTTCTTTGTTTTTATATTTATTATTTTCAAAGTTGCATGACCATTTATTTAAAAACAACAACATGTTTCTACAGACTGATAGATTTTTGGCACTGACTATGATAACTGCATAAATGCAAGAAAATCTGCCAAACATATTGCGAACAGGTATCATCCTTATAGTGAAATTTCATCATGTTGTAAAGTAGAAAAATTACATTTTAATTTATATTCTCTACTAGATTTGTTGTATCCAATATTACATGATGGTAAAATAAATATGATAGTAGCTTCATATATATTTAAAATTCACAATAAATAGTAAAACCTGTTGCGCAATTTCTATATTCACCTGTTAAAAAAACTATCTGAATAAATTCATAAATATCAGTGCCACTCTCGTCAAATATAAACATGTTTAGCATTACAAATCTAATAAGATTTTCAATGACCTCAACGGTTTTGTGCAAAAATTTGCAATAAGTAAACAATTAATTAGCACCTATATTGGCTATATGTTGTGCTATATGTTGTGCTTGAAAGTGCACAGCGCAGTGTTTAAAGTGCAATGGTTGTGTGGGGGTGTAGGTGTATAACCAAATAAAATTGTTTTGCAGGGAATTTAAAAACAGGGAAGGGGGTTTCTTAGCTGAAGGTATTTGAAATAATCTCTGTCATATATACTAGGCATTGGGATGTTTTATAGGAAATTGTGCAGATCTTCAGTGTTGTTTAGCCCTCTAGGATGTTTGCTGTCTAGTTCTAGGATTATTTTTGACTCTAGCTGCTGTAAGGATCGTTCCCGATTGCCCCCTCATGGAGGGTTGGGGATTGCTGCAATTACAAAATATTTTAGGCACTTGAGGTTATTGTCATGTACTGCTTTAAAGTGCCTGGCTACCGGGTACGCTGTGTGAATTGTTAACGATTGCTCGCAGATGTTGCAAGATTCTTACATGCATCTGTAGCTTTGTGCTGCCCACATATCTGAGGCCACAGGTGCATGTCAGGACATACACAGCGTACTCGGTTGTGCAGTTATAGCTGCCTCTGATCCTGTATTCAGTTGGGCTGAAAGGGGTCATGTATTTAGTGGTGGTTTCTCCAAATCTACACGCTCGACATGAAGAACGCTTGCAAAACCCCTGCCTTGGTTGCAACCAAGTTGTCTTTTTGGTTGTAGTTTCAGGGCTTTTTTTCACAATTTGTGTTCTCATGGAGATACCTTTTCTGAATGTGATGGTAGGACTGTTTGAGAGATCTGGGGCCAAGACTGCATCAGTCAGAACCATCGACCAGTTACGTTTAATTATGGACCTGATCTGACGTTCTTGTTGGGTTAATGTAAGGATGAGTCTAGGTGTGTTTGTTTCATGTATCTGCTCAATATTGATGCTTTTGGGTTCTAACAGGGAGTCCTTAGATCTTTGGGCTACTTTGGCAACAAAACGTGTTTTCAACTAGGGGCAGCCTAAGGGTCCACTATGAATTCTATGACTAACAATAGAGCAGATAGAGACAAGGAAGCAGAGGACCTATTTAACAATATAGGTGGACAACTACCCGGTACCTCGGCAGGACATGGAGGACAACCTTCTAGACCAGAGGGTCTCAAAGAGAAATTTACGAGGTTAGAGAAGCTAAAAATCACGGAGTCATCTAGGTGGTGGGATGCAGCTACTCTAAAACAATATGTAAAGGTTAAAAGGATCCCAAGAGGTCTCAGGTCACAGATCATGCCAACGTATGAAGACCTGGAACCGGATCTGTTACTAGCCTGGGAGAAGGAATTGACCAACAATTCTAACAATCTGATAATGATTCTAATAGAAAATTGCGAAAGGAAAGTGGCTAAATTACAGGTTGAGATAGACAAACTAGAGCAGGAAATCAAAGAATGTAATCTCCCTGATGTGACCTCTAAAAACTACCAGATCTTAGACGACATAGTGCAACGACATGTCATGGACATTAAGCAGAAAAAAAGTAAGAAACTTAAAAGGGATGAGCGGGATTACCTGGGAGGAAGGGTATTTACATTCGCTAAAAAGTATGACCACCTAATCCCCAAAAATCCCACTCAAACTCCAAGTGAAACTGTCTCGGTTGGCTCAAGTACAACTTCTATAGATACCATTAACTCAAGCGAAGCCAGCATAGAAGTAATGGGAGCGATGAGTGCAGTTGATCCTAATAATAGTTTTTTATTAGAAATCAACAGAATCAAGAAAGGGAACAGAGAAAGCAAGAAACCAGGCCCCCAAGGAAAACAAGGAGAGGCAAAAGAGCAGGCACAAGGGCAGGGCAGAGCAGGAATGAGAACCAGGTCCTGGAACCAGAATGTGAATCCGAGGAAATAAATAATGTTACTGTTATGAATTTGAGTGAATTGGAACTCACGAATAACATGATATCTGTTCTTGAGAAAGGTATGAGTTTTTGCCCGAACAATGTTGGTGATGTATGTAATACAAAAATTGATTTGTTTAAATTTACTAGACGTTTGAAATTAAAAAAACACTTTGAAATGACCAGTCCAACAAATAAAGAATTGCAACAAAATTTGGGTATGATGGCTAATGGCAATTATTGTATTCAGGATATTTTAGACACCAGATTACTATTGTCAATCACGGAATGTGAAGATGAGGCTATACTCACAGAAAGGGTCATGAGGGATTTTGACATAAACCTTGATTACAACATAACAAGTGGGTTGAAAGACAAATCAAAATGGACACCATCACTAGCTGCAGGCAACAATATTGACCAGTTCTACAAAGCAGTGACAGCAGATTTAGACAAACACATCATGAAAAAAACAGCGGAACACACACACAGAGACAACTTAACGAAAGAAGAGAGGAAAGCACTCAAAGAGCTTAGCACTAATAGAGAAATAACAATCAGAGAAGCGGACAAAGGGGGAAACATGGTAGTAATGCAAAGTAAAGACTATGACCATGAAATACTCACCCAGTTAAACAATGCAGAATGCTATGAACAATTAGGAACCAACCCAATGTGGAGACTGACAGAATACATTAACACACTATTAAAACAATGGCATGGGAAAAGTCTCATTGATGAAAATGAATATACGTATTTAAGGATAGACAGACCAAGATATCCTTGCATCTATACAGTACCGAAGGTACACAAACCTCACACGTTCCCTCCGGGCAGACCAATCATATCCGGTATCGGGGGACCTACTGAGAGACTCTCAGAGTATGTGGACGTATTCCTGAAACCGCTAGTACAAAACCTCCCATCGTACATAAGGGATACGAAACACATCCTGGGAACCATGGCCGACCTGCCGTGGGATGATAACATGACAATGGTCACATTAGACGTGGTCTCTTTATACACGTGCATCAAAAGAGACACGGGACTGACAGCTGTGAAACACATGCTCAACAAAAGACCAGCCAGTGCTTGGTCACATACGGAGATGATTTTAGAAATGATAGAAACAATCTTGGATAACAACATATTTCTCTTTAAGGATCAGTGGTACAGACAAAAGCAAGGAGTGGCGATGGGCTCCAGATTTTCGCCCTCATATGCCAACCTAGTAATGGGGAGGTTTGAGGAAACGAGAATCTGGGGCCCATCAGCCTCAGAGTGGAACCAAGATATACTGTATTGGGGAAGATATATTGATGATTGCTTCATGATTTGGACAGGTACACCAGAAAAATTACTAGGATTCCACACATACCTAAATGACAATGATCAAAATATCAGATTCACTATGGAATATAGCAATGTAAAATTACCATTCCTAGATGTAGAATTCTTCATTGAGAATAAGACGATACAAAGCAGACTATATAGGAAAAGCACAGCCTGCAATTCCCTGCTACACGCGACTAGCTCCCACCCAGAACATCAAAAGAATGCAATCCCTTATGGGGAATTAGTCAGAACACGCCGCAATTGCAGCTTGGACTCGGAATTTGAAACACAAAAACAGGGCACAATCAAAAGATTCAGGAACAGAGGCTACAAACAGAAGGTATTACAGAAAGCCGAAAGTAGAGTAAACAAACTAGCCAGAATAGACACACTAACAGAGAAGCCCAAACAAGTAAACAATAAAGAAACCATTAGAATGGTGACATGTTATAACAACTGGGCCCCTGTTTTACGTAGGAGCCTAAATAAACACTGGCACCTACTCGCTAGGGACACCATACTGAAGAAACACTTAACAGAAAAGCCAACACTAACATACAGAAAAGGGACAACATTGAGAAATATACTGAGCCCGAGTTATCCTCAAAGAACAACTAAGAGCTGTTGGCTAACAGACCCAGGCTTTTATGGCTGTGGGATGTGCGCGGCATGCAAGTGGGCCTACAAAAAGATGAAAAGCTTCAAAGGACCACATAACGAGGAATACAGAATTCAGACAACTATCAATTGTTGCAGTAAATTTGTGGTTTATGCCCTAGACTGCAAATGTGGCAAAAGATATGTGGGGAGCACTAAAAGAATGCTAAGAGACAGGATCAACGAACATATCAGAGCAGTCAAACAAGGTGACATGCGCTACCCAGTGGCAGCTCACATGTCAATCTGCCCTGCACAAACATCAAACCACTCATTCCAATACTTTGGGATAGAACATGTACCTACCCACCCCAGAGGGGGCAATAGGGAACTAGCCCTACGTAAGAGAGAGGCAATCTGGATTATGACTCTGAAAAGTGTAGAACTGGGCCTCAACATTGACCAGGAGCTACATTATTTTCTAGGCACATAAGCATAACATAACCATGCATAAGATAGACGGTAGTAAAGATAGGAAGAACCTAGGAAACAATAAGCATAGAGTGACGAACATCAGTAATGCAACTGTGTATATTATGTAATGTAACTCTGTGCTATAATCTACTTTATGTAAAACAATAACAAATGTATGTAATGCCTGTACCACGTAACGAGAATGAGGCCATCTGATGGCATGTATAAATGTTCTGAGCCCATTTTGGATGGAGAATACGATATTAATAGTGACTGGCCCAATGCAAAACCTATAAGAAACAGTAAAAATATCACAACACCTAAGCACGAGTGAAATCACGGGAGGGGGGATTTAGCCACCTCCGATTTGATGCCCTCACGTGTGAAATACAGGAACTAGTAGATGGGGGCACAATGGAAATTGGAATATTACCGGTAACACTGAATGCTCGTCAACTATTATTTGTGTGAAGGGAGATATCCATCTAGCTAGATTAAAACAAGGACAGCGGTGAAACATTGAAAAAACTAACAGATTGCGACATACTTATTGAGCGGGAATTACAAATTGAATATATCCCATGTTTAGGAAAATAGTAAATATATTTAATATATATTAGTACCCAGAAAGAGGGAGACCGTGGGTAGACCACAATATGCACTAACTCCATTAAAGCATTAGGAAGTCTAAAATGGCTGCCGTATTTGCAGCTAAAAATAGCAATACCGGCAACAAGCTTCTGAGTGAAGCAACCAGGAAGTGACGCCTGCCAGTAATGGGGCAGCGCTTCCAAGTTAAATATGCGGCGCCAGTCTTTCAACACAGACGCTGCATCTTATACGAGGCAGGCGGGACGGATTTACTCCCGGATTACAACAACGCGCAGGTAAGAGTGGAGAGCGCGAATGTTTAGACTAACTAGGGCGGGTCCTCACGCTAGTGTGTGAGACCCGGGTGAAACGCGGGGGCAGGTTAGAATAACTAACGAATGTGAAAGGAAGCCGAATATACTGACATTGGGTTTAAATAAGGACATGGGGAAGGATATGTGGGGAGCACCATGGAGAAAAAGAAAATACGAAAACTATGCAGCGACGTGCAGATCGGGGCACGAGACGGGGAGCACATCCACGAGTGGCAAAGCACCACGCACTGGTAAAATAACATGGCAATGTTAACAAAATACCTCCTAATGGAGAGTATTACACGGTATATATTACCTATATAAGTGGGAGACTTGATAACAGACTGGGAACACCGTTTGCCAAACAATGGGCCAACCCAACACATAAAGGGCGAAAAGATATTACTACCAAAAGACAGCGTGAGATTAAACTAAGTCGATTTAAGCCGGACAGGCATAATTCTGATATATGAATTATAATTTACAGATAGAGAACCATTATTTTGGTCTTCATTTCATCAAAGCTGGAATAACACCCACGATATCCACACCAGAACCCCTTGAGGGTTGGAAGTATCACCTCAACTAACGTGAGTAAAAGTTCAAAATCCCCTAATAAATAGCACTGGTATGGTACTAGAAGTTCCAAACAGGATTTACATTATGCTTCCGTATTTCCTCACACAGAACGTGAAACAGCAACAGAAGATAGGTACAAAAATGCATGGTTCCTAGTTACGCATGAACCCACATTTTTACTTCACAAAAAACAATCACAATTAGGAGAACCTTGCATGTCACCCCCAAAATAGTGATAAGAACACCATCACCGGTCTCTCCATACCTTATAATGGGCTCATAATTTCTAGGTTGTTAAGAACAATCACACTGCAAATGAACCGTTATCAAATATCATGAAGCTTGTATTAAAAGTGGGAACGGATAATGTCACAGTACAAGCATGCTTACTAAGAATGCAAATGGAAAACGGCACTACCACCTAAATTGTAAAAAAGTAAAGAACCACCTAAATGTTATGTTTAAATAACAGACCAAATGTTTTGACCTAAAGTAATGTGCTACAACATTACCATTTTCTTTGAACAGCCTTGAAAAAGTCGGGGGTTACATTCCCCAGTACGACGAAACACGTGTTGGCTGTGACGTCTTCTTCAATAAACAGCAACAAACCCTGAACAAAAGGATTAAGACATGTTATTTTGTTGATGGATGATCTGTATTGTGGAAACACGTGTATTTAACATTTTTATTTAATAACGAAACGTGTGCTAAGGAGTAATAAATACTTTGGCAACTGCCTGGTTTAGGAAGGATGTACTATATCCTCTTTGTCTAAACCTCTTCAGTGCCTCATTAGTAGTACATGCCTCCTGATGTTCTATGGTGCTGCATATTCTTTTTATCCTGAGGAGTTCACCAAAGGGTATACTTTGCACTAGGTGTTGAGGGTGGCACTTGAACCATAAAGCGTTGAGTTCCCCGCTGTCTCTTTTCTTTTCACTGCAGCTCCATTGAGCACTACATTAACCAGCAGGCCCTGGGTGTGGCAACGCCCACCGGGGTGTGACTTCTTAATTGAAAAGGTGCCAAAAAGTGCTGTGACTTTGCCTCTCCAGTCCTGCCTCTGAAGAAGTGGAAACATGAAATGCGTCAGGCAGTTAACTGAAGCTTACTCCTGTGATGCAGTGTTTTGTCCTCGTTACACCCTCCAATAAAATTGTCGGCAACAGACCTACCTGGTGCGGGCTTTTTCTACAGCAGGCACTCTTTTGACTTTGATGTTTAGCGGCCCCACCTGAGCCGCAGAGAGAGCCCCGGTGGTTTTTGGAGCACCCCTGCGACAACACCAAACAACGCCGCCGCGCTAAGGTCCAGGTGCCAGTATTGGGGGACTTATGGTGTTTACGGGGGCCTGAGCCCTGCCCCACACCCCACTTGGGATGTATTACGAACATTGAGGGGGAAGACAGGCCAGCTCACTGCAGCTCCATTGAGCACTACATTAACCAGAGGCCCTGGGTGTTGCAACGCCCACCGGGGTGTGACTTCTTAATTGAAAAGGTGCCAAAAAGTGCTGTGACTTTACCTCTCCAGTCCTGCCTCTGAAGAAGTGGAAACATGAAACGCGTCAGGCAGTTAACTGAAGCTTACTCCTGTGATGCAGTGTTTTCTACAGCAGGCACTCTTTTGACTTGGATATATATATATATACATATACATATACATATACATATATATATATATATATATATATATATATATATATATATATATATATATATATATATATATATATATATATATATATATATATACATATGTATATATTACACTAAATTACAAAGTACTAATGTACTTAAACAGCGTAACGGTAACTTTAAAATAAAATTAACAAAACATATATCATACAAAATTAGGAAATAAAATGAATAGAAAAAAAAAT
The DNA here is from genome assembly GCF_964261635.1 of Lissotriton helveticus. Classification (NCBI taxonomy): domain Eukaryota; kingdom Metazoa; phylum Chordata; class Amphibia; order Caudata; family Salamandridae; genus Lissotriton; species Lissotriton helveticus. Next base: position 1,956,738,809 of record NC_136059.1, on the reverse strand, counting down.
AAGATGTAAATAAAAAGGTTACAATTCTTTTATGTAAATAATGTAATATAAAAAATAGTAAAATAAAGAAAACAAATCTAAAATAAACAACACTAGCAAAAGTGTTGGACTTTAAAGAAATCAGCTTCAACTATTCTAGTTTCAATTGCAGCAAAAGTAAGTATTGGACTTTGGATGGGTTAGATTTATTAGTCCTACTCCAACATAAGCAAAAGTAGGAAATGTTCACCATGTCCATTGCTAATTGTTTAGAAAAATGTAAATACCTAACAACATAAACAATAAACCATTTTAAAATATAAAATATATGCATTTTAAATAAATACAAAATTAACTTAATAAAATACATTTAAGATAAATACCATTCCCTCCCTACTCCCCACAAAAGCTACCAACAAAAAAGCAAATTAAATACATATAAAGCAATAATACCACTAAATGGTAAGTATATAAAACAAATAACATTGAAACAAAGAATACATTTCAAAATTCATAAAAAATCATTAATATATACAGCTATCAATGATGTAACAATTAGTAAAAATACAAAAAATAATGGACATAACAAATAATTTACATAATTGATCAATTGATCTTTTAAATAACCTAAACCTAACTCTTTCTAAACAAAAACATAACAATATTTAAGATTATCAATAAGTCTCCACCCAATCTCTAAAAACCCACCATACCCTCTGCTAAATTATAGGTCAGTAATTAAACCTTAGAAAATGTAAGTTACACAATAAAATCACAAAATAAACCTAAAATAATGGAGATTTTCCTAATTATTTATGAAGAAAATCTTAATTTTATTAAAGACACGGAGGCGAGTATTATGCTTCTAATCTTGCATTTTTCTGTATAGTAGCAGTCAAGAAGTACTGAGAAACAACAAATCCCAAGAGGCTTGGGAAAACTAGCCAATGGGATACACAATATAGTCCATAATAGCAACCAATAGGAACACAGCATAACCTATAATACATTTATAGACTGAACAGTCCTCTTTTCCTGAGTGAAAAGTTAAAGTGAATTAGTAAAATAAGGAAAAAGAGGGAACAGAAAAGAAATTGCAAAAGTAAACAGATCTTGGCAAAAAGAATGTTAATCTGTGAACCAACTAAGGAGCTGGAAATTCAAAAGGATAGGAGAAATGCAAATCTGAAGACTTCGAAGGAGAAGCCTGAGGGTCCGCTGGATCGTTTTTAGGAGGCCGCAGGTGGTGGTGCAGGTGAAACTCTCAGGGTAGTGTTGAGGTGGGATATTACTCGCCTCTGTGTCTTTAATAAAATTAAGATTTTTCTTCATAAACTACTAGGAAAATCTACATTTTATTGCAAGGCCAGAGGCTCATATTATGCTTGTCTAAAGCATGTCAATTATAACAGAAGATGATGTAAGTACAGGATTACAACCAAAGTGCAAGAAACATTGTAATTGGACCAATCAGCTGATCTCAGAATGTCCTCAAGAGTGGAGCCTGTCCAGTAGGCTTTAGATGCCATGGCTCCCCTGCAAGAATAAGCCCAAAAATAGATGTGTCAATCCCTACCAGCAACATGACCCACTGAACCCAAAGGGCAAGTGTAGCGAAGAAACTGGTTTGTAAGGTTTTCTGAGGGAATGAGAAGTTGAGTGTCTGAGGACGTTCTGAGAGGAATAGTATGTTGTTCATAACTTTTGAGGCAATTTCCAACACAATGTTTAGGTTGATCAGGGAAGTACGAGAAAAACTCAGTAGTCAAATTTGTTTTTGTATGTCTGGTTATACACCTGTAGGAGTAAACTGGCAATAAGAAATATCTAAAGCTTTAACATCAGATAGGTTTAATGAGAGATTGCTATTTTTAGACCAGGGGGTGTACAATTTCAAAACGGCATTGACATTTCAAAATTCACCGTATTTAGAAATAGGAGGATTTCAAAACGTACCCCCTTTAACATTTGGTACAGAAGCGGATGCTCACCGGTTCCGTTCATGTAAGGATGGTGCATGGAAATGGCGGACCTGTAAAGGTTAATCGTTTGATACGTTTTTCTTGTGTTTCCTTCAGATGCGAGGGAATTGACGCCACCAGCTTGACCATAAAAACCATGCAGAGTGATCGGCTTTATTGGTACCTGGAGTCCAGGGTTTATTGACGCACTATGTAGCTTTGGCAAAATGAAAGGGAGAGACTGGGAATTCCCTCTATCTTCTAGGCGGAAAGAGAGAGGGAGTTGTCTAGCACTAGATTGCGCAAACGACCTGATGGGTCCAAAAGGAGATCGGAAAATGATGGTAACAGGACTGGTAATTTGACTGTTAGTCCTAGAAGAGGTAGGAGCCATACATCAAGTTCAAGTTCAAGTTCAGGCATTTATATAGCGCACTACTCACCCGGAGGGTTTCAAGGCGCTTGGGGAAGGGGTTCATTATTTGTCGAATAGCCAGGTTTTGAGGTCTTTTCTGAAGGAGATATGGTTTTGAGTAAGGCGGAGGTGAGTGGGGAGTGAGTTCCAGGTCTTGGCAGCAAGGAAGGAGAAGGATCTGCCGCCCATGGTGGATTTTCGGATACGCGGGACTGCGGCGAGGGCTTGATTGGACGATCTTAGTTGGCGGGTAGGATTGTAAAAGGACAGTCGAGTGTTGAGGCATTCGGGTCCTAGATTGTAGAGGGCCTTGTGAGCGTGGGTGAGAAGGCGGAAGGTAATTCTTTTGTTGACGGGAAGCCAGTGGAGGTCTTTTAGGTGTCCGGTGATGTGATCTTGGCGAGGGATGTCTAAGATGAGTCTCACTGATGCGTTTTGGATGCGTTGGAGTTTTTTCTGTAATTTTGCTGTGATTCCGGCGTATAGTGTGTTACCATAATCCAGTCGACTCGTGACCAGTGCGTGGGTGACAGTCTTTCTTGTCTCGAGGGGGATCCAGCGGAAGATCTTTTTGAGAATGCGAAGTACATTGAAGCAGGAGGATGAGACTGCGTTGACTTGTCTGGACATAGAGAGAGAGGAGTCTAGGATGAAGCCGAGGTTACGTGCATGGTCTGTGGGTGTGGGTGCTGCGCCCAGAGCGGAAGGCCACCAAGAGTCGTCCCAGGCAGAGGGGGAGGATCCTAGGATGAGCACCTCCGTTTTGTCTGAGTTGAGTTTTAGGCGGCTATGTTTCATCCATTCGGCTACTTCTTTCATGCCTTCGTGAAGATTGGTTTTGGCGGTGTTGGGGTCTTTGGTGAGGGAGAGGATTAACTGGGTGTCGTCGGCATAAGAGATGATGTTGAGGTTGTGTTGACGCGCGATGGAAGCGAGTGGGCTCATGTAAACGTTGAAGAGGGTGGGACTGAGTGAAGATCCTTGTGGTACGCCACAGGTGACTTCAGTAGCCTCAGAGTTGAATGGGGGAAGTCGGACTCTTTGAGTTCTCCCAGCGAGGAAAGAGATGATCCAGTCCAAGGCTTTTCCTTGGAAGCCGGTGTTGCTGAGGCGTTGTATAAGGGTGCTGTGGCTGACTGTGTCGAAAGCGGCGGAGAGGTCGAGTAGAATGAGGGCCACTGTTTCTCCGTTGTCCAGTAGTGTTCGGATGTCGTCAGTCGCTGCTATGAGGGCGGTTTCGGTGCTGTGTTTGGCTCGGAACCCGTATTGAGATGGATCGAGGGAGTTGTTGGATTCGAGGAAGGCGGCGAGTTGGCTGTTGACGGCTTTCTCAATGACTTTGGCCGGGAATGGGAGGAGGGATATGGGTCGGTAGTTTTTAAGATCAGAGGGGTCTGCTGTGGGTTTCTTCAGAAGGGCGCTGAGTTCGGCGTGTTTCCAGCTTTCTGGAAAGGTGGCAGAGTTGAACGAGCAGTTGATGACATCACGGAGATGGGATGCGATGATGGAGTCAGCTTTGTTGAAGATGTAGTGGGGGCAAGGGTCGGTTGGCGAGCCAGAGTAGATTGAATTCATTAGGCGGATGGTGTCTTCAGTGGTGATTGGGTTCCAGTCTCTAAGGTTGTTAGTTGGGGGAGTAGGACCTGGGGGGGGGTGGGGAGGGTTGGTCACTGGGAGTATTCTCGAAGCTGTTGTGGATGTCGGCAATTTTGTTGTAGAATAAGGAGGATAACGCATTGCAGAGGTCTTGGGAGGGAGTGGTGTCGTTAGATGCTGCGGTGGGGTTGGTGAATTCTTTGACAATGTTGAAGAGTTCCTTGCTGTTGTGAGTGTTGTTGTCAAGACGATCCTTGAATGCTGATTTCTTGGCGGATCGAATCAGTTGGTGGTGTTTGCGGGTGGCTGCCTTGAGGGTGGCCATGTTGTCTGTGGTTGGGTTTTTTCTCCATGTTTTCTCCCGGGTGCGGCATAGCTTCTTGGATTTCTTAAGGTCATCATTGAACCAGGGAGCTTTTTTACTGGCTGATTTGATCTGGTGCTTTTTCAGGGGTGCTAATTCGTTAGCACTGTGGGTGATCCATTGCTTGAGATTGGTGGCCGCTTGGTTTGGGTCCAATGAGAGGGTGGGAGGGTTTTGGTTGAGAGATGTGAGGAGTTGGTCGGAGGTGATTTTGTTCCAGTTCCTTCGAGGAATAGGTTGTGGGCGGTTGTGGTTCAGGGTGGTTTTGTAGCTGAAGTGAACACAGCTGTGGTCCGTCCAATGGAGAGCTGTGGTGCGATCGAAGGAGATGTGCTTGCTGGAGGTGAAGATAGGGTCGAGCGTGTGTCCGGCTGCATGGGTGGGGGTGTCAACAAGTTGTTTGAGTCCGAAATTGGCCAGGTTGTCTAGAAGGGTGGTGGTGTTGCTGTCGTGTTTGTTTTCAAGGTGGTAGTTGAGGTCTCCTAGAAGAATGTAGTTCTCGGAGGCGAGGGCATGTGGGGTGATGAAGTCCGAGATGTCATCGCTGAATTGAGTACGGGTACCTGGAGGCCTGTAGATGAGGGTGCCTCTGAGTGTGGTCCTAGGATCGGTGTGGATCTGGAAGTGGAGATGTTCGGCGGTTGCAAAATTATCGTCGGAGCTGGTCGTGATTTTGATGGTGTTCCTGTGGATGATGGCGATGCCTCCTCCTGTTGGATTGGTGCGGTCTTTTCGGATGATCTTGTAAGCGTCCGGTATGGCTATGGTGATGTCGGGTGCTGATGATGTGTTCATCCATGTTTCTGTAAGGAAGGCGATGTCCGGTGACGCATTGTCGAGTAGGTCCCAGAGTTCAGTTGTGTGTCTGTGGACCGAGCGGGTGTTAAGTAGGATGTACTTCAGGCGGTTAGAGTCGGAGCTGTATGTGGAGGAAGTGGGTTTGGTGAGGGACCTGAAGCAGGTGAACTTGCAGGAGAGGCAGGCGAACGTCCCGGGGCAGCTTCGCAGCATTGTGGTGTGCGTCCGGGGTTGAGGGCGAGGAGAGTTGCGGCATCATATGTGAATCTAGGGGGTTGGGAGCAGCGGGGACCAGGGGGACAGGCGCTGGGCGCGGTCCAGGCGCGGACGGGCGTAGACGGGCTTACCTTTGGCGCACCTTCGGCGCGGCCGCAGCGCGTGGGCGCTGCGCGTCGATGCATCTGTCATAAGTAGAGAAGTGGAGGGGGGCGGAGCGTGGGAGGGGGTGCTGGGAGGCGGGAGCGTAGGGGGAGGGACGGGCTGCAGGCACAACAAAATGGTGGACAGACAACAACAAAAAGGACAACAGGACGCTATTTGCGCAATCAGGCAGCAATTGTGCTCAGGGCGGCAAAGCGGGTAATGCGATCTAGCGGTGGAGCACACAGGCACAATATAAATAAAATCACCAAACCAAGCAATGCGGAGCACTATGCCTCAGACCGGGTTCCAAATCAATTTAATTAAAGCTATGGCAGTGGGGAGGAGCAGCGCTACGCACCCAGGCACAGTTTAAATGAAATACACAATGAAAGCAATGCGGAGCGCTTACGCTACAGACCGGGAGCAAAATCAATTAGATTAAAAGTATGAAAGTGGGGAGAAGCAGCACTACGCACACAGGCACAATTTAAATAATATACACAATGTAAGCAGTGCGGAGCGCTACGCTACAGACCGGGTGCAGAATCAATTGAATTAAAAGTATGGCAGTGGGGAGAAGCAGCGCTACGATACCACTAAAGCGCTACGAGGTCGGGAGGAAGGGTGGAGCGACCGCTCATACATGAGAATGACAAAAGGAAACTACAATAACCAGGATATCCTGCTGTCGTCTGACTTGAACCATGACCCTGTTGATCATAAGAAATTAAGGGAAAGAGTAATTGATGCAGTGGGACCAGGCGTTCAAGAAGGCACCTGAAGCCAAAGCCACAGGGTCTGGGCACCAGCTGAAGAAATGGGGATGGTGAGAATTGAGCCTGGTTGCAAAAAGATACATTTGGAAAGGACCCCATTTGTGAAGTAAAGACCTGAAGATGGACAGATAAAGCCTCCAATCACTTTAATCTCAAGGATAAAGAGAATGCCAGTAAGCTAAGGTGTTGAGGTCTACTGCTAAGTATTCTGGGTGAACTGAAATATGATTCAGAAGACAAAACTCCCAAAAACATTTTGCTAGTTCTGCAACGGGCCTAGATTTGGTACCTCCTAGACGACTGATATATCGAACAGCAGTAATATTGTCCATACAGAGAAGGATGGAACAATATACTTGGTTCTTTGCTAGGATTTTGATTGCAAAGGAGCTGTCAAGCATCTCTAAACAACTGATGTGCAATGTGGATTCCTCATGAGACCATGTACCCTCCAGTCAAGATTGGTCCACATCAGGCACCCCACCCCATCTGACTTGCATCAGATTCTAACAGAAGATTGGGGGCTGATGCAATGATAGTCCTGCTGTTCCGGGCATGTAAATGTTCTATCCACCATTAGAGCTCTAATTGAGCTTTTGAATCTAGACAGATGGAGTCGAAATAAGTGGGACCTTTGCGTAGGTGCCAAATCCTCAGTATTTAGAGGGCTTGATAGTGGAGGGGGCCTGGAAAAATGGTCTGGATGGACGAAGAAAGAAGACCCACTATTCTCTGTAGTGATCTGAGGGAGATAAAAAAACTGCAAAGGGTGTGGCGAATCTTGATTTGATGGCTTTGACCTTTGATAGAGGTAAGTGAAGCGTTGCACTGGAAGAAGTGGTCAGGAAACCTGAGTAAAATGAACTAGAATGGATTTCTCTCTATTGATGAGGAAACCTAGATCTAAAAAAAGAAAAGCGAACAGGTAGGGTGCACTGACTCTTGATTGAAGAGTATGTACGTTTTGGCACATTAAAAAAGTCTAGATAAATGATAAGTCTGATCCCTTCAGATTAAAAGATAACCTAAAACGGGTTTCATGAGTTTTGTGAAGCACCATGGGGCTGAAGAGAGACTGAAGGGGATAGAAGAGAATTGATGTGTTTGTCCCTGCTATTGGAACTAAAGAAATGTTCTGTGATCATAATGTGTAGAGACTGTGAGGTTTGCGTCCTGCAAATCTGATTTGACCATCCAATCGTGTCGGAGTAAGGATTCCCTGAGATGGATGATAGTCTCCATCTTGATATGACGATAAATTGCACACTGATTGAACTGACAGAGCTTGATGACAGGTCTCACTTTTTGTTCTTCTTTTGTACAAGGAAAAGGGAAGTGAAGAAACCTACGGGGTTGGGAGAGGAGAGCTGAATGTTTTTTTGTGTAGTAAAGACTCTATTTCTAATTATATGAGATTGGACCTTTCAGATGGAAACTTTGGAGAGGCTAGAAACGGTTTGAAAAGATGTGATATAAACTTCTATAGCATAATCCTAAATGGTGCTTAAGACCCAGAGATCTGAAGTCAGAGATTGCCATTTTGGTAGAAACAAACAGAGTAGACCTCCTACAGGTTGATGGCCAGAAAAGGGACTCATCTGCTTGGTTCTTGTATCTGTAGCTCCTTTGGCTGCATCCACGGAAACCACTGCCTCTTTGGGGGTAGAAGTGAGGCTTATATTCTTGGGAGCTGGAGTTGTACGAGCCCTGAAACCCTTGGTTGTGGAAGTTGTGTCCGGTGAAGTGACTCCTGCCTTTACCGGCCCTGGCAAAAACTCATTGGGAAAATATTGATGGAGTGACTTGCAAGCCTTGTTGAGGGAGGCAAATGTAGAAACATATTTGTTAAGTTACTTTATAAACGAATTCCCAAATAAACGTCCTTTTGCTGTGACTCCAGGGTCCTAGGTAGCAAGGTTTGCTAACTTGGAATCCATCTTTAATAAAAGAGCTTTTCTCCGTTCATGCTTAATGGTGGAACTTGGCAATGTCCAGCAAACAAAAATATTTTTGAACCCTCATCTAGAGATCTTCGGGATGATATAAGTCTGGCAGCTTCCGCTATGTTAACAATGCAAGACAGTGGACCTGAAATGTCAAATACCTTGTCTTGGCAGGTAGACCAGGCCTTGTCAACTCCTTTGTGGGGATCCTTGCAAAATTTAGAAAAGAATGTAAGCACGGAGTGGTTAATAGTGGGAGTGGCAGAGATATTTGAAGGTAAGGAGGGTCTAGGGCATTCAGATTTTAATTTGCCTATAGTTTATTTGTTAACCGGTCATCGAAGTCTGGAAGCAATATAATCTCCCATGTGACCAACAGGAAACCGTTCCGCAGAATTAGGGTGGCGTATGAGCTATGGCTCTAACATAGGAACACCTTCTGTGTCCAATACAATTTTTGCCCCAAAAGGATCGTGTGGCCGCGGGACCATGTTTGATTTCTTATGCGGAGGTGCTGAAAAAGGATCTGTTTCCCTAAAACCATCTTTTTCACCATGCCTATCTGGATCACCTAAGTCATCATCTATGTCGTTAATATTAATAATTCAAACTGGAGATGATTTTTTAGTAAAATCTTTTAACTTTAATTTACATTTGGAAGCTATCACCTTATTCACCCTGTTAATAGGAGGCTTGGGAGGAAACATGTCCTCATCCTTGTGTGAGGAAGCCTCACTAGACACCAGCGCATTATTAGATTTAGATTTCATTTCTGTACTAGTAGCTGAAATGGGATATCCCATGGCTCTGCACTTTTTGATTTCCCCCGCAGAATGGGCCAAAATTGTCTTCGCCATCAGATTAATGACAGAATTTTCAATGTTCTTGGTAACATTATCCATGGAGGCAGCAAAAGCCTGCTCCAGAGATTATTGTATAAAATCATTCAAATTGTCCGTAAAATTATCCCCATCCTCAATATTCTCTGTAATAAAGGAGAGCTATTTAACTCTGTAATGTCTTTAAAAATAAAATGTCTAGCAAAAAAGGGATTAAAATGAAGGAGGAGGAAAGATAACGCTGTTCCCTCCCTAAGGGCGTGAACACGCAGAGAAAATCCTGTCCAAAAAAAGGGACAAGAGGTGAGGAGGAATGAGAGTCGCTCCCCTAGGAGGGACCGATACTCCGAGACTCCGCATTGGAAGAGCAGATGACGACCGGAGCTCAAGAGGAAAGGTTGCCTGAACTCCAGACCAAGAAAAAAGAATGCCCGCAAATGGGAATAAAGTGCAATGAATTGTGTGAACTCCTGTGAGGCAAACCTGATGAGAGCAGTGCCTCAAACTCAGTAGCAAAATGGCTAAGGCTGTCGAGGATGCGTAGCCAGCGCGCACCACACACACCGTGTGAGGGACTAAACAGCAATGTTACACAAAGCGTCAAAAGAAAGGGAACCAAGTTATGGCAATAACAACATAATTACTATGAAATACAACCACCACTACAATATGAAGTAGGTAAAAGTAATTAATAATACTTATCTAGACAACGACCTGCAAGAAAAGAGGACTGTTCACAGTCAATATTGGTATTATAGGTTATGATGTGTTCCTATTGGTTGTTACTGTGAAGTACAGATTTGTATCCCATTGCATAGTTGTCTCTAAACCTCTTGCGATTTGCTGTTTCACAGTACTTCTTGACTGCTGCTTTACAATTAATTGCAAGATTAGAAGCATAAAAGGAACCTCCAGTCCTGCAATAAAATTAAATAATAACTAACTAATTGAATACTAAACGTAATCAATTGCTATTTAAATATCACATTAATATAATTAACGTATAAAAAAACACAATTATTTAGTATTTTAAAAACTTCACATCCTATTCCCCTACAAACAGAATAACCCACTACTAAATTATAATTTGGAAATTAAACTGTAGAAAATGTAAATTATAAACTACAATTTCAATGTAAAAAAGTAATTACACAATAAAACGTACAAACTATAGTTAACAAATATAAAACAATTAATATATTTATACTAATATCTAAAATATTATATTCTCTTATAAAATAACATTTAATAATTAAATAAAGTAAACAATATTATATACAACAATATTTAAGAATTTTTTTTATATACCTACAAAAACTTTATTCTCACCTTCTTAATTCTGTCCCACAATACTTTTGACTTGATGGTATTTTTGACACAATATTGTTGCACCTCAATATTTTTTAAACAATATATTGGTCATTCACCCATGGACCATCTCTACTATTATTTTCAGCCAAGGATGCTCTCAGCTCTTACTCATCCAACAGCAAAGGGCAAATGCATATAAATGTGTCCTTTTTTGATAGAAGAGATCATACAAAAGGTAGGGACTCAATATTTCCCTGTAGGATACATACGTTGTTTCGTTTCACTAGTCCCAAAATCAGCCCAACATTTGGATCTTGAAAAAGCCTGAACAAGAGATTTTGCGATGAACTTAAGGGCTGCCACAGAAGCTGAGTTATACCACAAATGTACAACATTAAAAGGGAGGCCCATGGGTAACTAGGAAAATGAGAACCTACCTCTATCTCACGCCACATATCAAATTGTAAAGATGAAGGCTTTTCCAGGGGCAGATGGGGGCAGCCTGGGACGAAGTGCTTTTTGTTCTTGTTTTGCTAAATTACATTAAAATCCTACTTGAAAATTAGCAGTCGACTGTGGTAGTTGAAATATTGTGTGATATGCACTACTTTGAGCCTAATCTAACCAACCAGGCGGTTCGCCAGGGAACAACGCTTGGGCATCTGTTAATGACATTAATTTAATGGAGGATATCATTATGAACAGCAACTTGGTGGTACTTCCAACATTCCATATAATCCATGTAAAGCATAAATTGTAAAATTCAGTTTTAATATAAGTGTCAACAGATGTAATCTATGACCACATAATTACTCCATCCGCTCATCTAGTTACTTATACTTTGTGGCGCTATCAATGTTTAGCGCTCCAATTTGCCACGTAGCATTTTTACACTTATCTCACCTGCCTCAGCCAAACACAACCCCCTCTAATTAACTTGGATTCAGAGTCAAATAATTCTTTATATTTTACTTAGTTAATACTGAACAAGTATATTGTAAGTCCATAACAGAACAGTTCAGATGGAGAGAGTCACTGGCACACAGAAATACTGGCAGGTGTACAGTGGGTAAATCAGGAAGAAATGATATTGGTAGTGCAACATCGGCACCCCCATCCTGCCAGCTGCCTCAAAACGGCAGGAAAGGAAAAAGAAAACAACAATAACCACATTTTATTATTGTTTTATTTTTCCTTTCCTGGGGGTAGGGCCATGGGGATGAAAGACTGCAGGAGGAGTGGTAAGTGCACTGTGATCAGTGTGCATGACTGTTGGGCCAGCTGTCTCAGGCCAGCCAAACCGCCATGCGCACTGAAGCTGTCTCCAACCCTAGTTGCGTTGCTGGGTGCAGACAGCAGGCACAGACTCGCAGTCTCAGTGGGAGTGCAAATTTAGAGCGCTCAAGCCATTCTTGATGCTGCTTTCAGGAGCATGAGAGCAGCATAAGGATTGGCCGCTGTGGAGTCTGGGAGCCTGTCCCTGTGGAGGAGAGGATCAGAACAGTGTGATGTGGCTGGCTGCAGGCAAATTATTTTAAAATTGTTATTTTTTATTTTGTCATTTGTCATCCATCGTCCCCAACCCCTTCCCCCTCCCCTGCCTGCCACTCTTCGACAATACCAGCCGCTTATTGGATATGTGGAATGTGGGGCCTCGCGGGTGTTCCCTGCATGGAACTCGGGAGCGGGGAGGAAGGCAGTTGCTGCCGATCGTAAATGGTGGATGGACATGAATAAAGGAGCGTCTACCTGAACCCTGTGTCCGCGTCCTTTTTACTGGCGACAAAAGGTCCGTCCGTCTTCCCTGCGTTCCCAAGCTGGCCTCATCATTCCTGTGGCAACTGGCGTGTCAACTCGAGCTGTCAGTTCCCCTCGGTGCTTAGAGGTTCTTGCCATGGCTTTCCTGCACTGAGTGAGGCGTTCGTGGCACTCACACCACCCAGGTAGGGCATTTGCCTTTAGCGTTGCTGTTTTGGAGGCACCGTTCGTCTGTGGGCCTGAAACGTTGGTCGGGTGACACGTACTGCCACTCCTTTTTCTGTGTTGGCGTGCGCGCGCGTCCCACCCCTAATGTGCCCAACTTCCTATAGAAAACACATGTTTTGTGTGCAATGTGCCGCCATTTTGGATTGGGCCAGAAATCGCATATTCATATGCAGAGGCGAAATAGCACATAATCTCCCAGTGACAAGTACACTATTATTGTCACCTTACCTGCGCAACATCGGTGACAGGCACACCTATCTTGCACCATGTACTGTATTCGGTGTACATTTTTGTTGGAATTTACAGTTTTGCATTTTGCCAAATCTTTATACATTATGTTACTAGTTGTGTGGCAGAAAAGGGGGTGGTGATGGACGGAGCATCTGAACCAATCAAACACTCACACCCAGTCAAAAGATCTGGGTTTGATCCATCACCGTTCTTTAGCCCACTCTGCCACCCCAGTTCAGACATGGCTATATGCAAATCAGTCTGACCCTGTGCCTCATGGGAACAGTCCAGCCCGAACTGCCAAGCCATGCCTTCCCTGGACCGGAAACAAGCTTCCGAGGACCGGTTTCTGGCATTCCAGCTGTCTTCAGCCCGGCTTGCTTGAATCCAGTGGCATAGTGAGCAAGGGACTCACGTCTGAGCATACCCTGCCACACTTATGGTGGCCAAAGCGGTACAAAAGGGGGTGGTGATGGACGGAGCATCTGAACCAATCAAACACTCACACCCAGTCAAAAGATCTGGGTTTGATCCATCACCGTTCTTTAGCCCACTCTGCCACCCCAGTTCAGACATGGCTATATGCAAATCAGTCTGACCCTGTGCCTCATGGGAACAGTCCAGCCCGAACTGCCAAGCCATGCCTTCCCTGGACCGGAAACAAGCTTCCGAGGACTAGTTTCTGGCATTCCAGCTGTCTTCAGCCCGGCTTGCTTGAATCCAGTGGCATAGTGAGCAAGGGACTCACGTCTGAGCATACCCTGCCACACTTATGGTGGCCAAAGCGGTACAAAAGGGGGTGGTGATGGACGGAGCATCTGAACCAATCAAACACTCACACCCAGTCAAAAGATCTGGGTTTGATCCATCACCGTTCTTTATCCCACTCTGCCACTCCAGTTCAGACATGGCTATATGCAAATCAGTCTGACCCTGTGCCTCATGGGAACAGTCCAGCCCAAACTGCCAAGCCATGCCTTCCCTGGACCGGAAACAAGCTTCCGAGGACCGGCTGGGAGTCAAGCAAGCCCGGCTGAAGACGGCTGTAATGCCAGAAACCGGTCCTGGGAAGCTTGATTCCGGTCCAGGGAAGACACGGCTTGGCAGTTCGGGCTGGACTGTTCCCATGAGGCACAGGGTTAGACTGATTTGCATATGGCCATGTCTGAACTGGGGTGTCGGAGTGAGCTAAAGAACGGTGATGGATTAAACCCAGATCAGTTGACTGGGGGTGAGTGTTTGTATTGTCAACGCTCTGTCCATCATCACCTTTGGTTTTTCTTTGTTCGCCCTAAGTTGGCAGGGTATGCTCAGACGTGAGTCCCTTGCTCACTTTGCCACTGGAGTCAAGCAAGCCCGGCTGAAGACGGCTGTAATTCCAGAAACCGGTCCTGGGAAGCTTGATTCCGGTCCAGGGAAGACATGGCTTGGCAGTTCGGGCTGGACTGTTCCCATGAGGCACAGGGTCAGACTGATTTGCATATGGCCATGTCTGAACTGGGGTGGCGGAGTGAGCTAAAGAACGGTGATGGATTAAACCCAGATCAGTTGACTGGGGGTGAGTGTTTGTATTGTCAACACTCTTCCATCATCACCTTTGGTTTCACTAGTTGTGTGGCACACACCCACGCAAATTCACAATGGATCGAATTCATGCACCTCCACCATTTTTGCAAACAGCTGGCACTCCCCCTATGGTTTGACAATTGTGGAAGGACACTTTTGGGGCTTATTTAGAAGTCATTGACGGTGATACCTTTACTTAAAAAAAAGAAGGCACTTTTAGTCTACAATTTGGGTGCTGAAGGTAGGAATATTTTGAAAACCATACAGTTAGAAGCCGTTAGCACCCATGTCAGTGGTGGTAATGATGGCGATTCCATGTTAATTAATGATTACGCATCCATCATTAAAACTCTTGGCAAGTGATTCAACCCCAAGAAAATTTTTGTGTTGGAATGCCACAAATTTTTGCAACGAGCACAGATTCCTGAGGAATCAATTGATGATTTTAACGCTTTCTTTAGAACGTTGGCCACCACTTGTAATTACAGGGAGTTCAAAGACGAAATCATTTGTGATCAACTAATTGAAAGAACTAGTAATAAGAAAGTTCAAGAAAAACTACTCTCCACTGAAGACCCTGATCTTGAAACTGCTCTTAGGCTGGCCAGGGGTATTGAACATTCACAGTTGTGCAAGCTCTCTGGACTCTGGGCAATAGCTCACTTAATTTCCACAATGGCCCCCAGCGCCTTGAGACCCGTAAGGGTGAGTAGTTCGCGCTTTACAAAATATGGATTTACATGCAAGAAATGACCAATACGTCCAAGTTTGATGAGGTTAAACTCTTAAGTGCCAAATGTGTTTCCAAACATGCCAAGGGAAGCTCAAGTCAACATTCAGAAATGACTCCCAATAAACCACAGAATCCCGAGACTCTAACCAGTAAGACCAAATCCAACAGGTCTGAACTGATGTGTTTTAGATGCAGTAGCAAATCCCATCGCGGACATGCTACATTTTGTGTTGCTCTCAATCAGGCTTGTTTCAAATATGGTAAAAAGGGACATCTTGCACGGAGGTACAAAGCGACATCTTCTCACTTACCCTCCATGCTCACCGTCAAAGCCATTGAGAACAATCTGGACAGTTCAGGTGAGGAGAACTCACTAATGTTATCTTTTTCATCTGTACACACTGAGGTGGAACTAGGAGTATTTGTTTTGCTGGGATCTCGCAGGAGAAAACCTCCAGTTTGTGTGGTCGAAGTGAACAAAAGGAAAATCTATTTTTTAGCTGATTCTGGTTCTCCTTTTACACTGATAAATCAGAAGGATTTTAAGGAGTTGGAGGGCATACAGTTACAGCATTCTAATATAAGATATTCTCTTAAGGGACATGAGGGTGGATGGTTTAGGGAAATTCGAAGGACGTTTGGTGTTTGAAGGGAATTCTGCCACTAGATGCACTTATGTAGTGAAAGAAGGTGCAGATTTGTTGGGGTGGCACGAGCAAGGGGAGTTAGGAATAATTTTGGACCCTAACCATCCTGACATGGCAATATCAAAGCAGAGAACAATAGAATCCTGTGGTGTATCCGTGCTAACTTTTGCATCCTGTACGGAGGTTGTTGGACATTTAATGGCTGATGATTGGGTCCGTAACTATCCTGAAGTGTTTAGCAAACATTTGGGCAAATTGAAGGACTTCTAGTACAAAATCATTCTTAAGAATTCTGCCTGTCTGATTGCCCATAGAGTGCAGAAAGTGCCTCTAAGTTTGCGTAATGAGTTGAAATTAGAATTAAAAAGATTGTGTGACACAAGGATAATTGAGCCAATTGAGGGTCTGAGTGGTTGGCGCCTCTAGTTTTGGCGCGCAAAGCTAACAAGTCCATGAGACTTTGTGTGGACTTACGTGACCTCAAATCCAACATTTGGATTGATTGCCAACCCCTGTCAAACATTAAGGAAATGTTGGCAATGTTGGATGGTGAGAATTTTTTCACCTCCTTAGATGTTTCCACAGCGTACCATCAAATCAAGTTGAGTAAGGATTCTAGACATCTCATGTCTTTTGTCATGCACGATGGTGCTTACCACTATGTACGTATGCCTTTTGGTTTGGCATCAGCTTCTGCGGTTTTTCAACGCCTAGGGCCCGATGTAGGTCGGTCGGTAACGGCCGAAAATCGGTATTTTCGGCCGTTACCGATCGGAATTGAGACAACGGGATGTAGGAGGCTGAAATCCGGCAAAATCGGTGATTTTACCAAATCGGAAAGTCACCGAGTCGGTAGAATCCCGAATCGGAAAAAAGTAGGAATCTGAAAAATCTCCGATTCGGTAGAATACCTAATCGGAGATTTTTCAGATTCCTACTTTTTCCCGAATCGGAATTCTACTGACTCGGTGTTTTTACAGAATGGTGAACGTACCGAATCGGTATAATTACCGAATCGGTGATAATCCGAATCGATGTGAAAAGCTGAAGATTGAGATGTAGGTAAGCACTGAAATACCGAATTTGCTTCAAATTCGGTATTTCAGAGTCGGAAATTACCATGGATTGGAATCAGGTGGTAACCAGGTGCAATCTATAAAAAAGGACCCAAAATGCAGTTCTACTTGCAACATGGCAGCTTTCTATGTCATAGCAAGACGGCTACGGCTACAGCAGGAAGGAGAGAGGGAATGGCTGAGAGAGGAGCAGGTGTATAGACAGCGGATCACCCTGTTCATGCTGACAGATGCAGAGATCCAACAGAGGTACAGGCTGGACCCAGAGACCATCAGAGACCTCATTAGGTTCCTCCAACCCCTGTTGCAGCACCCCACCCCAAGGGCACACGCAATCCCTGTGCATGTGCAGGTGCTATGCTGCCTACACCTGCTGGCGTCTGGCAGCTATCAAAGTGTAGTTGCTGTGGCAGGAGGGGTGACCCAGAGCAGCCTGTCAAGGTTCTTCCACAAGTTCCTTGATGCCATGATTCAGAGGATGGACCACTACATTTCCTTCCCTTCCACCCATGCAGAACTGGCACAGACAAAAGCTGAATTCTATCAGATGGCAAGATTCCCCCACATCATTGGCTGCATAGATGGCACGCACATTCCGATTTGCCCCCCTGCTGACACGGAATACGTATTCCGCAATCGGAAGTCACGGCACACCATAAATGTGCAGGTGATTTGCAATGCTAAGTGTGTCATCACTGACCTGGTTGCAAAGTTTCCGGGGAGTACCCACGACTCCTATATCTTCCAGAGTAGCGGAATTTATGCACGGCTGATGGCAGGGGAATTTGGTGAAGGATACCTCCTAGGTAAATAAACAAAAGAAATCCAACTTGTGATGGGGAGGATGAGTGATCAAATGGATAATGAAGCACTCATTGTTTGTGAAAATACCCCTCACACACCAACAGGCCCCTTGGTGTCATGCTTCATCATCGGGGTCTTCGCACCCCTCTATCGGGATGCGGCGTGCTGCGACCAACGGCTACGCGGGAGCACTACAGGTGTTGGCTATGTGTGGTGTACAGTGTGTGGGTTATGTTTATAAGTGAGTAGGGTGTGCGGTGAAGGTTAAAAAGTACCTGGCGCTAGAGTGAAAAAGAAAAAAAAAATGTATTCTGTGCTCTGGCTGGTACTGTTAAAAGAAAGTGCAGGGCGAGGTCAGACCTGTTATATTGATGAACAGGACCTCTAGTGTGCTTTTTGTGTCGACATGTTTCGGAGACAAGCTCCTTCTTCAGGACAGGGGCACAAACTCCCTTCCCTACTCACGTCTTCTTTTACATAAAAAGTGTATTTACATAAAAAGTGAAAATTTTAATCGGCTAAGTGTGCCTACAGCGGTCTGCTAGAGGCACAATGACCTGTAGAAAGACAAAAAGGCAAAAATATGTCACCTAATGGTTACCCATGTAGCGGGTAGTTCGTGCAGGTGCAGTCACCTGGAACCTCACCATTTTGCTTATATTAAGCTTTGAAACATAAACGACTCACAACACAAACAACATAAAACACATAGGATACTAGGTTTTTACTGTAAGTTTTTTCATACTTCTGAAGCTTGATTTGTTGGCTTCATGAGCAAATGGGACGTCGGGGTGTTGCATCAATGGCTATCTGCAGTGAAGAATGAGGCTTTTACAATTCATTCTGTTACACTTACTTATTTAGATGGTTTCAGGTTCTCGTGGCCTAATGGTGTTTCATCGCTATTGATACTCACAGAATCAGGACGCTCTGGTCACCGTCTTACCCCGCACGCTGCTCCGCTGATGTGGAGACAGGTAGCGGTGATCGTTTATTTATAGCCCATTTCGTTAATTAGGCGGAAGGAAAGAGCGTCCCATGTATGGGTATTCCGCTCTGTGGCCATACAGGGCGTCTGTATGTTACAGGCGAGGTAGCATAGGATCAGTGTCTGCGAATGCCGCTGGTCGTTTGTGAGCATGCGCAACCACTTTCCACTGGTCTAAAGTACATGCTTACTCAGAAGCTGTCTATGCTTCGCGCATGCGCAGCTCGTATGCGCACGCCAAGCTCCGTGGCTACAGTGCGCGTGTGAGATCTGCCGAGTCCCGATCTAATCACGGCCTGGACGGAGAGACTAGTGTGACGTACTATTGGCATTATACTGATTGATAGAGTCCTAGTTTCTGGGGTCGAAAAAGCAATGCCCTAATAAGCAGACTACCATTGATGTTTCTAGTGTGCGTGCTATGATTAGGATTATGGTGGCATGGTTGTGGTCCAAGGCTGGACGAGCGGTTAGATTAGTACATACCTATACAATGGACCATATGTATGATTTCAGAGTCTCAGATACTTGGAAAATCGTGGTCCTATTATATCTAACCCACCGAACATCATTGTTTAGAGTGGACAGTCATTATTCAGTGGTCTCTTATACCGACAATTGACTCCATGGGACGTCATCGTTAAGCCCATGCAGATGGGTGCCCAGACGGAACACCCAACGTTGTTCCTTTTGAAAGAGGCCCACATCAGAGGGTAACTGTTCAATGATGGTCCATTTTAGATCGTTTACGCAATGCTGGGAGGTCAGGAAATGAGCAGCCATTTTAGTAGTACTTTTTTTACAACGCACATTACTCTTATGTTCATTCATTCGCGTTTTCATGGCTCGTGTGGTCATGCCCACATATTCCAGATTACATGGGCATTTTATAAGATAGATCACGTTTCTTGAATTACAATTTGTGAACCTCCTTTGTTCCCATGTTGAGCCATTGCTGAAGTTGAGTCTGGTACTTTTCGTGGTGAGATGACAGCTGCTGCAATTCCCGCATGGGTAATGTCCATGGATACTCATTGTTGGTTGTGTGGGTACCATTGTTGTTTTCGGTCGGGTGTTAACCAAAATGTCTTTGAGATTACGCCCCCTACGGTGTGCGAACATCGGTTTTTCCAGGTTTAGTTCGCCGCATGTAAGTATTCTCCAATGCCTGTTAACTAATTTGGACACCTCGTTGGACACTGTGTTGTACGTCGTGATACAGATGGGTCGTTTATTTTCAATAGGATCCTTGATTCGTTCCTCCAATAACGCCTCTCTGTTATTGTTTTTCGCCCTCTTGAACGCTTTGTTAATAATCCTGTTTGGATATTCACGTGATTTGAGTTTCTCTTTCAAATCTTCCGCCTGTTTTTTAAAATTGGCACAAATCTGTACAATTACGCCTTAGGCGTAAAAACTGTCCATATGGCAAGTTTTCACGCAGATGTCGGGGGTGAAAACTATCGTACCTCAATAAACAGTTTCTAGAGGTTGGCTTGAAGTGAGTCGTGGTTTTTAACATCCCTGCTTCCGCATAAATGTTGAGGTCCAGAAACACCAAGGACTGGTTTGAAATGGTGATTGTGAAATTCAAGAAAGCGTTCTGGTTATTGAGCCATTCCAAAAAAGTCATTGCGGACAAATGGTCACCTTCCCATATGACCAGAATGTCGTCAATATACCTCTTCCAGCATTTTATCTTTGAACTGTATGGATTCTGTTCATGCAGGATTTTGCTTGTCTCAAGGTGGTGCACATAGAGACCAGCCAGGCTAGGAGCAAATGTGCTTCCCATGCTGGTCCCATGGCATTGTTGGTATATGGTGGTCTTTATGTAAATACACTTTTTATGTAAAAGAAGACGTGAGTAGGGAAGGGAGTTTGTGCCCCTGTCCTGAAGAAGGAGCTTGTCTCCGAAACATGTCGACACAAAAAGCACACTAGAGGTCCTGTTCATCAATATAACAGGTCTGACCTCGCCCTGCACTTTCTTTTAACAGTACCAGCCAGAGCACAGAATAAAAATTTTTTTTCTTTTTCACTCTAGCGCCAGGTACTTTTTAACCTTCACCGCACACCCTACTCACTTATAAACATAACCCACACACTGTACACCACACATAGCCAACACCTGTAGTGCTCCCGCGTAGCCGTTGGTCGCAGCACGCCGCATCCCGATAGAGGGGTGCGAAGACCCCGATGATGAAGCATGACACCAAGGGGCCTGTTGGTGTGTGAGGGGTATTTTCACAAACAATGAGTGCTTCATTATCCATTTGATCACTCATCCTCCCCATCACAAGTTGGATTTCTTTTGTTTATTTGCATATCATTGGAGCACAAATCCAACGATTGGCTCTACCTCCCCCCTGTGTTTTTGATATAGTCTAGGCAGCGTGCAGCTGCGGGAGTTATACCCCTAACTCTCCCCACAACACATAATCACACATACTAGGTACCTGTAGACCGCAGCGGTCGCAAAATATGGAGGACGAACATGGTCTAACCTTTGGCGAAGACGAAATTGATAGAATCCTGGCAGCAGTTAACCCTTTTGAAGGACTGACTAACCCCGAACCCGGCCCGAACATTGACGACTGGAACGAACTGGTGAAATTAAGACGGAATCAGATAAAGGCAGCACTGCACGGTCTGATAATGACACAATATCTAAGGAATAAGATGGGACCTCCGGGTTTGATCGTAAAAAACGAACCTTTCATTTTCCAAACGGACATGCAGTTTAAGAAAGAATGGTCATTAATTTCTTGGCACTGTACCAGGGACTGGTTAGTTTTGATCATAAAGACAGCAACCAGGATCACACAGGAACTAAAAATTGACATTGGAAAGATTGAGGTCAAACTCAACACGTATATGTCAACCGACGAGCTCAAAAACAGACTAGACGAACTCAACCAGCAAATGACAGAGTTCGAGTTCACCCTGAAACAAAGCAAGCTCAATAAACTGGCCAAGGACAAAGATAAATTTACACCTGAAGGGACTTATCCATACACTAAAGCTGATTATGTCTCTACAAGAAATGACACAGATAGTGATGGGTCTGACAATAGCACCGCCAGTTCAAATTCCAGCGGTGGCAGAAGCAATCGCCAGAACCGAGGAGGTTGGAGACAGAGGAGACAACAATTTCCAAGACAATGTGGGTGGAGAGGTTACCCACCCCAGTACCCACAATACGTGGGACCACCACCATTCCAGCCATTCCAGTTCAATCACCCCACAGATGCCCAAGGTTTCCCACAATGGAACCAGGACTTCAATGGAGCCTTCTACGGTCAACAGCCTTTTTTAGGCTCCCGCCCGGGGACACGGGGGAGGAACCGGAAAGGCAACAATGTGACATGGGAAGAGGCAGACCAAGGAAACCCGCGACAAACCAGGAGCATGACAGGCTCCCTGCCCAACCAAGCATCAACCAGCAACCAGAGAGGGACCTAGTGGTGAATTTAACGTCCAAACCCCTAACAAATATCGAGCGACAGGTACTGAATAAAGGTTTGGGCTTTGTACCGACGCAAAGACCGGACATGTTTAAGGTGAACCTAGAAATGAAGGAATTTGTCCGAAAACTGAAACTACAAGCCTTCTTTATGGACAAACCGACACCAGCCAGGACAACCGATACAGGTTTGAGACCCAAGTCGATCTTTACCCCTCCCGATTCAGCACTCCCTATCGAGTTACTGGCTTTTGAAAAAGCGGTGTTAACCGATGTCAACAAACTGGATGTTTCATCCACACGCACCTTCCATAATACAACAAAGGAAGAACAACTTGCCTTGAGAACCCTAGCGGATGATGCCAGCATAGTTATTAAGCCAGCTGATAAGGGTGGTGCCATTGTGTTACAATCCACAGAGTATTATGACAACGAGTGTCTAAGACTACTATCGGACAGACGCAATTACATGGTACTGCAACAAGACCCCACGGAGAGCCTTCGGATCAAAATCGGTGGGATGATAGAGGAAGGCGTAACACATGATTGGTTGAGCAAAAAGGAAGGAGAATTCCTACAACAGAAAAGACCACGCATCCCTTATTTTTACAGCATTCCTAAAATCCACAAGGACCTTAACCGGCCTCCTGGTCGACCGATAGTCTCTGGCATCGGCTCGATTTTGGAACCTTTGTCGAAATTCGCTGACGCGTTTTTGAGACCCCTAGTACAATCAACCAGTACTTACTTAAAAGACACCAAGGCCGTTTTACAACTCCTACAGGATACAACTTTTGATCCAAATACACAACTACTGCTTTCACTCGACGTGGAGAGCCTTTACACCAGCCTCCCTCATGATGAAACACTACTAATAATTGAGGAGGTGCTCTTCTCCACACCGTGGAAGTATCAAACTCCTCGAGGATTGGTTTTGGAATGCATCTCCTTGGCATTGCAAAAAAACTTTTTTCAGTATAAGACCACCATATACCAACAATGCCATGGGACCAGCATGGGAAGCACATTTGCTCCTAGCCTGGCTGGTCTCTATGTGCACCACCTTGAGACAAGCAAAATCCTGCATGAACAGAATCCATACAGGTCAAAGATAAAATGCTGGAAGAGGTATATTGACGACATTCTGGTCATATGGGAAGGTGACCATTTGTCCGCAATGACTTTTTTGGAATGGCTCAATAACCAGAACGCTTTCTTGAATTTCACAATCACCATTTCAAACCAGTCCTTGGTGTTTCTGGACCTCAACATTTATGCGGAAGCAGGGATGTTAAAAACCACGACTCACTTCAAGCCAACCTCTAGAAACTGTTTATTGAGGTACGATAGTTTTCACCCCCGACATCTGCGTGAAAACTTGCCATATGGACAGTTTTTACGCCTAAGGCGTAATTGTACAGATTTGTGCCAATTTAAAAAACAGGCGGAAGATTTGAAAGAGAAACTCAAATCACGTGAATATCCAAACAGGATTATTAACAAAGCGTTCAAGAGGGCGAAAAACAATAACAGAGAGGCGTTATTGGAGGAACGAATCAAGGATCCTATTGAAAATAAACGACCCATCTGTATCACGACGTACAACACAGTGTCCAACGAGGTGTCCAAATTAGTTAACAGGCATTGGAGAATACTTACATGCGGCGAACTAAACCTGGAAAAACCGATGTTCGCACACCGTAGGGGGCGTAATCTCAAAGACATTTTGGTTAACACCCGACCGAAAACAACAATGGTACCCACACAACCAACAATGAGTATCCATGGACATTACCCATGCGGGAATTGCAGCAGCTGTCATCTCACCACGAAAAGTACCAGACTCAACTTCAGCAATGGCTCAACATGGGAACAAAGGAGGTTCACAAATTGTAATTCAAGAAACGTGATCTATCTTATAAAATGCCCATGTAATCTGGAATATGTGGGCATGACCACACGAGCCATGAAAACGCGAATGAATGAACATAAGAGTAATGTGCGTTGTAAAAAAAGTACTACTAAAATGGCTGCTCATTTCCTGACCTCCCAGCATTGCGTAAACGATCTAAAATGGACCATCATTGAACAGTTACCCTCTGATGTGGGCCTCTTTCAAAAGGAACAACGTTGGGTGTTCCGTCTGGGCACCCATCTGCATGGGCTTAACGATGACGTCCCATGGAGTCAATTGTCGGTATAAGAGACCACTGAATAATTACTGTCCACTCTAAACAATGATGTTCGGTGGGTTAGATATAATAGGACCACGATTTTCCAAGTATCTGAGACTCTGAAATCATACATATGGTCCATTGTATAGGTATGTACTAATCTAACCGCTCGTCCAGCCTTGGACCACAACCATGCCACCATAATCCTAATCATAGCACGCACACTAGAAACATCAATGGTAGTCTGCTTATTAGGGCATTGCTTTTTCGACCCCAGAAACTAGGACTCTATCAATCAGTATAATGCCAATAGTACGTCACACTAGTCTCTCCGTCCAGGCCGTGATTAGATCGGGACTCGGCAGATCTCACACGCGCACTGTAGCCACGGAGCTTGGCGTGCGCATACGAGCTGCGCATGCGCGAAGCATAGACAGCTTCTGAGTAAGCATGTACTTTAGACCAGTGAAAAGTGGTTGCGCATGCTCACAAACGACCAGCGGCATTCGCAGACACTGATCCTATGCTACCTCGCCTGTAACATACAGACGCCCTGTATGGCCACAGAGCGGAATACCCATACATGGGACGCTCTTTCCTTCCGCCTAATTAACGAAATGGGCTATAAATAAACGATCACCGCTACCTGTCTCCACATCAGCGGAGCAGCGTGCGGGGTAAGACGGTGACCAGAGCGTCCTGATTCTGTGAGTATCAATAGCGATGAAACACCATTAGGCCACGAGAACCTGAAACCATCTAAATAAGTAAGTGTAACAGAATGAATTGTAAAAGCCTCATTCTTCACTGCAGATAGCCATTGATGCAACACCCCGACGTCCCATTTGCTCATGAAGCCAACAAATCAAGCTTCAGAAGTATGAAAAAACTTACAGTAAAAACCTAGTATCCTATGTGTTTTATGTTGTTTGTGTTGTGAGTCGTTTATGTTTCAAAGCTTAATATAAGCAAAATGGTGAGGTTCCAGGTGACTGCACCTGCACGAACTACCCGCTACATGGGTAACCATTAGGTGACATATTTTTGCCTTTTTGTCTTTCTACAGGTCATTGTGCCTCTAGCAGACCGCTGTAGGCACACTTAGCCGATTAAAATTTTCACTTTTTATGTAAATACACTTTTTATGTAAAAGAAGACGTGAGTAGGGAAGGGAGTTTGTGCCCCTGTCCTGAAGAAGGAGCTTGTCTCCGAAACATGTCGACACAAAAAGCACACTAGAGGTCCTGTTCATCAATATAACAGGTCTGACCTCGCCCTGCACTTTCTTTTAACAGTACCAGCCAGAGCACAGAATAAATTTTTTTTTTCTTTTTCACTCTAGCGCCAGGTACTTTTTAACCTTCACCGCACACCCTACTCACTTATAAACATAACCCACACACTGTACACCACACATAGCCAACACCTGTAGTGCTCCCGCGTAGCCGTTGGTCGCAGCACGCCGCATCCCGATAGAGGGGTGCGAAGACCCCGATGATGAAGCATGACACCAAGGGGCCTGTTGGTGTGTGAGGGGTATTTTCACAAACAATGAGTGCTTCATTATCCATTTGATCACTCATCCTCCCCATCACAAGTTGGATTTCTTTTGTTTATTTGCATATCATTGGAGCACAAATCCAACGATTGGCTCTACCTCCCCCCTGTGTTTTTGATATAGTCTAGGCAGCGTGCAGCTGCGGGAGTTATACCCCTAACTCTCCCCACAACACATAATCACACATACTAGGTACCTGTAGACCGCAGCGGTCGCAAAATATGGAGGACGAACATGGTCTAACCTTTGGCGAAGACGAAATTGATAGAATCCTGGCAGCAGTTAACCCTTTTGAAGGACTGACTAACCCCGAACCCGGCCCGAACATTGACGACTGGAACGAACTGGTGAAATTAAGACGGAATCAGATAAAGGCAGCACTGCACGGTCTGATAATGACACAATATCTAAGGAATAAGATGGGACCTCCGGGTTTGATCGTAAAAAACGAACCCTTCATTTTCCAAACGGACATGCAGTTTAAGAAAGAATGGTCATTAATTTCTTGGCACTGTACCAGGGACTGGTTAGTTTTGATCATAAAGACAGCAACCAGGATCACACAGGAACTAAAAATTGACATTGGAAAGATTGAGGTCAAACTCAACACGTATATGTCAACCGACGAGCTCAAAAACAGACTAGACGAACTCAACCAGCAAATGACAGAGTTCGAGTTCACCCTGAAACAAAGCAAGCTCAATAAACTGGCCAAGGACAAAGATAAATTTACACCTGAAGGGACTTATCCATACACTAAAGCTGATTATGTCTCTACAAGAAATGACACAGATAGTGATGGGTCTGACAATAGCACCGCCAGTTCAAATTCCAGCGGTGGCAGAAGGAATCGCCAGAACCGAGGAGGTTGGAGACAGAGGAGACAACAATTTCCAAGACAACGTGGGTGGAGAGGTTACCCACCCCAGTACCCACAATACGTGGGACCACCACCATTCCAGCCATTCCAGTTCAATCACCCCACAGATGCCCAAGGTTTCCCACAATGGAACCAGGACTTCAATGGAGCCTTCTACGGTCAACAGCCTTTTTTAGGCTCCCGCCCGGGGACACGGGGGAGGAACCGGAAAGGCAACAATGTGACATGGGAAGAGGCAGACCAAGGAAACCCGCGACAAACCAGGAGCATGACAGGCTCCCTGCCCAACCAAGCATCAACCAGCAACCAGAGAGGGACCTAGTGGTGAATTTAACGTCCAAACCCCTAACAAATATCGAGCGACAGGTACTGAATAAAGGTTTGGGCTTTGTACCGACGCAAAGACCGGACATGTTTAAGGTGAACCTAGAAATGAAGGAATTTGTCCGAAAACTGAAACTACAAGCCTTCTTTATGGACAAACCGACACCAGCCAGGACAACCGATACAGGTTTGAGACCCAAGTCGATCTTTACCCCTCCCGATTCAGCACTCCCTATCGAGTTACTGGCTTTTGAAAAAGCGGTGTTAACCGATGTCAACAAACTGGATGTTTCATCCACACGCACCTTCCATAATACAACAAAGGAAGAACAACTTGCCTTGAGAACCCTAGCGGATGATGCCAGCATAGTTATTAAGCCAGCTGATAAGGGTGGTGCCATTGTGTTACAATCCACAGAGTATTATGACAACGAGTGTCTAAGACTACTATCGGACAGATGCAATTACATGGTACTGCAACAAGACCCCACGGAGAGCCTTTGGATCAAAATCGGTGGGATGATAGAGGAAGGCGTAACACATGATTGGTTGAGCAAAAAGGAAGGAGAATTCCTACAACAGAAAAGACCACGCATCCCTTATTTTTACAGCATTCCTAAAATCCACAAGGACCTTAACCGGCCTCCTGGTCGACCGATAGTCTCTGGCATCGGCTCGATTTTGGAACCTTTGTCGAAATTCGCTGACGCGTTTTTGAGACCCCTAGTACAATCAACCAGTACTTACTTAAAAGACACCAAGGCCGTTTTACAACTCCTACAGGATACAACTTTTGATCCAAATACACAACTACTGCTTTCACTCGACGTGGAGAGCCTTTACACCAGCCTCCCTCATGATGAAACACTACTAATAATTGAGGAGGTGCTCTTCTCCACACCGTGGAAGTATCAAACTCCTCGAGGATTGGTTTTGGAATGCATCTCCTTGGCATTGCAAAAAAACTTTTTTCAGTATAAGACCACCATATACCAACAATGCCATGGGACCAGCATGGGAAGCACATTTGCTCCTAGCCTGGCTGGTCTCTATGTGCACCACCTTGAGACAAGCAAAATCCTGCATGAACAGAATCCATACAGGTCAAAGATAAAATGCTGGAAGAGGTATATTGACGACATTCTGGTCATATGGGAAGGTGACCATTTGTCCGCAATGACTTTTTTGGAATGGCTCAATAACCAGAACGCTTTCTTGAATTTCACAATCACCATTTCAAACCAGTCCTTGGTGTTTCTGGACCTCAACATTTATGCGGAAGCAGGGATGTTAAAAACCACGACTCACTTCAAGCCAACCTCTAGAAACTGTTTATTGAGGTACGATAGTTTTCACCCCCGACATCTGCGTGAAAACTTGCCATATGGACAGTTTTTACGCCTAAGGCGTAATTGTACAGATTTGTGCCAATTTAAAAAACAGGCGGAAGATTTGAAAGAGAAACTCAAATCACGTGAATATCCAAACAGGATTATTAACAAAGCGTTCAAGAGGGCGAAAAACAATAACAGAGAGGCGTTATTGGAGGAACGAATCAAGGATCCTATTGAAAATAAACGACCCATCTGTATCACGACGTACAACACAGTGTCCAACGAGGTGTCAAAATTAGTTAACAGGCATTGGAGAATACTTACATGCGGCGAACTAAACCTGGAAAAACCGATGTTCGCACACCGTAGGGGGCGTAATCTCAAAGACATTTTGGTTAACACCCGACCGAAAACAACAATGGTACCCACACAACCAACAATGAGTATCCATGGACATTACCCATGCGGGAATTGCAGCAGCTGTCATCTCACCACGAAAAGTACCAGACTCAACTTCAGCAATGGCTCAACATGGGAACAAAGGAGGTTCACAAATTGTAATTCAAGAAACGTGATCTATCTTATAAAATGCCCATGTAATCTGGAATATGTGGGCATGACCACACGAGCCATGAAAATGCGAATGAATGAACATAAGAGTAATGTGCGTTGTAAAAAAAGTACTACTAAAATGGCTGCTCATTTCCTGACCTCCCAGCATTGCGTAAACGATCTAAAATGGACCATCATTGAACAGTTACCCTCTGATGTGGGCCTCTTTCAAAAGGAACAACGTTGGGTGTTCCGTCTGGGCACCCATCCAGGCCGTGATTAGATCGGGACTCGGCAGATCTCACACGCGCACTGTAGCCACGGAGCTTGGCGTGCGCATACGAGCTGCGCATGCGCGAAGCATAGACAGCTTCTGAGTAAGCATGTACTTTAGACCAGTGAAAAGTGGTTGCGCATGCTCACAAACGACCAGCGGCATTCGCAGACACTGATCCTATGCTACCTCGCCTGTAACATACAGACGCCCTGTATGGCCACAGAGCGGAATACCCATACATGGGACGCTCTTTCCTTCCGCCTAATTAACGAAATGGGCTATAAATAAACGATCACCGCTACCTGTCTCCACATCAGCGGAGCAGCGTGCGGGGTAAGACGGTGACCAGAGCGTCCTGATTCTGTGAGTATCAATAGCGATGAAACACCATTAGGCCACAAGAACCTGAAACCATCTAAATAAGTAAGTGTAACAGAATGAATTGTAAAAGCCTCATTCTTCACTGCAGATAGCCATTGATGCAACACCCCGACGTCCCATTTGCTCATGAAGCCAACAAATCAAGCTTCAGAAGTATGAAAAAACTTACAGTAAAAACCTAGTATTCTATGTGTTTTATGTTGTTTGTGTTGTGAGTCGTTTATGTTTCAAAGCTTAATATAAGCAAAATGGTGAGGTTCCAGATGACTGCACCTGCACGAACTACCCGCTACATGGGTAACCATTAGGTGACATATTTTTGCCTTTTTGTCTTTCTACAGGTCATTGTGCCTCTAGCAGACCGCTGTAGGCACACTTAGCCGATTAAAATTTTCACTTTTTATGTAAATACACTTTTTATGTAAAAGAAGACGTGAGTAGGGAAGGGAGTTTGTGCCCCTGTCCTGAAGAAGGAGCTTGTCTCCGAAACATGTCGACACAAAAAGCACACTAGAGGTCCTGTTCATCAATATAACAGGTCTGACCTCGCCCTGCACTTTCTTTTAACAGTACCAGCCAGAGCACAGAATAATTTTTTTTTTTCTTTTTCACTCTAGCGCCAGGTACTTTTTAACCTTCACCGCACACCCTACTCACTTATAAACATAACCCACACACTGTACACCACACATAGCCAACACCTGTAGTGCTCCCGCGTAGCCGTTGGTCGCAGCACGCCGCATCCCGATAGAGGGGTGCGAAGACCCCGATGATGAAGCATGACACCAAGGGGCCTGTTGGTGTGTGAGGGGTATTTTCACAAACAATGAGTGCTTCATTATCCATTTGATCACTCATCCTCCCCATCACAAGTTGGATTTCTTTTGTTTATTTGCATATCATTGGAGCACAAATCCAACGATTGGCTCTACCTCCCCCCTGTGTTTTTGATATAGTCTAGGCAGCGTGCAGCTGCGGGAGTTATACCCCTAACTCTCCCCACAACACATAATCACACATACTAGGTACCTGTAGACCGCAGCGGTCGCAAAATATGGAGGACGAACATGGTCTAACCTTTGGCGAAGACGAAATTGATAGAATCCTGGCAGCAGTTAACCCTTTTGAAGGACTGACTAACCCCGAACCCGGCCCGAACATTGACGACTGGAACGAACTGGTGAAATTAAGACGGAATCAGATAAAGGCAGCACTGCACGGTCTGATAATGACACAATATCTAAGGAATAAGATGGGACCTCCGGGTTTGATCGTAAAAAACGAACCCTTCATTTTCCAAACGGACATGCAGTTTAAGAAAGAATGGTCATTAATTTCTTGGCACTGTACCAGGGACTGGTTAGTTTTGATCATAAAGACAGCAACCAGGATCACACAGGAACTAAAAATTGACATTGGAAAGATTGAGGTCAAACTCAACACGTATATGTCAACCGACGAGCTCAAAAACAGACTAGACGAACTCAACCAGCAAATGACAGAGTTCGAGTTCACCCTGAAACAAAGCAAGCTCAATAAACTGGCCAAGGACAAAGATAAATTTACACCTGAAGGGACTTATCCATACACTAAAGCTGATTATGTCTCTACAAGAAATGACACAGATAGTGATGGGTCTGACAATAGCACCGCCAGTTCAAATTCCAGCGGTGGCAGAAGGAATCGCCAGAACCGAGGAGGTTGGAGACAGAGGAGACAACAATTTCCAAGACAACGTGGGTGGAGAGGTTACCCACCCCAGTACCCACAATACGTGGGACCACCACCATTCCAGCCATTCCAGTTCAATCACCCCACAGATGCCCAAGGTTTCCCACAATGGAACCAGGACTTCAATGGAGCCTTCTACGGTCAACAGCCTTTTTTAGGCTCCCGCCCGGGGACACGGGTGAGGAACCGGAAAGGCACAATGTGACATGGGAAGAGGCAGACCAAGGAAACCCGCGACAAACCAGGAGCATGACAGGCTCCCTGCCCAACCAAGCATCAACCAGCAACCAGAGAGGGACCTAGTGGTGAATTTAACGTCCAAACCCCTAACAAATATCGAGCGACAGGTACTGAATAAAGGTTTGGGCTTTGTACCGACGCAAAGACCGGACATGTTTAAGGTGAACCTAGAAATGAAGGAATTTGTCCGAAAACTGAAACTACAAGCCTTCTTTATGGACAAACCGACACCAGCCAGGACAACCGATACAGGTTTGAGACCCAAGTCGATCTTTACCCCTCCCGATTCAGCACTCCCTATCGAGTTACTGGCTTTTGAAAAAGCGGTGTTAACCGATGTCAACAAACTGGATGTTTCATCCACACGCACCTTCCATAATACAACAAAGGAAGAACAACTTGCCTTGAGAACCCTAGCGGATGATGCCAGCATAGTTATTAAGCCAGCTGATAAGGGTGGTGCCATTGTGTTACAATCCACAGAGTATTATGACAACGAGTGTCTAAGACTACTATCGGACAGACGCAATTACATGGTACTGCAACAAGACCCCACGGAGAGCCTTCGGATCAAAATCGGTGGGATGATAGAGGAAGGCGTAACACATGATTGGTTGAGCAAAAAGGAAGGAGAATTCCTACAACAGAAAAGACCACGCATCCCTTATTTTTACAGCATTCCTAAAATCCACAAGGACCTTAACCGGCCTCCTGGTCGACCGATAGTCTCTGGCATCGGCTCGATTTTGGAACCTTTGTCGAAATTCGCTGACGCGTTTTTGAGACCCCTAGTACAATCAACCAGTACTTACTTAAAAGACACCAAGGCCGTTTTACAACTCCTACAGGATACAACTTTTGATCCAAATACACAACTACTGCTTTCACTCGACGTGGAGAGCCTTTACACCAGCCTCCCTCATGATGAAACACTACTAATAATTGAGGAGGTGCTCTTCTCCACACCGTGGAAGTATCAAACTCCTTGAGGATTGGTTTTGGAATGCATCTCCTTGGCATTGCAAAAAAACTTTTTTCAGTATAAGACCACCATATACCAACAATGCCATGGGACCAGCATGGGAAGCACATTTGCTCCTAGCCTGGCTGGTCTCTATGTGCACCACCTTGAGACAAGCAAAATCCTGCATGAACAGAATCCATACAGGTCAAAGATAAAATGCTGGAAGAGGTATATTGACGACATTCTGGTCATATGGGAAGGTGACCATTTGTCCGCAATGACTTTTTTGGAATGGCTCAATAACCAGAACGCTTTCTTGAATTTCACAATCACCATTTCAAACCAGTCCTTGGTGTTTCTGGACCTCAACATTTATGCGGAAGCAGGGATGTTAAAAACCACGACTCACTTCAAGCCAACCTCTAGAAACTGTTTATTGAGGTACGATAGTTTTCACCCCCGACATCTGCGTGAAAACTTGCCATATGGACAGTTTTTACGCCTAAGGCGTAATTGTACAGATTTGTGCCAATTTTAAAAAACAGGCGGAAGATTTGAAAGAGAAACTCAAATCACGTGAATATCCAAACAGGATTATTAACAAAGCGTTCAAGAGGGCGAAAAACAATAACAGAGAGGCGTTATTGGAGGAACGAATCAAGGATCCTATTGAAAATAAACGACCCATCTGTATCACGACGTTCAACACAGTGTCCAACGAGGTGTCCAAATTAGTTAACAGGCATTGGAGAATACTTACATGCGGCGAACTAAACCTGGAAAAACCGATGTTCGCACACCGTAGGGGGCGTAATCTCAAAGACATTTTGGTTAACACCCGACCGAAAACAACAATGGTACCCACACAACCAACAATGAGTATCCATGGACATTACCCATGCGGGAATTGCAGCAGCTGTCATCTCACCACGAAAAGTACCAGACTCAACTTCAGCAATGGCTCAACATGGGAACAAAGGAGGTTCACAAATTGTAATTCAAGAAACGTGATCTATCTTATAAAATGCCCATGTAATCTGGAATATGTGGGCATGACCACACGAGCCATGAAAACGCGAATGAATGAACATAAGAGTAATGTGCGTTGTAAAAAAAGTACTACTAAAATGGCTGCTCATTTCCTGACCTCCCAGCATTGCGTAAACGATCTAAAATGGACCATCATTGAACAGTTACCCTCTGATGTGGGCCTCTTTCAAAAGGAACAACGTTGGGTGTTCCGTCTGGGCACCCATCTGCATGGGCTTAACGATGACGTCCCATGGAGTCAATTGTCGGTATAAGAGACCACTGAATAATGACTGTCCACTCTAAACAATGATGTTCGGTGGGTTAGATATAATAGGACCACGATTTTCCAAGTATCTGAGACTCTGAAATCATACATATGGTCCATTGTATAGGTATGTACTAATCTAACCGCTCGTCCAGCCTTGGACCACAACCATGCCACCATAATCCTAATCATAGCACGCACACTAGAAACATCAATGGTAGTCTGCTTATTAGGGCATTGCTTTTTCGACCCCAGAAACTAGGACTCTATCAATCAGTATAATGCCAATAGTACGTCACACTAGTCTCTCCGTCCAGGCCGTGATTAGATCGGGACTCGGCAGATCTCACACGCGCACTGTAGCCACGGAGCTTGGCGTGCGCATACGAGCTGCGCATGCGCGAAGCATAGACAGCTTCTGAGTAAGCATGTACTTTAGACCAGTGGAAAGTGGTTGCGCATGCTCACAAACGCATTCGCAGACACTGATCCTATGCTACCTCGCCTGTAACATACAGACGCCCTGTATGGCCACAGAGCGGAATACCCATACATGGGACGCTCTTTCCTTCCGCCTAATTAACGAAATGGGCTATAAATAAACGATCACCGCTACCTGTCTCCACATCAGCGGAGCAGCGTGCGGGGTAAGACGGTGACCAGAGCGTCCTGATTCTGTGAGTATCAATAGCGATGAAACACCATTAGGCCACGAGAACCTGAAACCATCTAAATAAGTAAGTGTAACAGAATGAATTGTAAAAGCCTCATTCTTCACTGCAGATAGCCATTGATGCAACACCCCGACGTCCCATTTGCTCATGAAGCCAACAAATCAAGCTTCAGAAGTATGAAAAAACTTACAGTAAAAACCTAGTATCCTATGTGTTTTATGTTGTTTGTGTTGTGAGTCGTTTATGTTTCAAAGCTTAATATAAGCAAAATGGTGAGGTTCCAGGTGACTGCACCTGCACGAACTACCCGCTACATGGGTAACCATTAGGTGACATATTTTTGCCTTTTTGTCTTTCTACAGGTCATTGTGCCTCTAGCAGACCGCTGTAGGCACACTTAGCCGATTAAAATTTTCACTTTTTATGTAAATACACTTTTTATGTAAAAGAAGACGTGAGTAGGGAAGGGAGTTTGTGCCCCTGTCCTGAAGAAGGAGCTTGTCTCCG
This sequence comes from Lissotriton helveticus, assembly GCF_964261635.1. Taxonomy (NCBI): domain Eukaryota; kingdom Metazoa; phylum Chordata; class Amphibia; order Caudata; family Salamandridae; genus Lissotriton; species Lissotriton helveticus. The sequence continues at coordinate 1,956,704,074 of NC_136059.1, read as the reverse complement.
AAACATGTCGACACAAAAAGCACACTAGAGGTCCTGTTCATCAATATAACAGGTCTGACCTCGCCCTGCACTTTCTTTTAACAGTACCAGCCAGAGCACAGAATAATTATTTTTTTTCTTTTTCACTCTAGCGCCAGGTACTTTTTAACCTTCACCGCACACCCTACTCACTTATAAACATAACCCACACACTGTACACCACACATAGCCAACACCTGTAGTGCTCCCGCGTAGCCGTTGGTCACAGCACGCCGCATCCCGATAGAGGGGTGCGAAGACCCCGATGATGAAGCATGACACCAAGGGGCCTGTTGGTGTGTGAGGGGTATTTTCACAAACAATGAGTGCTTCATTATCCATTTGATCACTCATCCTCCCCATCACAAGTTGGATTTCTTTTGTTTATTTGCATATCATTGGAGCACAAATCCAACGATTGGCTCTACCTCCCCCCTGTGTTTTTGATACCTCCTAGGTAAGACACAGTGTCAGACCCCCATAACCAAAATTGCAGTGTGAAGTACATGTATGCCTGTGAGTAATGTTACCCCTTTTTCTTCTAGGCGACAGTGCATATGCCCTCCGCTCGTTCATTCTCACCCCCTACCTCAACCCCTCAACACCCAGCCAAAGGAGGTACAACCGTGCCCACAAAAGCACGAGGAATGTAGTGGAAAGGACCTTTGGCATCTGGAAGAGCAGGTTCAGATGCCTGCACAAGAGCGGAGGTGCAAGGCAATATACCCCCATCACCTGCTGCAAGATTATTGCTGTCTGTGCAATGTTGCACAACCTTGCAGTCAGGAAAGGCACTGAGGTTGAGTTGTCCGACTACGACGACCCTGACGATGACAATGCTGTGCCACTACCACAACCTGCTGGAGTCTCTGCACCAACTGACGGCAGATACAGGCGTCAGGAGATAACAGACAACTATTTCTGAGTGAGTACAGATGCACAAACAGGTCAATGTATGTTTTCAAAAAAGAAATTTAATAATGTTGCAACAACGTTACTGCACTGATGTGCAACAAAAGAAAAGGTAAACAAGAAGTGGTGTAATGTCCATTGTCCGGGTTGCCTCACCCGCACTGCCAGTCTTATTTTTTGCTGCGCTTAGCAGCCCCACTAGGATGTGCCTCACCCCCTTCTGTATGCCCAGCAGCCTCAGCTGAGCGCCTGCTGCTCCGGCGCGGCTCTGACACTGCGCTGGCCGGGCTGCTGCGGCTGCTGCTGTCCCCAGCCTCGCCCAGGACGGGATTAACGACAGTGTTGGAGATCAGTAGTGTCTCCATGGCGGTGGTAATGCGGCCCATGCCCCTAGTGACCTCTGACATGTTCTGTGTGAGGCTGGCCTCCATGTTTGCCCCACGTTGGCATAGCTGGGCGGTCGCAGCTTCAAGGCGGTTGAGGGACCTATTCTGCACACGGGCATCCCTGCGACGACATAGCTCATGGTCATCCATTCTGTTGCAGAGCTGGGTGATGGCAGTGGTCATTCGGCCAAGAGAAGTTGCAATCTCCTTGTTGCTATCTACAAATGTCTTGAATCCCTGTGCCATTTCCCCCATCTGCAGGTTGTGCAGGCGCAACTGGCGATGGCAGGCCAAGATAGATTTTGCCTGCATTCTCTGAATCGTCACCATACTGGTCTCCAGCCCTACGAAGACGCTGCCCCCCTGTGCTTGAAGTGGACTGCTGGTTGCACGTGGCCTCCGGGGATTTCTGCTGCCCTGCTGTGTGTGCTGGGGTGACGCTGGTGTCACAGGGTCTTGTGCTGGAGCCTGACCCGCTGCTCGATCCATGATGATTAATGGAGCAACAATTCTCCTCCTGGCAGGGGATGTGGCAGGTGCAGGGTGGCTCTGTGGTGGTGTGTTCTCCGGGGAGAAATGCAATGGGGGCGTCTGAGACAGAGACAGTCGGGGGGAGTGTGGATATGTGAGGGAATGTCCAGTGTCTTCCTCATTGCCCAGGGCACTGCTGCTGTCCTCCTCCTGTGCTACTACACTGGTGCTTGCCACTGCCACCGCAATGGCTGTTGGTGCTGGAGCTGGTGCTTGAGTTGGTGCTGCTCCCCCGCCTGATGGTGCCCCTAGGTATAAAGAAGCATTTGTCAACTGAGTGCTATTGTGTTCCAGTCACTACTATTAAATCATTGCACATCTCATTACTAAAACGTAGTTGCAGTATTACTGTTATTTTTCTTATGCTTCTGCAGTGCCATTTTTGGGTACTTTTGCTGACTACATTTAGCATGATGCATTGCTCATGTCTGTTGCTAGCAGTACTGGCCTGGGGTTTGGCTGTGCATTGGGTCTATAGGGGAGGTGTCTGGTATGGTGTGTCAAGTTGCGCATGCTTCTTACCTGTAGCTGTAGCTCGGAATGAGCTATCCAGGTCCCCAATTCCCACAACACTCGCTCTCTCAATGGTGGTCGCCACTAGTTCCTCCAGCTCAGTGAGGGGTGGCGCCCGGTTTGTGCCTCCACCAGTAAGTCCAGCCTGCTTGTGCAGGTCAGCCAGTTTCCTCTTTGTCACACCACGGATATCGTAGAACCTCTTCTTGAGGTCGTCCTGACTCCTGTGGGTGACACCAACAGCGTTGACTTTTTCCCCAATATTTATCCACAGCTTCCTCTTAGTGCTCTCCAGAACAGTGAGGGACAGCCTTCCATAAAGCTGCCTGTGCACCCTCACCACCTCCTCCACCAACGTTTGCAGCTCCATGGTGCTGAATTTGGTCTTCCTCCTGCGCTCTGCCTTCTGGCTCTCAGAGCTGTTTGCCATGTTTCACAGGGATCCTGCTAACACTGCTGCTCACTGTGTTTGCTCAGCTCAGGCAGCCTCTCCAGAAAGTTCTGATGAGTTGCACCTGCCTGGGTTGCCACTCCCTGTGGGGGAGGGTGCTTCCAGCTCATTGGCTGATGTCTTCAGTGTAAGTTAACCTGCTCGACGAATCGGCATTCACCGCTGCGGAATTCTCTGAATCGGTATTTTCCGATTCGGAATATACCGAATATGTTCGGTAAATACCGAATCGGTATGTATTATGCGTTCCTATTGGCCTTTTGGCCCACGGGGCGTATTGCTATTTCCGAATCGGCGTTTACCGATTCGGTAGGATCCGCATTTTTATTTACCGATTCGGAAGTGTCCGATCCGGGCTATACCGATTCGGTATTTGGCGAATCGGTACGTATCGACTCACGATACCGATTGCTACCGAATCGGTAATGTTCCGATTTATTTTTCCTACATATCATTTTCCGATTTTGAAATACCGATTCGGTACGAATCGGTATTTTAAAATCGGTAAATGCGTTTTACCTACATCGGGCCCCTAATGGGTAGTTTATTTGGAAACATCTTGGGGGTGGTATTTTTTCAGGACGACATTCTGATTTATGGGAAGACAGAAGCTGAACACAATGCCAGAGTGAAAGTGGTTCTGGATATTTTAAAGTCAAGTGGCCTAACTTTAAGAAGGGATTAGTGTAAATTTTCCAAGAAGGTGTTGATTATTCAATCAATCAATCAATCAATCAATCAATCAAAGCATTTATATAGCGCACTACTCACCCGGAGGGTGTCAAGGCGCTGGGGGAGGGGGGCCGCTACTGCTCGAACAGCCAGGTCTTGAGTCGCTTCCTGAAGGCGAGGTGGTCTTGGGTCAGGCGGAGGTGGGTCGGAAGGGAGTTCCAGGTCTTGGCGGCCAGGTAGGAGAAGGACCTTTCTCCTGTGGTGGCTCTTCGGATGCAGGGGACGGCGGCAAGGGCGTGGCTGGTCGATCGAAGCTGGCGTTTGGGAGCGTAGAAGTTGAGCCGGCTGTTGAGGTATCCTGGGCCTTGGTTGTGTAGGGCTTTGTGTGCGTGGGTGAGGAGCCGGAAGGTGATTCTCTTGTTGACCGGGAGCCAGTGTAGGTCTCTCAGGTGTCCGGAGATGTGGCTTCGGCGGGGGATGTCCAGGATGAGTCGTGCTGAGGTGTTCTGGATCCGCTGGAGTCTCTTCTGGAGTTTGGCGGTGGTTCCGGCGTAGAGGGAGTTGCCGTAGTCCAGACGGCTGGTGACGAGGGCCTGGGTGACCGTCTTCCTGGTCTCGGTGGGGATCCATCAGAAGATCTTACGTAGCATGCGCAGGATGTTGAAGCACGACGAGGAGACAGCGTTGACTTGTCTGGTCATGGAGAGGGAGGAGTCCAGGATGAAGCCCAGGTTGCGTGCGTGGTCTGTTGGTTTGGGTGCGCTGCCCAGGGCGGGGGGCCACCAGGAGTCGTCCCAGGTGGAGGGTGAGGATCCCAGGATGAGGACCTCCGTCTTGTCCGAGTTCAGTTTCAGGCGGCTGTTCGACATCCATTTGGCTACGTCTGTCATCCCTTCGTGCAGGTTGGCTCTGGCGGTGGTGGGGTCGTTGGTGAGGGATAGGATCAGCTGGGTGTCGTCGGCGTAGGAGATGATGTTTAGGTTGTGCTGGCGTGCGATGGCTGCGAGGGGGCTCATGTAAACGTTGAAGAGTGTTGGGCTGAGCGAGGAGCCTTGCGGAACGCCGCAGATGACTTCGGTGGCCTCCGATCTGAACGGGGGGGAGGCGGACTCTCTGTGTCCTTCCGGCGAGGAAGGAGATGATCCACTCCAGTGCCTTCTCCTGGATTCCGACGTTGCTGAGGCGCTGTACTAGGGTACGGTGGCAGACAGTGTCGAAGGCAGCGGAGAGGTCCAGGAGGATGAGGGCCGCTGTTTCTCCGTTGTCGAGCAGGGCTCGGATGTCATCGGTAGCTGCGATCAGGGCGGTCTCGGTGCTGTGGTTGGCCCGGAAGCCAGACTGCGAGAGGTCGAGGGAACCGTTCGTTTCGAGAAAGGCGGCCAGTTGCTTGTTGACGGTCTTCTCGATGACTTTTGCCGGAAACGGGAGTAGCGAGATGGGGCGGTGGTTCTTGAGGTCGGTGGGGTCGGCTGATGGTTTCTTGAGTAGAGCGCTGAGTTCGGCGTGTTTCCAGCTCTCCGGGAAGGTGGCGATGTCGAAGGAGGTGTTGATGATGTCCCGCAGGTGGGGTGCGATGACAGCGTCGGCCTTGTTGAAGACGTGGTGAGGGCAGGGGTCTGTCGGAGATCCGGAGTGGATGGAGTTCATCGTGCGGATGGTGTTTTCGGTGCTGATCGGGGTCCAGGCGCGGAGGGTGGTGGTGGGGGGCGGTGGTTCGGTCGCGGCGTGCGTCGGTTGGGTGCTGAAGCTGTTGTGTATGTCCGCGATCTTGTTGTGGAAGTAGGAGGCGAGGGAGTTGCAGAGGTCTTGCGAAGGGGTGATGTCGTTGTTTCCGGCGTTGGGGTTGGAGAGCTCTTTCACGATGTTGAAGAGTTCCTTGCTGTTGTGTGCGTTGTTATCCAGTCGTTCCTTGAATGCGGTTTCTTGGTGGCGTGGATCAGTTGGTGGTGTTTTCGGGTGGCGAGCTTGAGGGCAGTCATGTTGTCCGGTGTTTGGTCTCTGCGCCAGGTTTTCTCGAGTGCTCTGCAGTTCTTCTTGGAGCTCTTGAGTTCGTCGTTGAACCATGGGGCTTTCTTGCTGCCGGGTCTGCTTGGCTGGGTCTTCAGAGGGGCGAGGTCGTCTGCGCAGTCGTTGATCCATTTCGTGAGGTTGGTGGCCGCTTTGCTGGGGTTCGTTGTGCTGGTGGGAGGGTTCTTGCTCAGGGAAGTAGCGAGCTGGTCTGCAGTGATCTTGTTCCAGCTTCTGCAGGGAACCTGTTGCTGGTGATGGTGGAGCGTGGTCCTTCTGAAGCTGAAGTGGACGCAGCTGTGGTCCGTCCAGTGGAGTCCCGGGGCGTGGCTGAAAGCGATGTCCTTGCTGGAAGAGAAGACTGGGTCGAGTGTGTGTCCGGCGTAGTGGGTGGGGGTGTCCACCAGTTGATTGAGTCCGAGGTTGGCGAGGTTGTCCAGCAGGGTGGTGGTGTTGCGGTCGTTGTTGTTCTCCAGGTGGAAGTTGAGGTCCTCGAGGAGGATGTAGTCGGCGGAGAGGAGGGCGTGTGGGCTGATGAAGTCGGCGATGTCTTCGCTGAATTGTGTGCGTGGTCCCGGGGGTCTGTAGACGAGGGTGCCTCTGAGGGTGGTCTTGGGGTTGACGTGGATCTGGAAGTGCAGGTGTTCGGCGGGTGCGAGGGTGTCGTCGGTGTTTGTCGTGATGCGGATGGTGTTCCTGTGGATGATGGCGATGCCTCCTCCTGTCTGGTTGGCGCGGTCCCTCCGGGTGATCTTGTAACCGTCCGGGATGGCGATGGCTATGTCGGGCGCTGAGGAGGCGTTCATCCAGGTTTCCGTGAGGAAGGGGACGTCTGGGGCTGTGGTGTCGAGCCGGTTCCAGAGTTCGACGGCGTGTCTGTGGACGGAGTGGGTGTTAAGCAGGATGCACTTCAGGTGGGTGCTGTTGGTGTTCGGCTTGGTGGGTACTGGTGTGGCGTGGGTCCGGTTGCAGGTGAACTTGCAGGAGTGGCAGCTGAAGGGTCCGTGGGTGCGTCTCGGTGTGGCTCGGTAGCAACCCGGGGTTCTGCCGGTGTTGAGTGCGATGAGTTCGGTGGCGTCGTAGGTCCGTCGGGTCGGCTTCTGTCGGTGGGGGCCAGGGGTCCTGGCGCTGGGCGCGGGCCAGGCGCGGACGGGCGCAGACGGGCTTACCTTTGGCGCGCCTTCGGCGCACAATCGGCGCGCCCGCTGCACGTGCACGCTGCGCTTACGCGTGGACTCCGCCATAAATGGCGTAGTGGGGGGCGGAGCGAGGGCGGGGCAGCTGGGAGGCGGGAGCGGGGTGGACCAATGGGCGGGAATGCCGGCTGAAGCTGGGCGGGGCCGCAGGGGAGCAGCGGCGGGGAGGGTGACAAGCGGCGGGAAGGACACGAGGACGGCACAGGAGGCACAATATGGGGACAAAACAGGTCAACACAATACAGCAACAAAAATCACAAGCAACGCTGAAACACAGGTGAAAGGAAACGCTAAGGCGATCAGGGGCACAAGCAGGAGGTGAGCCGGTAGAGTGACGGTCCAGGCACACGCCTGTGCGAGGCAGCAGCGGAGGGGTCGGGGGTGACGGCACTCAGCGAGGGAGCTGCGCGGTGTGTGGAGCGACCAGCCCTGCAGGCAGGGGCAAAGGTCACGGCTCACCACCGTGCGGCGCCCACCTTAAATGGACCGTGGGAGGGCGGGGCAGCTGGGAGGCGGGAGCGGGGTGGACCAATGGGCGGGAATGACGAACGAAGCTGGGCGGGGCCGCAGGGGAGCAGCGGCGGGGAGCGGGGAGGGTGACAAGCGGCGGGAAGGACACGAGGACGGCACAGGAGGCACAATATGGGGACAAAACAGGTCAACACAATATAGCAACAAAAATCACAAGCAACGCTTAAACACAGGTGAAAGGAAACGCTAAGGCGATCAGGGGCACAAGTAGGAGGTGAGCCGGTAGAGTGGCGGTCCAGGCACACGCCTGTGCGAGGCAGCAGCGGAGGGGTCGGGGGTGACGGCACTCAGCGAGGGAGCTGCGCGGTGCCAAGGGTTTGGAACCTAAGATGAATATTTTGGATGCCATACAAAATGCTCCTAGACCTGTTGATAAGGATCAATGCCGTTCATTTCTTGGGTTGGTTAAATATTATGCCAAATTTGTAGGGAATTTCTGTGACAAACTTGGGTGTTTGCGTGTGTTACTGAAGCAGAACAATAGATTTGTTTGGAGTGTGGAATGTGAAAATAGTTTTGAGTGCATCAAAAAAGAGATTGTGTTGACCCGACCTCTAAAGCCATTTAACATAAACGATGTAACTATTTTGTCTGCTGATGCTAGTGACGTGTCCTTATGCAGAGATGGCATGATGGTTCTGAGGAGAACGTTGCGTTTGATTCACAAGCTTTGCAAGGGGCAATGAGCACTTACTCTAACGTCAAAAGGAAGGTTCTGGCTTTGTGGTAGGGTGTGCAACATTTCAGGAATTTCCTTTGGGGGAACATTTTCATCCTCTGAACTGACCACAAGCCCCTTGTGGATCTTTTCATCACTAAAGATGGTGGTAGAGCTACCCCCACGCATTGCCAAAGTGCAGTATAGATTGCAGGAGTTTCACTACAAACTTGAATATGTGGCTGGTGCTAAAAACCTTGTTGCTGATTGTTTACCTAGGTTACCCCAGATCGATACTACCCCATGAAATTGATTCCTTATAGGAGAGTGGGAGAAGAATTGTCAATGGCGGAAGGCATTTTGCGCAGAGGTGGTTTGTTGGTATTTCCCTGCTGTTTGCGTAAGAGAATTTTGAACCTGCCCATGAAGATCATCTGGGGATCCGTGCCATGAAAAGGAGGGTGAGAGAAGATTATGGTGGCCAGGAGTGGACAGAGCTATTGAGCAATATGTGTGTGCTTAGCAATAATACAAAAGTTACTAGCCCTACTCCTGTGGATCCGGTCATTGTCAAAAGCGTCCCATGGTGTAAACTTGCTTTTGACATTGCGGGACCTTTCGGAGTCACGGGTTGTTCTCCCAAATATGTCTAAGTATTGGTAAATGATATGTCCAAGTGGCCAGAGGTGAGGTTTGTCGATAACGTGACTACTGAGGTTGTGATAAACTTTCTCAAAGATGTTTTTTCAGGCAGGGATTTCCTGAAGAGTTGGTGACAGACAACGGGACACAACTGGTGTCTAGGGAAATGGAAAATGTGCTTGCGGAGAATAGCATCCGAAATGTTCTGACGTCCCTTCACTACCCACATAGTAAGGGTTTGGTAGAGCATTTGAACCGCATGAGCAAGGATCAGTTGCAATTGGCCTTTGTAAATGGGTTGCATTGGAGGCAAGCGATCGAAGACATGTTCTAAGCTTTGAGGACTACACCCCACATCAGTACTGGTGTTTCTCCTTTTACCCGTTTGAGAGGTAGAGTGGCTGGATCTAAATTGAACAAGGACTGGATGTCCAGGAAATCCGTACAGGAAAGGAAGTTGGATGGTGTGGTCGATGTGAGGGCTGCTGTGCAGAAGTAGTACTGCAGCAGAGATGTGTGTAGCAGAGCATCCCCAATGTGTGTTGGCGATTGGGTGAGAATTAAAAAACCTGGTTTCATTCGCAAAGGGTTGTCACGTTTCTCTGCATCTGTTCATGTCAGGGAAGTGAAGGATTGGGTGGTCATTTTGGAGAATGGTAAGATTTGGAATAAGAGTGTGGTTTCGGTGGTGGCCAGATCTAAGGCTGCCTATGTGAATCTTAAACTGGGTGGACAGGTGAATTCCGGTCTGGCGCCTTGTGTGAGTGCGCCTTCCAATGATCATGGACGGACTGACCCTAGCCCTTTGCACCATAGCAGGGTGTCTTCCAGGGTTATGTCAACACCTGCTCGATTCAAGGATTATTGTAGGTTTTAAGTGTACTTTTATTTACTTTTATTTTTATTATTTTTTTTATTTGTTCAGCATTTTCTTGTTTCTCCACATGTTCGCTCTTTCGTGATTTCTCTTTTCATTATTATAACTTATTTTTCTCTTTGTTCTGTGATGGAAGGGGGGTGTGTTGGGTATGTGGTATGTAGAAGGTGGAGCCTCACGGGTGTTCGCTGCGTGGAACACGGGAGCGGGGAGGACGGCAGTTGCTGCAGATTGCATATTGAAAATGGCGGATGGACATGAATAAAGGAGCGTCTACCAGCACCCACAACACCAACAATTGGGAAGTGTGCCCCAATTTAATCCTCACCAACATGTCAGACTATACAAGTTTAATGGCTTTCAGGAGTATGGGTCAGTAATTTTTGCCAATGAATGGTAATATCTATTCCTTAGAAAATCGTCCGATAAATTATAAAACAAAGCAAATATCTTTATTTTCCATTGTGAGGTTGTGCAATATTCTCACACTAATAAACCTTAAGTTCTCCACTCTTTATAATTGCCTGTAACATTGAGTATGCCTGGGAATCTGGTATTATAAAATGATTTAAACATGAACTAAAGAAGACAAATATGAAAGATCAGCTTTAAAGGACCAATTCGAATTTCATTGGGTACTGGTGCCCCATCAGCTATCGTGGACTTTGTCATTGATTTAATCTCTGTTTTTGCAGTGACAAATTCATTTTCTGAACTACAAAATGCATCTTTTTATGTTCAACGTAGAAGAAAGTTATATGATTTCCATAAGTCTTCTTTCAGAGGCCGAATTACTATTTGGTTTTTGTTGTTTCTTTCTTTAAATAGCTCTCTCTTAGGTTTCCGTAGTGCTATCCGATAAACAGTGCAACTGTTATGTTAGAGAAACCCAACCTTAACCCTTCTACGCCCTTCTGCTATTCTTGTAACCCACTCACAAGCGGTTGTCTCCCTGTTGTTGTATTAGACATATTTCGGTCGAATTACAATTTGCGGTGTAGTTCGTGTCCAGATGATTTAAAAAAAGCTAAAACTCATTTGTTACATCCCCTTGGAGATTTCCTATATTTCCAGTCATCACTGCTACTGGGTTAATCTTTTTCTCTTACAGACCATCTGTTTGTAGGCAGATCTTAAGGCAGCAGCTGTATCGCTTGCTGCCACAGTTATTGGTGATTTCCTTAACCCCTTTAATTTCCGATTTTATTTTCTTCCTTCTGCTTTAGTAATTGTGGAAACCCATACATTGGAAAATGAAACTGGAGCTCTATGATTATGACTAACCTTATCCGACCTGTAGAAAAAGTCCAATAATGTGTTTGTTACCCAAATCCCCTTAATTTCAAATGAATGACAGGCCGGTGCTGCTTTATTAAACAAGAGATTTTTTCCACACCTGCATTTTGTTTCCCAGTCTATAACTTCGCCTAAACCTACTAAAACCCTTCAATAAATGTTGTGCCACCACCATTTCAGGTTTCTTCTGGTACAAATGATAAAAATTCATCCAAAAATGAGAGCCTGAAGTACAAAATGTTTTTTTCTGTCTCAAACAGTGGTTCTGACGGCAACTGTAAAGTGTTTTCTAGAATGCACAAACCAGATTTTAGGAGTCTGCAAATTATTACTAACTCAAAAAACGGGTTTGCAACTAAATATCGAAGTGCTATTTAAAATGTGTGTGTTGGAATCTGGTCGCAAAATTTTTAAAAGTTACAGACTCCCGAATTGGGGTAGCAAGTCATTCCTCCAGGGACACCTGGACAGGCAGAGGTCGCAGAGAAGCGCCGCCAACTCTCAACCATGCTTTTAAAAAAAAGTAACTTTTTTTTAAACACAGACCAGTTCTCTGTAAGAAAAACAGTCTGTATTTTAAAGCAAACTTTATTTATATGCGAGCATAGATATGGTGGTTGTTGTGATGTGGGCCCTAGGCCCACATAGTGCAGAAAGGACGATGCAGACGCTGGAATATGGTACAGGTAACTAGCCCAGAGCACGTGCACCGTTTATTTGCGGGGTCACCTGACTGGTGATGCCCGTGTTGGATGGGTGAGGGGGTGTATGTGTGAGCAAGCCCTCAGGGAAGTGGCTGGCAGAAACACTAAACTGTGTCCAGCCGGACACAACATTCCTTCCAAATTTTAATAAAACGAAAAACAACAAACAAGAGTCCAACCTATGGGAAGAAATGAGAAAAACAACTAAAATAAAGGAAGTCTCACAGTTCAGAGATGTAGCTCGCAGGACAGCGGTGGACAGGTGCAGCTGGGAGCACCTGGACGTCTTGGCACATGTCCATACTTTAACCAGGCATATCTGGGGACGAACACGGTGCTGATGATATCCGGACCTTTCAGCTTCGCTTCAGTTGAGGGATGGTCCACCTCCGTGATGTTCATCGGTCCAGCGTACTCTTGTTGTGAGGCAATTAGTGTCTTATTGTTCAACATGGGTGCATCAGGAGCGTATAAATGAGTCCACTGTAACACACTGGATGATTGTGTTGCTTGATCCTTTGACAACAGTCTTGGCATTGTGTGATCTGTTGATTCTCTGTTGCAGGGCCTAGCTGCTTCCTGGAATCCATTGGTGGGGCAAAGTAACGTCCATCTCTCACGCTATGGGAGGCCCCTTGGATGAGTTGCCCCGGGACTGCATATGAGCTGTGAATCTGGGGCCGCCACCAGTCACTCGTGCAAACTTCAGGGGTGGAGGTGTCCTGGTCAGAACTTGCTCCCACTGCCAGGGTCAGGGTGCGCACCAGTTGAAACAGATGGTCAATGTATCTTCAGATCGTCGCTTGATATGGTAGATGGTTCAGGACTCCAGTTATCGTACTTGATGCTCCAAGGATGGTAGTGATGCACATGACAGATGAGGAAGTGACTGCCATGAGATAACTCGTACAACAGGTGGTGATGAATGGCAGTGAGTAGGGATGACTGGCGAATCTTTGCAGTCATGATACTCGTCGGACACTTGGTGCAGCTCTTCTGATTTGGCATTTGCATAAGCAGAACATGGATGCCCTTTACTTTACGCAGCTGGCGACAGGTGGCTGACGGTCACTGAGAAGAATGACGTCCCCGCACCCCAGTGGCTGGCGTGTGTTCGAAGGGGCACTCTGGTGAAAGGCGTCCCTCTGTTGACTTTCACTGCACACCAGTTGTTGTCTGCTTTCTTGTACTAGGACCGTTACCGTCCTATATTTCTCCACTCCGTATCTTTTCTGAAAATGTGGCGAGAAGGCCATGCAAACTTGTAGGGATCTCCTGTTCACTCCATTATGTTCTCTGAGCTTTTCATTTGCTCACGCCACAGACCTCTCACCGGTCTGGTCCTGTCAGATAGGACGGGGTGTCTTCTCAGGTGTGTCCTCCAATTTCAGGGACGGTAGTTGTAGTAGGCATGCTTTGAGGGATCCATATATTCCAGCTGTAATTTAGGGTTGCTGTGGGAGGTAAGTATCTCCCTTTTCTTGCGTCAGTAGTGGTGACGCGCCACTCAGCAATATATTGGTTGTATTTTATGATCAGTATTCTATGACCTTGGTTTGGTACATAAGCCCCCAGTCCCATGGTCTGGGACAAATGATCACTTTTGACCAGATGCATAATTTCATAACTGAATGGAAAAAGGCATTGATATAAAAGAATAAGAGTCCAAAAATGAAACTGTTCCCTGAAAAATAAAGAAATGGGTGTAGCAAATAGGTATTTCAGGTGCAAGTTGACAATTAAGCCCACATCAATAAATGCACTGCAACACTTCCAAACATTTCACCATTTCGTATCCATTTTTTGTGCAGGTGTTGACAACTTCGGAATGCTACATTCCAAGCACTTTTCTAAACTGTTATGCTTTCCCCTAAACTATGGACTACCTTATGTTAAAATCACCTGTGAAAATAAGCAATCAATGCTGTCAATTCAATCAATTTGTAACAGCACTTTTTCGGATAAGATTGAAAGTGGCATCATAACAGAGCATACTGGATAAATATATTGGGGCATATTTACAATAAGTGGCGCATCCCTGAATATCAGCAGGGATGCGCCACTTATTGTGCGCCATGCCTATGCTAACATGGTTGCGCTGCATTTACAATGCGGCACACCATGGGGCAAAAACAGCACAGATGCGTGACGCATCTGTGCCGTAAAAGTGTTGCATTGCTGGAGTTGCGTCGCAAGCACGACGCAGCTCCAGCAATGCTGGGGGGGGCCCTATTCTTCCAATGCTGCGTCAATCCTTACGCCTGCTTCAAGCAGGCGCAGGGTTTTGACGCAGCATGGGCCCCAAAATGACTGAGTGAAATCTTGTAGATTTCACTCAGCCACTTTCAAGAGGCGTTCCTGCGCCGGAACGCCCCCCGCTGCGCAGGAACGCCTCCTTCTGGCGCAGAGCTTTACAACGTGATGCATCTCCCAGATGCGTCACATTGTAAATACCCCGCACCATGGCGCATATTTTGCGCCACCGCTGCGTCACAAAAGTGACGCAACGGCGGCGCAAAAGCGGCGCAAGGGGCTTGTAAATATGCCCCATTGTGTGAAGAAGTCCCTCGGCATTGTTGCTAGAAATCTGAACTATTCGTACATAACTATTATAAGTAGGAATTATCCTAACAGACACTGTAAGCACATTGGTAACATAGATAGTCAAACCCGCTGCTGCCTTTCACAGCAATGACACAAATAGGACACCCACTAAAGCCTAACAAATTGATCAACTCCTTGGCCCAGGACTCTTGTAGACCCACTACATCAAATTGAGCAGCAAAGGTCAATGATGCTTCTTCTTAGACTAAATGTCCCCACTCCCTACATTGTATGATAAGATGTACAAAATACCCAGTTTAACTATACTAGGGCGGAGCAGCTATAGTTCATGTAGAATGTCTATGACTACTTCTCGGCTCTAAAGCTGTTGCCAGCTCACTCCAGTCCTGCTATCCTCTTAGTAGAATCTGCCCTACGCTACTTGAGAAAGCAACACTTCTTCTCCCTGGTCGTATGCAACTAATCCACAGACTTCTTCCAATGAGACCAGAAGGACAGGTGGCCCCAACTGCCCCTTTAGCCTTGGGAGACTGGCATTAGACTCCATGCGGGTGATGCTTACACAGGCAATGGAGAAGAATGATATGAGTGCATGAGGGTAGCAATCCCAATATACCCTTGCAATTTTATTCTTCAGGACAGCAAGACTGCTCTTTCATTCATTTAGTTTAACTTCAAACAAATTGAATGAGGTTCATTCTCAGCATAACAAACATGTTGGATCTGCATGAAGGGGTTGCCTTGTTCTTTGTTCCAATTGACATGTCCAATTTTGCAGAAGACTCGAGTGGAGTCTTACTTTTAAACACTACCTCCCCAGGTGCCTTTTTCAGTTCGGGATAAGAAGTTTTTTCTTTCTCAGTTCCCCTCCTTAGATGTTCCTGGTTTTTCTTCAATCGTGTATTCCTTATTAATGTGGGCAATAGAACCACCCAAAAATTGGAAACATCTGATACAAGAGTGGCTTTTGGGCTCCTCCTTTGTTGAGAAAGCTTCATAGCCCTATCTTATCTGCAGATGGTGGGACCGGATAATGGGGGAAAGCAGGTTGAGCCTATAGCAGCAGAGAAGACGTATCTCTACTGCTTGGGTAAAAGATCTAAATTCTTAATTAAGTGTGTATTTCCTTTCTTCGAAACCACTTAAAGGGGGAAAAAGTAATGCAAAACTCCATTAATGTAGGGATACAATGAGAGCCATATTACACCCATATGTGGACATTATAATAACAAATAGTCTGAGAATAAGAACATTGATTTTCCAATAAAAGTGTATTTTCATGAATTGATTAAGTCTGAAGCAGTGAACTGCGCTCCGCTCACAGAGTTGGCAGAGTTTTCCGCACTTCACGATACGCGGAGTTCCGGAAAACTCGTGGAGCGTAGGTTTTTTTCTCACGCACGCTCGTCAACATCAAGTTGGCGAGCATGAGCAAGAAAAATTCGCCTCCCGGCGAGATTTTTCCTCATTTCTGATCGTCAACGTCAAGTTGGAGAGCGCAAGCATGGAAAATCAACCTCCCAGCGATATATCTCAACGCGGGCCATCAGATTTCTCAATGCGAGTGGTTGCGTATGCTCACCACAATTCACGTTGAGAAACTGTCTGTTTGAGTTGAGAAATCTGCTGCTTGAGTAAAAGCTCCAGCTCGAGCAGCAGTAAGGAATCAGCGCCTGCCTGTGCTGTGCATGGTGCCGATTGAGATGATTGAACAGTGCAGACAAACACCCTGTGCTGAAAATCACAGTGAACAGCTTTTATATAACGCACTCCGCTGCTTGCGGAGCTCCGCGTAGTGCGACTGAGTGTTTTTTGTACTTTCTGAGTTCTGAATCGCGGAACTCCACTAACTCTGCCCAGTCTTCGAATTGATAGGCCATTGTTTGGTGAAAAATGATTCTATCTACATAAAATTTAAAGCATGTATTCAGGTGGAGGGGGTGGTTTGGGGGGGGAGGCAAATGCATTTTCATTAAATGCAAAGCTGAAGCCAATGGAAAAAATGTTGATGTAGTACAAATGAAAAGCGGAAGGTTTGAGACAAAATGATAGCATTCATGATGCAACTCAATGTGATATGTCAGAGATACAAAAGATTGTGTGGGGAAACTTAATTGTAATTATGGTAGCTTTTTCATGCTATAGAGAATGTCCTTGGTGCAATTACACATAATTTATGCCTAAGGTAAAGGTACACCATGATTTAAAAGAATAGATCTTTATGACCTCATTAGGCACTATAACTTTGTTGTTCGAGGCTTAATAATGTAATATCAGTGTCTTATGAAGTGTACCTGCCGGCACCAGTAAGTTCTCTCCAACCCAAATGTTGTCTCTGCTTCCTATGCCTGTTAGATCCATCCAATCTCAGGGACACGTAGTTAGTCTAAGGCTGTGATTTGAAAATCTGTTTAATTTTTCAATTTCCTGTGTTTCTTCCTACAAAAACATTCTCAACCATTTGAGATGTCTTACAATGGGCTTGAAAGGTGCAAAATGTGAAGATGTAAAATGTGACAGGCAGGAGAAAAGAAGCAATATATTTATTACATTTTGAAAAATATACATTGGCAAAACAAATAGGTCTTGGCTCTAAAAGGCCAAGCTTTTGACTTTGACAATGCTTATTTGTATTTGCATTAACTAATTCCAAGTTAGCTGTAAATGTGCCACTATGCATAAAATCTCATGCATCATGATGCATGCTTATGCATGTGGACACATAGATCGCTTTCTTGGAATTAATCTTTTTATTAAAGAAAAGTAATTCCAAGATGGTGGCCAATGTATAGTCATGCGTGGGGATGCATCATGATGCACTGGTGGCCATTTTTCCATTTCTAGTTTACCATTCGAACATGGTTTGCAGTCATTTTAGAACAGTAAATTAAAAGTAAAAGAATTGTGCTGCAGTGCAAAAAAAGGTAGCGAGTGCCACAGTAGCACTTTTGACACTCCCAGCCCCTCATAAAAATTAAATTAAATAAAAAATAAAACAACAACTGAACATTGAGCTGGATGGAGAGCATCAGGGAGCAGAAGAGGGAAGTAAATAAAGTGCATAAATCTTAAAAAAAAAAAAATGAAAACAGATAGCAGGATGATGAGTAACAGGGTGAAGATGTGGGAGTATATTCAGTTAAATTGTATTATTCATAATTAATTAGTCTTGATCAGTTTCTCTTTGTTGGACACGGATTTTGTGATTCAACAGTTCAGGACTGCCAGAATGATCCAAGCAAGCATTTTTTGCTTGGCTGCATGTACGTATGTTCCACACATTAAAAGCTCTGTGTGATAGCTCCCTCCGACTCTTCATAAGGGTTTGACAGAGACAGACCGGTTGGATCAAGTCCTCTCTATCAGCCCTGCATAGCCTACCAGTCATATTCTCTCTTTCCTTCAGCCACAGAGGAGAATGATCAAGTGAGGCTAGGTTCCCACACCGAACATAAAAAAACTTCAATTGTTTATGGGGAAAATGAGTATTCTGCCTTAGGTATGGTTGTGTTTTACAGACTTATAATAGTTTATTAGCATCCATGCATGTCTTTGTTTGGACAGAGCAATCTTATCCTCTGTAAGTAAGAGCTTTTTAATGACGGTGTTCAGAGGTTTATTAAAAGAAGTACGTGTGGCTGATATGCCCCATAGGGGTCTTTTCTGAAGGGTATCCAGGGAATTTTCCATGTACCTCCTTGCTGGTGATTGTTCCGACCTAGTTACTGTTTCAGTCCACAAAGACCAATGTCATGATTTTTGCATTGCAGCTCTAAGTTTGACAGAATTTTACAAAGTCACCCACCTAACTATTGTATGCTTGGTTATACAAAGCTCAAGGCATATCTGAGCAGGAGATACATTTCTAGGCAGTGAAAAGAAGTACTGATAGGTGTTGAAAATGATGACATCTAACATTGCTGCATCTCATTCTCATAGTGCTTTGCTGCTGCCTTATGTTAGAAAGGGTAGCAGTTTTGCAGTCCTTACTTTCAAAATCGAGATCGTAAGTGCCATTAGTGTTTTAAATAACATTTGCAATACTATCAACATGGAGCTGCCTTCAGCTCTTAACTGTCATCATCATCAAAATTACTTTGTTCGATTAATAAAAGTTAATCATAAAAGTATATATATATATACATCACAGTTAAAAATGTTAAAAGAAGCAATTCATCAGTATCAATCAGTAAATGATTTCCTGGATTTGAGATACATATATAAAAAAGAGGCAACACTGTAACAAGTTAGTGAATCAGGCAGCATTCGTAAAAAATACCGGGCCAGACGACATTGTCTGAAATTGGGCTTACGTGAAAGGGGAATTAAAAACCTTTTCCGTTGGTTACAATAAAATTTACCAAAAAAAAGATGTGCAAATCAGACTGTCGTGAAGTGTCATCACATGGGCAACACGGAGATCGTTCGAAGTAAACATACCAGCAGGGTGGCCCAACATGCAAGGGATATAATTGAGCCAAAACCTTAGCAAAATAAACCTGTGCCGTGGGATTGTTACAAAATCTAGATAGGGGAATATCCCCTCAACCTGCAAAGGCCCTTCAATATATTCTCTAACAGTAGGTGTATTACACTGTACATTCAATCTCCCTTGTTTAGGAGCGGTTATAAAACAGGTAGTTAGTGCGTGTTTCAACACATAGCCACATTTTTTTGGCGATACAAATAAGCTACCTAAATCAAGAGTGTGTAAAGTATCTTTCACATACTTTAGCCATATAATGTTCTCCTTGTACTCAAGGGATAGGCAATCCTGTATTATTTGTTGGGTCAATGACACTGTGTCTCTTCGCCAAACTGAGTGTCATAAGAGGATGGGAGCAACATTTATCCAATCTATTATATAAGGAATACTTAGTTCGTTGTGTAAATGAAAATTGGGACAACCAATGGGGAGACTCATCATCGATTTCCAAAAATCCTCTATTGTTTGGATCTACAAATGTTCTGATTGATTGGTTGATCCTCTTTGCATCAACATGGCCCCACACCCCTGCGCCATATGTGGCTACAGCTCTTGATTTAGCTCCATAGACCTTTCTTAAAATGTCTGGGTTTTTTGTTCCCAGCTTATTTGAGAATGAGCGTATAGCATTAGTGCTCTTTTCTAACTTAATCCCAGGGTTCTCTACCATACTCCTCCAAGATGCCTTATAATGGAAAGTGATTCCTATGTATGGGAAAGACTTCATCTGTGTCACTTTACGATTTGAGATAAAGAAGGATGGTGGTTTACTCAGTTTTTGCCCTGCAATTAAAACAATTAAAACTGCATCATCTGCATATAATAAAATTGGGATGGGCAACTTCCTTATTCTGAACACATCTATCACTGTTTCTAGTAATTTAGACTCCACCCCATTAGTATACAGCGAGAATAAAAAAGGTGCAGAACGCACCCTTGGCAAACTCCTCTCGTTACTGGAAACCACCTAGTGCATTCTTCCTGTGGCCCATACCTAACACATGCTTCAGCCCTTGAGTACAATTGTCTGATAAAGGTAATCAGCGCCTGGTCTACCCCCATTTCCCTCATATATCTCCAAAGCAGTGGGTGAGATACACAATCAAAGGTCGCACTGAGGTCCATAAAGGCCAGGTATAAAGAGACTTGCTTCACATGAGTATACTTTGCTATAAGCAGGCTCAAATTCAGGCATTGATCTTATGTGCCTCTCCCTTTTTGAAACCCATATTGTGCAGGGATCATGGTATTATTTGTTGATGCCCATGACTCCAATCTATTTAATAGCACTCCCATTAATTGTGCCATGCTATATAGAAGGGAAATAGGTATGTAATTCCTGTGGTCTTGCTTGTCACCTTTTTTAAAAATTAGAACTAAAATGGCTTTAAGCCAGGTGGCGGGAGGTCCCTCTATTGCTATTGCATTAAAGGTATTAGTAAGCAGCGGGCTCCAAAGGTCAGGGCAGTCTGTAAAAAAATCTATTGGAGCACCATCAAAGCCGGGCGCCTTATTGCTGGTAGTTTGTTCCAGGGCTATACATACCTCCCCGTTATCAAAAGCAAAGGTATTAATAGAAGATGGGACAGGCTCTGCATCCATAGGCACTGGGCTTGCTGGAGGTACGTTAAAGATGTTAGTGAAGTGCGCCACCCAGGAGTCCTCATCCACATGCGTATCCAAACTAGGCTCTGCATTAGATTTTTAAAATGGGGCGTTAATCGTTAGCCAAAAATCCCTTACATTATTTGTGACAGATGCAGCCAGTAATTTCTCCCAGGCTTCTTCTTTCAGATTCTTTAATATATTCTTCCTTGCCATTAAATAACGTATGCGGGCCTGTTTCACAAGTAGGGGATCTTTTGGTACAATCCTGAGTGTACAGTGTAAATCAGAAAGAGCTTTAGTGCACTCATGGTTCCTGATTTGGGTCAAGACATATTTCTATTTCATTGATTGTGTTTGAGATTACCTGGGGAATGAGTACAATCTTATCAATGCTCTCCCACTTGAGGGTTATCCCGTTCCTTCTTCCTATAGTGGGTTTTAGATGAGAAAAGGTAGTGCTGTGAATACCTTGACAGTTCATATGCCAGCTTATGGCTGCGTGGTCGCTAAAACCCAGGAATTCAACTTACCTATTGTTGAGGTTTCACCCAGTCTTGCTGATGCTATAATGAAATCTATGGAGGAACTATGTGAGGGGGAGCAAAAGTTTCTAGCGACAGACCTGTAGATTCAGATAGATGGTTCATAACCTCCAGGTTATTTATAAAAATGAATTTATTTAGAGTATCCAAAAGGGGTATATGTAAAAGTAATGTTTGGTCCCCTAACCTCATCTACAAGGCCGCAGATTGGGGTTAGTAGTTCCTATTCATGTTTACCTCCACTATGGCAACCACTTTGAACATTTCACTCCCAAACTAGTTATTGTAGAAAATTGAGCAATAAAATATTATTGCCATCAGGGCCTTTGAGGTGTAACATATCAAAAAATTGACACTCATTATAGGAAGATAAAACTTGGAATCTGAAAGTATTTTTTTTTTAAAAGTCACAATACCGCCCTTTGCCTCCCAGCTGTTGAAGCAATCGCTGGAGAGTGAAATGACCTATAACCATCTAAACTGACAGGGCCCTCCACCCAGGTCTCTTGGAGACATATTAAGTCGGAAGTGCAAATATATTTTAGCTAATCCTGGTTCAACAGTTTCTGCCCCAAACCTTCAATATTCCATGTCATGGCTGTATATGTGTTCATATCCTTAATGGGGCGGGGGGTGCTTAGCATTCAAACTTTCCCGGAGCCCTACCTCCACTATATTCTGATCTTTTTCCCTAGTACACAGTCAGTCGCAAGCCTCCATGTCCGTCAACACCATAAAGTGATTTGAAGTCGGTAATGGAGGGATGGTATCTCCTCCCTGATATGAATGTAGCTGTGGCCCAGCTCTGTTGAGATTGAAATGTTGTGCTCTAGGACCACTTGTGCCCGGGTGGCACAATGGCGACTTAAAAAAGAAACCAAGGGGCAGAACAAATATTTGGGTATGCTCAGAGGGGTTATTAGGTAGCAATTGTAGTAAATTTTTGGCCATGGTTGGGTATTTTAGAGTTAAGACCACTCAGTCCCCTGAGTTGGGTTTAGGTTACTTTCCAAGCCAGGATACACTACACACCATTAGGATGTTACACTAGTCCTTGGCGCGTCCATTCCCAGTTTTATTGATCCAATTTTGTGCTTTATCGATAATTGAATAGTGGTTTCTGTTTGATCTTTTTTTAGAGTTGGAGTGTTTGCTAAGGTGACTACATAAGGACAGGCATCTGGATAAAGATCTAGCCTTGGCCCTTCATCAAACCTTTGAGAGAGATTGGGGGCCTCCACCCTCAAACCTGGAGTCCCCTGGGCCATTAGCATTGGAGCAGAGTGTGAATAGGGCACTGTCACTGGACCTTGATATTGGGTCTCAAAAGAGGCCGATGGAGGATGAGCGACAGTGCCCCACGCTGATGTCCGGGCTACTGGTGTGGGCACACCCTGGATTTGAGAATGTTGGATTAGTTCATGCGTGTTTCCACTGCATGCTCTTTCTGTATGATTTTGCACCTACCTTTGGCCATTTTCTTTGGTCACACCCTCTCCCTGAGGGATTAATCTCAGAGTCTATAAATTTGTTATTGCTTTTCAATTAAGTTCAGGCGCTGAATAATGGGCGGTAAAAGTTCCTTAAGTTTTTCCATCAGCGCATCCATTTTTGTAGCCATACATGGGGTGACTGGTTCTTCATGAGTTTTTTCTGTGCAAATAACTGTTACCCTTTTTGCAGTGTTTAGGCTTTTTTAGGTCTCTTTGATGTATTTGGTGGTGGGTTTTTCAAAGGGCCCCTTTTTCTCTTTAAGATAGGTGCTCCATCCAATGTAATTAGCACCTCTGGTGTAGGGATGCAAACATTTGATCCTGGGTGAAGTGCCTCTGCCATAAGTGGGGATAAAGAAGAACTCACCATAGCTGCACCTTCCCCCCATAGGACAGAGTGGGAAGTTTGTTTATAACATCATATAAACATAACTGGCCCTGGGTACTAGGTAGAGAAATAAAGTTCAGTATGCCTGAACTCAGAATCTAAAGATTCATCTTTTAGGGAAGGTGATTTTTACATTCTGTGTTTGAAAATACAACTTTTAGAAAGTAGGTATTTTCTTGCTCAGCCATCTAGTAGGCCTCTTCTGGGGTTGTGGATTGACTGTCTGTTTTTTGGATGACAGGGACTGGGGAGGAGCCATGGCTCCAGATAGTCTAGGTGGGTCAGGAAAGGGCTGAATAAACCTGGGGTGCATTTAGAGTAGGGGGAGGAGATTTCCTTTCACCCGAATGGGCCTAGTCTGCCTCTGACAATGCCGTCGCCGCCTCCTGCCAGGAAGCCACATCAGAGAGGGCAGAACTGGTTCTGGCTGGGCACAGACACTCCCTGCCTGAGAGGACAGAGGATTTTGGGCTATAAAAAGTGGGGCCTAAACCCCTGAACTTTAGAACTCTTTTAGTCCAAGAAGACTGCCAAGAAGAAGAGCTGGAGAAGCTGTGAGGAGGAACTACCACTTTGTTGAGTGCTTTGCTGTGTTGGCTTGCAGTGGCTGCTTCTGTTTTGGGCAGTGAAAGGACTGGACTGAACTTTCTGCAATCTACTTTTGTGAGTTTCTCCAAGGGCTTGAGGTAGAGCTTGCCCCCTGTACAAGAAGTCTCAGGAACAGCAAAGACTTCAAGTTCTTCTTCCCTCAGCACTGGGGACTGTGTGTTTTGTGCAGCAACAGAAGAAAAAGCAATCCGACGCCGTTTAAGATGCCGCTGCCTACTCCGTGTCCTGAAGGCACCGCAGAAGGCACCACCGCAATGCCGCACCGCGACCCTGCTCTCACCGACGACGCCTGATGATGCTGCCACTGAGCCGCTGCTCGTACCACGACCTGTGGGCACTGCACTCCGCATCGCCTTGCTTCACGATGCCGCCTTAGTATCCCCGACGTCGACGCTCAATGCTGCAATTGACGCTTCTGCTTGCATTGGGGCTCGAGGGCACCGCTCGTAAGGTAACACTGTGCACCGCCCGCATCCCGCACCGCAGCCTTGGCCTCCCGACACCAGCGCCATCGACGCCAGTTCGCCAGCCGTCGACAGTGCTTCAGCAACAATGCTGCTGCTGCTTGCACTTTGCCCTGCCAGCACCACCACGAGCACTGCATCACTTCACACCGTGACGCTGGTCTCACCGACTATGCCATCTGATGCTGCCATCGAGCCGCTGCTCACACCGCCACCTGAGGGCATCGCACGCCACACCACTGCACTTCGCACTGCCAACACCAGCGCCCCTGACTTCAACCATGAAGAGTTTCGATCTGCAACGCGTGTGACTTTAAGGGTCGACGACTCCTGCATCAACCTCCTGAACTGATGCCTGTGGACGCCGTGCTTTCGGAAGCTCAACGAGAGGACGCTGATGCCCTGCATTTCTAAAGGTGGATCTTCCCAACACCGTAGCTGGCCTGTGACGCTGCGGTCAGCCAGAACTGTTTGGATTTGTTTGTTCACGCTGTCGTGAGAGCCCCGGACGGAGCTATCGACTTCAAGGAACTGTATTTCAACGTTATTTTGATAACTGAAGAGTTCTAAGTACTGTATTGTGGATTTTTCTCATTTTTAGTCTTTTCTTGAGTATAAAAAAATATTGGATATTTTTCTAAACTGGTGTGGTGTCCTTTTGTAGTGCTTACAGTGTATTACTGTTGGTTATGTGTAAATGCTTTACACACTGCCTCTAAGATAAGCCTGACTGCTCGTGCCAGGCTACCAAGGGGGTGAGCCGGGGTTATTTTAGGGGTGTAACTCCCTTATCCTGACTAGGAAGAAGGGTCCCTAGTTGGACAGATGTTCCTACCTCTGCCAACTAGAGACCCCTATATATTTATCCTGGAGACAAATACAGCCAACATATTTATGAGATCTACCTGAATATCCAATGTTTTAGAATGGTAATTCAATGCCTCGACTGGAAGCTTCCTAATAGTACTGCCCAAATGTCTGACAGAGGACTAGTGGTTTCTCCATCTATGGTGCTGTTGTAAATGCAGATGTTTTTTGACAGAAGGCTGCTCCTTTCCAGATTGAGAGATGGAATCTGCAGGGCACCAACTGATCCCATCTGTCAGTATCTCTTCATTTTCTCATTTTCATACACTCCAGCCTAATATGTATTGTTTGCGTGGCATCTTCCATAAAACTGTTCCAAATCCAAGTGATACGAAGAACTTCCCCACTTCTGAATTTGCTGCATTGGTATAGATGCTCAAGGAGTATTAGCCAGGGGCATTGGTATAATTGCAATTGTTTGCAATTTATGATGGTTTTGAGTTACCAAAACACTCCGATCATTCTTAATGAAAGCAGTATCAGCAGCTGTCATAATGTGGGAGTGGGAGTTTGATTTTTTTAGCTTTTTTTTCTCTTCCAGTAGATTGTTTCTCACTTTTAGAGTTACTTGTAGGTATGTTCTTGTAGGTGTGTTCTTGTGGACTCTCAAGGGGGTGGCATGCTGAGGGTCATTAACAAAATGATTTCCCCCTTTTTCCCACGTTATTTGGTACAATAGTTGTATCGCGCAGACACTCATGAAATGTTGCATTGAGATAATCAGCTATCATACCATCCTCCACAAGGTTGATAAGAACTAATTCTTCAGTGGTAGAAAATCCTGCGTTATCTGGATCAGAGTTGAAGTATCCCTTGCACTGGATGGACTCACCAGTGATGACCAAAGTCTGGTTGTTGGTGGACATAAGCTGGCATTGCTTCTTATCAAGCAGTTTTTAATGTCCTTGTTTGCTTATTATGCATTGTCAGGTGTGGACGAGGTCTCTGATAGTGGCAACCCCAAGACTTTATTTGTCTTTTCAGAATGAAGCAAGCCAGAGTCAATAAAAAGTTCAGCAGGATTTCTAAGTGTTTAGTTAATGTGTACATGAGAGACAAAGAAGAGTTCTCGCCATCCTTTATTGTTTTTATTTTACATACTGGTGGACTGACGCCAGATTGTTTCTTTCACTGCCTTTGGTTTCTCAGCGGGGGAGGCTTTGTTTTCCCTGATCTCATTTTGCCTAGGGTGATTTTACATGTGTTGAACCTGTCAGCCTTGGGGCGGTCTTCCCACAGACATTTTGCTGATCTCGTTTTTGCTGGCCTTAAGACACTGCACACTTTACAACTGGTAACCATCATTAAAACATTAAAACATGGTGGAATTCTCTTTTAGGCAATTAACACCTTTAATTTACTTATAATTCCCCTAGTAGAGCGGTACCACATGTATCTAGGGCCTATAAATTAAATGCTGCAAGTGGACCTACAACACTGATTATGCCACCAACTTAAGTAGCCCTTCTAAAGATGTCTCAAGCAGGCCGTTGCAGCCTGTGTGTACAGTTTTAAACTGCCATTTCGACTTTCCTTAAGGAAAGCGTTGTTGGACTGATGGTGGACATTAAGTCCAACTCTTTCCCTAATGTTGCACAGACTGGAGTTGGAATAGTAAATTATACTATTCCAAAGTCCAGCACTTTCCCTAGGGCAAGTCGTTGTAGCGACTTATGTGGTAAAGGAATGCATTGTAAAGACGCATTTGTGGTTCGGATCATGTTGTTAATGCAGGCATGATAATTGCCTGTGTTGTTCCGACATGCAACCACGTACGCAGAATATTTAAACTGCTTTTAAAAGTTATGGGGTTTTAGCCAATTTAATTGGAAAACTGCACTGTCAAAAGAACTATTGGAGGGGGCCTTCCATAATCTCCCCTTTTCAAGCTTTTTTTAGACTTACTCTTGCTCGCATGCTCAACTGGTGTGTTGCAGGGCGAGTTTTTAAATGCTGCCTAATTGAATTTTCATGAGTACCACTACACTCGGGTGGCATGAAACTCTTTACAAATTCTTAAGTGCAAAATATAATGAAGCAGGCGAGGTTTATTTGGAAAGAGGAGGATCACTCCGCCTGGAGATGCAGTATATCCTATTTTCTTTAGACACACCCCCAGGGGACTGAAAATGGGAGTGGAAAGTGCCAGCACTGTTTCTTTGGTGTCCAGGAGAAGCTGAGCTTATTTTCTGTGATGTTTCGACTGTGATGATGATGTCACGTCTCCAGGTGTAGGTTCAATGCACTAAAGGCCAAAAGCCATGCACAACTACAAATGTATTAGGGAAGAATTTGGGCATCAGTTCGGGGTAACCAGGCGTAGTAACTACTACGTCTCGCATGCCCCTTACTGTTTCAGGCCTTGGTCTTGTTACCACTGATCTCAGAGGTGCTGACAGTAGTGGCAGCAAAACAAAGTAACCAGGGCTTTATGTCTGTTGTGGTTTATGTTATTTCTACCCCTTGCCATTACCAGGTCCAGCTAACAGTAAACAGGAGCGGGCTTATTTACAAGGCCCTTGCGCCACTTTTGCGTCATTTTAACATCGGAAAAGTGACGCAAAAGTGGCAAAAGGGCCTTGTAAATTTGCCCCGAGGTTTTTACGAAGTGAAATGTGGAGTAAGGTGTCAATCTTGTGAGGTCATCTTGGTCAGAGGCTACAGGATGTCATTTGTACTTTCTCAGTATTTTGGTGATTCGACGTCCATGAACAGTACTAGAGATAGCAGTTTGTGATTGGTGGTTTACTAGCCTTTTTTCCTCAATATTCTGCTAGATTTAATAGCTGCACATGACCCTCTTCGACCCAAAGTTGGCCTCAAAGAAGTCCACAAAAAGGGTACGCATAAAAAAATATTTAGGCTATGAAGATTAACCCGAAAGTACTAATCATAGTAAACGATTTTTTATCTTATAGATACATTTTTGGGAAATGTCTTATACTTTAAAAAAAATAATAATTTCTCATCCTCTTCTTAAAAAAGAACTATGCTGCGTGCTAACCGGAGTTCTTGCATTTTTTTTTATATAACTTGAAGAAATGGATTCAGCACACACAGTACGTGTTCGTAATCCAACTTGATAAGAAGGGTGTGTGAAATTAATCGGCCTTTCCCGCTGAGAAGATCTTCTCTGCCTAGAGGCAGAGTATGTCGGAAATGTAGGCTGTAATAATTGCTGCCCATCCTGGGACATGATATCAAGGCCAGAGCAGTCATGGCTTCACGCAAGCACATCCTCTAATTATTGAGAAAACCTGTGTAGTGTCTCAATGTTAATCAGTCTCTCGGAGACTTTCTCGCTATGTTCTTAGAGCGGATTTATTGTACTTGCCTCAGTTCCTGTTATTAATACTGATATTTCATAGGGAAAAAACTATTTCCCGACAACTATTAAAATGCAAAGATCCTCTCATAATGCCAAAGTGCTGGATTACTCACAGACTAACCCACAGGGGACTAAGCTAGGAAGACAAAAAAACAACACATGAAAGTAAAGAGGAAG